>NC_091939.1:18210338-18810338 GCF_041260155.1 Ptychodera flava | reverse complement strand
TTTCGGTTAATAACCATAAAAGTATTCATACCAATTCCATACAGAAATTGAGGGAAAGAGGTATTTCCGCAGCATAGTTGATACAAGTGAAAATGGCAAGGGTGCATGTCATTACGAAAGGGTCAAAATATCAGTAAAACCTAAGTGTCTTGCTTCTGCTGTTTGCTGTTTAACATTTAGTTTCTCTAAAGCACTGAGAAAAGTTGCAGAGTCGGCGTTTTCCTACATATTCTTATGTAGAGTTAGTAAGAAATGCTGTTGTCGTTTTAACGTAGAATATGACAGTTTACCCCTCTTTTGGAATACATTTCAAAAGTCGCTAGCTTCTCCAAGAATTGCCCTGATATTATAAAGAAACGACAATATTACAGTGACATTTACTGGCATTTTTACATCTAAATCAACGAAACATGCTTACGTTCTACTAGCCATGGGTTGCTCCTAACCATCTGCAGCGGGTAGTTGGACTTAATTCGGCAACCACGTGCAACTGTTAGATCTTATGACTAATTCTAGGGATTGTTGTGCGTTCTTATACACTAGGCAATTTTCTCAGAACAGCTTTGGATATCTTTGATATTTGCTAATGAAAAGTATCTGTCTGTGTAGTTTATGTCTTATGATAATAATCAGCACTTTAAAGGGCGACATATCATGGCTTAAACCACTATCAGTAAAATTCTGAAAAGTTCGAATCCAACATCAGCAGAACAATCCTGTGGCTCCAAGGATCCTGGATCAACTGAATCTTGAGAGGAGAGGAGCAATCAACAGCAAAATCTATTTTATCCAACCTTACAATGAAACTCTCAGACTTGTTTTTTCTGAACATTAAAAAATGCCGACATGATTATTCATATAATGACTGAAAAAGCACCAATAATAAGATTTCACTAGACAATTATGTGTTTTTACATCAACAGCCTATGGTTGAAAATGTAGTGTAATGTCGACTGCTGAACAACTGCCTGACTTGCACTCACAGCTGCCACTTGTAAAGAAGCCTTACTGTTATTAGGTAAACCATAATCAAATAGCGCTTATAACTGTGGTTTACGTAACATAGAGTAACTGAAGGCAAACACATGCACAGTAGAACTCTTGTCTTTATTTCATATGCAGTGATTTTTTAGTGAAAGGAAAGGATAGGCATGACAGGATCAATGGCGACTCACACTAAGTATAGCCATTTTATAAATATCACCAAACAGTAATATTGTCCCCTTAAAATCATCGTTCAAAATCATTACTAAAATGTGGCAAATCTCTTAAACAAATGCTGTCGTCAATAGTCTTGAAGTGTAAATTGTCCTTTTGATGCCTGTGACCAAATTTAAATGGTTTCCTCTTGTCACGACCCTTTCCTTTAAAGCTTAGTGTCGTTATCCATTATACCTCTGCGCTCAAGGCATTGTGGTAATTATATCATGCGATCCTCTCAACAGCGTTCGTGCAATGACCAGATAACACGATTGGAACTAATTTGGGACACTTGGATCTTCATATTTTGCAAAGTTCTCAAAGGTGTTAGATACCCTGTAGTTGAATGTTGCAATATTACAAATTACTCATAAAAACAAGTGCATAATTTAAAAAGAAAAGCAGATGAGCTTACATTTGGAGATTAAAACGACATTCACAATCCAATTATCCCAAATTAGTTCCAATCGTGTTAGATGTACATTTGAAAAGGACAAGAGTCTTTTCAGATCAATTATGTACTCCTCTTTTAATTATGCCATTTTGATTAATCAATCAATGTTACAGAAATGTTCGAGATGGGAAATCTGGTTTGCAAGGTTCAGTAAATACATACTCTAAATTATAGAACTTGTAAACGAATTTTCGAGGCTTTGAAAGACATTTATGATAATACATCAAAATAACTATTAACTCTCTGCATAAATAACACCTTATTACAAGGATTGACCATGAGTACAAATATTACTTGAGAGAACGTTAGATGAGAGTGTATATCTCCTTCGGTACACCAGGAAGATCTCTCAAATAGGCTACTTCCTTTCCGGTATTATCTCGTCTGATCCTCACGAACTCTGACCAGTTCGACACTGCACAGCGTAGAAATACTTCTGCTCCTAGGTAAGTAAATAGAGAAAACAAGATAATGACAATTTATTATGCCAGAAACATTGTTTCTTTATTAATCTTATGGTCTTTTATGAAACGTGTTAAAGCTAGCCATAATATTCGACACGCTTTCTAACAGATGGCAAGCTGCAAGGACGAGTGCCTTATAATTTAGCAATGCCATCTTTAGAGTTATATTCACCGAGTCATTTACGAACTGCACTCAAAATAACGACAAATCTAAGAAGTTTTTAGCTTTACAGGGGCATTTCCTCTTGTCTCTCTCTTGCGACGAATGTTCAAATTACATCATTTCTCAAGGGTCTATGATTACATGAATGACATTAACCATTCAATGTCAACATTGTTACGGACAATGTTATGGAATACAGAGGTCTCTGTTCAGAGAAGGTGAGCAGACCTTATTCTAATCTGAAGAGAAATTACCTCTTTCGTTATTATGGAATTCAGCACAATACTATAACAAAACAACTGGCAAAACATAACTAGCAAAATCTGTTTAGTAAAATTAGTATACTTACCAACGCACACTTCCTGCTCCACGAGGGACAGTATATATTCATCGCCTTCTTGACTACGAAGTTCTTCACTATCAAGAGACTTTATGAAGTTGGCGGTGTGAACACGTGGCACCACATTCCGAAGGCGTTCGACGAATTCCTGAGACGAAACGATTCTCAGTTTAAGAAACAAAAGACATGCATTGCTCGTATGATGTTCACATTGTCTGAACGTTTTCGTCTTTTGAATATTGACTATTCTGCAAAGAAAACGTTTTTGTACGCTTGAATTTACCCTAAAGAAAATCATAAACAGTTTTTGTATAGCTTGAATTATTACACTAAAAACAGTCACAGTGTCAAAGGAAAGCCGCCTTAACGTTTATCTCTCGTGCTTTTCTCTTTACATTTTCGTTGTAGCAACTTGAGATTCGTGGTAGTCCTACTTCAACCTTGTATCAAATTTCATATCCTCACTTATCGTCTACTCACTTGTCTTACGTGGTGGCACTGAGACGTAAACACAGTTAATTCCACGGTCCTTCATAAACTGTCCAACAGATTCTGCGATGATTTGGCTCGCATTAGAAAGCATTTCAAGCTTATGGATGCATACCTCCATGGGATTACAAAAGATCGAATGAAACTCTATCCTGCAATAAGGAATGAAAAACGATGTTGTAAATAAATATGTAAACACAGTCACACAAAATCATTTAAACCTTATATACACACGATTCCACAGATAAATATTTCGCAAGAGGTTTCATAATATTTGAAAAAGTTTCTTTTTTACCACTGAAACACTATACAGGTTGATCTAGGCAGTAGGCTGAAACGTTAACTAGCTAAAGTTAATTTAGGAACGGATATGTGACTTGCCTACTCATTGCAAGTCAATAATGGTTTATCGCAAACTGAATGACACCAAACTACTATTCGTACCTGTCACAAACAAAAGTAAAAATTGTTCTCTCTTTCTTTACAAAGACAACAAGCTAAGAATATTTTCATCGCCAACACAATGAACACAATGACCTAGTCAAAGGTTTCTTACCAGACGTCGACAAAAATGACATTGTCGGAAATCCTTGAATGCAAGGTTGAGAAAATCTTCTAATTTGCATAGTAATCAATAGTAATTGACTGTGTGTGTGTGTGTGTGTGTGTGTGTGTGTATATATATATATATATATATATATATATATATATATATATATATATATATATATATAAACGCAAGTTAAAAGCTAAGAAAATGATTATTCAATGTTTAGTGTTATCTGGACATCCTGATATGCGCATTTGATTGCCCATTTATGAGTGTTGCTTGTATATTTATTATGCTGTGTATAAGCACATTAGTTACTCATAGCTAACGGGAGAAGTGATATTCGTTTTCAAATTCCCCAACACCCTCTCCCAGACGATGGCATGAATGCATGGAAACGTGTCGAAGGTTTTGCAGATCTGTTTGCAACATCTTAAGGGCGAATGCTATCATTATAACGTCCATCACAAATTATCTCTATATTTGGACATTTTATTCCAGCGTTAACAACTGTAATAAATGCAAATCAAGTGATAAGTTGATTAGTAAGTCAAGTATACTTACATTTCACCTGTTCTATTACGCCAATGTAAGGCAATGTAAGGCTTGCCACCACATAACGCAGATATTACGTAAGCGCTCATTTTCCGGATATGCTCTGCCTTAAGAAGATGGCTGTCCACGAGGTTAAGGACTCCAAATTCCTTTTCTGTCAGAAAATGTGGTATCTGCAGAGGTCCATGGATGGCAAGGCAGCGGATATCATCTGCTTTCATCATCTGTTGTTCAGTTTCCGTCACAGTTCTGTTTTTATGACTAGTATCAGGCAGATCTATACCCCATAACTCTTTCACAATATCTCTTGTCTTTTCATACTGGCGCCTGTTGTCTTTCTTAGAGATTTCAGGTAGCGTTGAAATTGGGTACTGAACAAATGTATTTATTGTACTGCCACACTTTTCTATATACACTTCAGGGGTAACCATGTGTACGATTTTTCGTAATTGGCTGATATCCAGCGTTTCTTCAAAAGATCTCCATAATTTGGTGAAGTTATTTAAATGGTGGTTACGAAAAGGAATCGTCACAATGCTCCGGTTGTGTGTGATGGCATATGCCACAAGCATGCGAAAACTCAGAAAATTCCAATTCGGCCCTCCTTCGCAGAAATGGATAGGAAAGAGATACCGATGATCAGATGTGCTCGTATTCTGCGAGTAGAAAGAAGGCTTTTCTGGAATCAATGTACTTTGGCTACTCTCGACTGCGCTTCCTTGAACTGGATTCTGGGTGAAAAATTGTCAAATCTACAGTAGGTCAAGGTTATCATACATTTTCTGTCAGGCCATCCCTTTGAAGTTACTCAACTTTTTTATCCTCCAGTCTTTTTCCATTCATGTGACGTTCTTCAATCTATCTCTCTACCTTACATATTCAGTGTTTTACTTCGAACACACTCATAAATATTAAAATACATTTCATTCATTGGTATACATCGTAACGGGAGCACGCACGTGGTTCCAAATATCCAGAATATTTCACATTGTGGCAGAGCTAATATTCAGGGATCGTTTTAAAAAACTGGAAATGTCGACCACAACAGGAGTCACTGTCTTACCTGGAAAACATGGACTGACTCATTGCTTTCTTTAAACTGATCAACTTTTGTGTCTTTCGCCTTGTCGCATTCTATTTGACTGGTGGCATTTCCACTTATTGTAGTAATAAGATTGGTCTGCATTCTTTGTTCCTGTTTGCTTGTACTACTCTGAGATACAAGACGTTTGTATAAAAAGCCATTATAAGAACGCCCAGTATCCAAGCAACTATTCGTTTAACGGCTTTTTCTCTTTTCATTCTGCAAATCAAATCCTGTAAAATAATCGGAACATTTTGAAAGTGTTGTTAGTATTGAATTTTTGGCTTTACGACAGTGGAACCACAGATGAGCTACGTAAACGTTGATTTTCACACAAGCAATAAGCGATTGAAACCTATAAATATTCCATTATTATGATACCACATTGTTCTAGCTGTCTTATTAAACAGGCACTAAACGTATTCATAATGCCAGGCCTACACTGTGCTTTGACTGCACCTGACTGTTTTACAGTTTGAACGTCATCCTTCGCCACTACACTTTTTACTGTCAACCAATAAGGAACGGAATGGATTAATGGACACGATTAATATAAAGTCCTAAACAAGTGTGTTTCTCATTTTATTTGAACATCATAATTAAAACTGTTACGTAATGATTGTATGGGTATTCCCGCGTACATCTTTAGACGTGAGGAAACTGAATTCCGCCGTTTAAAGGATATGAAGTTACAGATTTTTCATTACAAACAAACAAGTCATCTTTGATGACACAGTTCCCACTTGTTTATTGGTACTTTGTATACAATCCTCGGAGAGGATACAGCCCAGGTCATTAATTGGGTCTGTGATTAAAAATACTGCGAAACAGATGGCGCTTGATGACCGAGAATGAGTTCCACGATGGTGAAAACGCATAACCAATCTGAGCTGATACCCTAATTACAAAAGGTCATTAAATCAGTCAATTAGCAATTAACCGACAGGATCCTATTGTAACACTAACAGATTATCACCTACCCCATATTACATGTAGTTTGATGTAGTAATTCTGGGCATTCAGCCGAAAATAAAAATTCATTAAAGTATGCAAATTGGCAATGAATATAAATGATACCGCTGGGAACAACATCTGTACCAAGTTTCATCAAATTTGATGCAGTATTTCTGGACATATCACTCTAATTAGAAAAGTTCGTTAAATATGAAAATTCAAAATTAATTAAAAATGATACCGGTTCATGTCTATATGCACTGTTCAAGCAATGTGAACTCAACATCTGTACGAAATTTCATATTAGCCTAATTACGAAAATTCGTTAAATACGTAAATCAGAAATTAACTGATATGATACTGCTACATATCTTTGCATGCCAATACATCACTGGAAGATCAACATCTGTACAACATTTCATCACATTTGATGCAGCATTTCTAGACATCGCACTAAATATAACAATTCATCGACTATGCAAATTAGCAATCCCTTGACATGATACTTCTTATTATCTTCACACAGCATTAGATTACTTTCAGATCGACATCGATAAAATGTTTCATTAAACTTGATGCAGTATTTCTGGACACAGCACACTAATTCGGAAAGTTAATTAAATATGCAAATTAGCAATTAACTAGGATAATACTGCTGAGTGTCTTTGTACACTAACGTAGGACTGTGTGCTTAAGATTTGTACCAAGTTTCATCAAATTTGCTGAAGTATTTCAAGACATATCACCCTAATTACAAAACTTCACCAAATATGCAAATGAGCAGTTAATTGATTCAATACTGGCATATTTTATTGTGTGCTATTAGAATTCTGTGTAGCCAACATCTATTCAAAGTTTCATCAAATTTGGCACAGTCACTCCAGAAACAGAGTTCTTTTCAAAAAATCACTAATTATGCAAATAAGCATGCCACACCCAAGTACATGGACGCCATATGTATGCCATAGTGTATTATCCTTGTACTAAGTTTGAAAGGAATTTGATCTAATGGTTTGGTTTGATGAAAGCAATTCCAAGCAAGTAGAAGAACAATGATTCCATCAGGAATTTCACTCTGCTAGATCAACAGATCATTTTGAAAGTCGGATCTATGGATATTTCAATAAATGTGCGTACTGCAAGAAATATAACAAAATATCCATTATTACCATTTTGTTTCTCCGAAATAAGAATTTTTAATCATATTTTTAATACAAGTATTGACTGTTGGTCTCATCTTTTTACTCTTCCTTACAAGGTCACAATCGATACCAAATTCCATGAATTCCAGTTTTAATTTCTACGTAACATTCTACCTACCGATAGTGTTCTGTTTAACATGACACCACCAAGGATTTCTTCGAATAAAATTACTTTTTGTAAAAAGGAAGTTAAAACATTATCACATATTTTCTATGACTGTGAATTTACATAGAGTTCTGGGATGGTTTTCTCATATTATGGGGTAGTAAAGTTGGTCTCAATGTTTTTTCCTAGTGCGAGACGAATACTAATTTGAGATTAGAACCTCTCCGCATTGGTTCTAATTTTGATTGCCAAACGTCATATTCATCTGGCAAAGCTTGAAAATCAGAAACCAAATCATCTGATTTTCAAAAGATTCCTACAAAAGATACAGAAAGTAGAATATTTTCTAGCGGTCAAAAAGAACAAATTGACTTTACACAACAACAAAATGGGTTGGTATTCTAACAACTCTTATTCCTAGAACCGCAATATATAGTGAATTTATTACATGTAGTTGGAAAATATATATGCACATAGTCTCTGAGAATTCTTGACTGGCATTTATTGATGTCATTGCATTGTAGTTTTTGTAATAGACATGTATGTACCCTCCCACTATTGAGAATGTAAACTATTTTGATGACCTCAATAAAAAAAAACTTGTTAAAAAGTTGATCTGGCATGTCTTAGATATCTGTATGAACGGGTGGACGCACACATTCATACACGCAAGGAGGCATGGACAAGACCCCTGTAGCAATTTATGTGAGGTGATTCTGGGTGAAAAATATGTGCCACTTTGATGACTTTTGCAAAATTGTTCGTGAGCTAAAGCCACATTTTACAGGTGACTAGTACTTTTGTCTTATGCAAATGTAATGCAGTTACCAATTATTGGTGGCCAAATTGGATCATATCAGGAAACAAATAAATGTGCACATCTATGACATAGGTCAATGTCTTTGTACGAACTTTAAATATAATCGGTTGAGACATGTCTGAGCTATGGCCCTTGACATGTAAAATCATTACGAGATGGCCGCAACAAATTGATGTACACGTGTATGACATGGATGATATCAGTTGGAATATGTCTGAGTTACGGCTTCAGTCATTAAAAATCGTAAACTGGCCACCAGGCAGCCATATTGGATCGTATCGTAAAACCAATTGAAGTGCATATGTACGACATATATCATTGTTCTTGTATCAACTTTGAATAAAATTGTGTAAGACATGTCTGAGTTGTGGCTCCGGTGATGAAAAAACCATATCAAAATGGCCGCCGAGTGGCCATATTAGCTCGTATCGTTAAACAAATCGGCAAGCATATGTATGACATAAGTCAATGGTCTTGTACCAACTTTGAATAAAATCGAATGAGGCATGTCTAAGTTATGGCTCCGGACATGAAAAGAATAGTAAATGGCCGCGTGGTGGTCATACTGGATCGTATCAGCAAACAAATCGATGTGCAAATATTTTTGTCTATATGATATAAGGAGTAATCCTTGTACCAACTTTGAATGACATTGCTCAAGGCATCTCTCATAAATTTGCGTGAACGGACAGACGGGCGCACGGACGCATGGACATGACCATACCTATAAGTCCATCTGGACGATGTCCCTGGGGACTAAACAGTGCACCACTCCCTCACATGGCCACACTTCAACAACCTCTCAAAATTTGTTGTGACACACATCGGTTTTGTTTACAATAGCCATCTTATTTTCATAGGTTATCGTAAAGCATATAATTTAGATAAATTTACTTTACACACTTGGTTGCTAATTACCCATTGGGCTGAAAATGCGATTTATGTAGGAAAGTAATCTTTTTGTACGCCACTAACGATACAATAGAGTGTACGTCAACATTTGCATACCTGGGGCGCTATGAAGCAGTGGTCAGGGTACTGGTCTCACTGTCAGAGGGTGATGAGTTCGAATAACGAACTCAAGGACTCACTTAGGGAAGATGGTGAGTTTAAGACTCTAACACAATGTTATGCCCTTGAGTAAGGCAATTTACCCCTCACTTTTAATTGGGTGAAGGGCACTGGATACCCTTCTTGTGATCGTGCTTTTGACTGATGGGCGACAGATTTATAAAATGAATAAATAAACCACCCGTTGAATAAAGACGCCACTAACATAAATTAATCCATAACTATTGTTATTTGGACAAGCAGAACCTTACCATCGTAATTACTAATATTAATGGCAATGTTTCTGTCAAATAGACAGCGAAAAACTGGAGCGTTGTTCGATTTATAGGAAGAAAGAAAGAAAAGAATGAGTCAGTCCATGTCTTTCACGTAAGATGATAGCCCTATTGTGGCCTGCATTTCCGATGTTCCAAAACAATTCCTAAATATTACTTCTGTCATAATGTGATGTATTCTTGATATTTGCAACCATTTGCAATCCCGTTACGATATACACCTATCAATTAGACCGGTCGAACGGCGTACCGCCGTACAACCTCCGTCCGTAAAACCCGTATCCGGGCCGTAAAGATTAGTGGTTGATAATTTTTTTTTCAATATCCCTATTCAATGTATCAACTACAGTTTCTTACTATCTCCCTACAGCTTGCTGAACACACAATATTCAACTTGTTAACAAAACCTGTGTATGTATATACTATTATCAATGATTGAAATTCATTTGTTTATTATACAAATTATTATTGTACTTGGGCCTCAGCCCAAGTACATTTGTTTTCATTCCGTGGGAAAAAACTCTGTAAGGTATAACCATTTCTGGCTGAGACCAGGGAGGGCAAAATGTCTTGGCTTCATCTTTCTTGGTATAATAAATGGCGTAATGATGTTAACTGAATGGAAGTGCTGCTCTCAGCCAGTCTTGAATAAGTGAGATGTGAATATTATGCTTCTCTATCTGAGTTTTTGCCACAAAATCTTCTGAATATAATCAAAATGTGCATCGAAATGCAACAATTAATGCACCCTCCGTTTCCTGGGCGATGGCACGACCCTTGCTACACCCACTGGACGAGCCAAAGTGGGAGGGGTAATTTCAGTTTGGTCGAACAAGAGGGCTCGAGACCAGAATTTAACATTTAAACTTGAAACATGTTTAATCGCTGACAAGATGTGGACTAGTGTTAATCAAAGTAAAAGTGTAAAAAGGAAAGGTTTTATATCCCGGACACAATGAAAAACATTACGACTGGAAACTGTACCCCAGTTGAGAATAGTAATGCCCACAGCGATGGAGAACACTTATCCTTGAGCTGAGAAAACCAGACCATCATTTCGAAATAGAGCTGCAGATTCGAGAAGCTCGTTAAAATAGCTAGGTACACCCCATAAAGGGGTGGTTTCGAGTGTTGAGGGCAAATTTCGCCTCCTTCATATAGAAATCGTACGTTTGTTTTTCCAGGAGAACACACCATTTGACACAAAATTTGCATGTAAAGGGGTCGCCAGTAAGCACGTGGTCAAATCTGGCATAATAAACAATATGAAATGTTGGGTAAAGCCAGTCCAAAATAAACTGATTTGAACTTTTGTGTTTTCTAATTTATACCACTGAAGTAACATTACCTTTTTTTGACAACATCACACAATGTAATACGTTTTGGAACTGAATTATCCGACGTATTCTGTGTCTCCTTTGCTAAAAAATACGGTATGCCGATTACCATGTAAGGAGATGATGACGTCAAGACAGATTTGTTGTGCGTTTGGTCTTGGATGGTGCACGAAGTTTTGTCAAGGTAGCTTGTGTATTTATTTCCTAAATGGGAGAGATTAGGGTCGATCTAAACGAAGGCCGAAGAATGTTATGATACTCTGAGCGAGCTGAACTCTAACGCGAATGGT
The DNA here is from genome assembly GCF_041260155.1 of Ptychodera flava. Classification (NCBI taxonomy): domain Eukaryota; kingdom Metazoa; phylum Hemichordata; class Enteropneusta; family Ptychoderidae; genus Ptychodera; species Ptychodera flava. The sequence goes on along the minus strand of NC_091939.1, from coordinate 18,798,984 downwards.
TGGATAATTTGGAGGATGTCTAGAATGATCTCGTCTCATTAAGATTATTTGGCGGTCAGTATTGAATTTCAACTGCGTCACAAGTTTGCGAAATGAGTATTCCGTCGAACGGTCAACGAACGATATTTTAGAAATCTGGAGACATGGCACATCGCATTTTTATTTTAGTATTTTATATTTTACAAAAGATTTAAGAAGCAATGATTTTGTCGAAAATTCTGAAAAAAATACAGGAAGATTTGATCGCGAACACATTTTCACTTGGGGTCAACTAGCCCTGCGTACGATGCTGTGTGTTCCGCTACAGCTAATCGCCCCGCTCACCACAGCCCTGCAAAGACCCGTACGTAGGGTCGGTGACTTCAAATCCATTTTGGGACTTGACGTAAAAAGCCAAATTACTGCCGAAATTCAGCGTTCTTGGGCCCAAGTCGTATCCCAGCCTACCTCAGCTACTCGATCACTTCCAAAAATGACAATCTTTTATTCACTTCTCGTAAATAACCGTCGATGTCGGCAACTCTCTCGCTAGCCCTGCGTACGATGCTGTGTGTTAGCTGTAGCACATAGCATACGCAGGGCTAGGGGTCAACATGGGGTCGCAGCCATGTTGCCTCAAAACTTATTTGTGTCTGCACTCAAAACTCAAAAATGTCGGATATGAACCTGAAAAATCGATGCAATTTTGTCAAACTTCGGCGAAATTTCAGCCTTTAGACAAAATTTCATCTAGGTAAGGTAAATTTACTGAAATTTGATCGACAAATAATCCTGAGCTTAAACGTGACAGCTCGCCTTCTCCGGGAAGTCAAGTATCCAGCTGCCATACACAGTTGTCCATATGGCCAGTTTATGAGATTGTTTTCAAGTGACGGCGGCAGACCGTACGGGCTCTGGATATGAACCTACCGCCGGTGTAGCTGTAATAACTGTTGCGTTGTTTTTAGTGCCCACGGACGAAGTCCTGGGGGAGTTATAGGTTTGGTCATGTCAGTCCATCCGTCCGTCCGTTCACGCAGATATCTCAGACATTAGGTCAATTTCTTTCAAACTTTGCACAAGAATAGTACCCAACCCCATACAGATGCACGTCGATTTGTTTCACAATGCGATCGAATTTGGCCGTGTTAGAGGACTTTTTAGTTTACACCTCCATAGACTCCCATGTATAAGGCAGTTCTCCATAGACTCCCATGTATAAGGCCAAGAAAAATAAAGATTTAGTTTCTCATCGTATTCATATTGCCTAAAGGATGCAGTGACACAGTTTTTTAGTCCCCACGGATAAAGTCCAGGGGGCTTATAGATTGAGTCATATCTGTCCGTGAGTCCATCAGTGAGTCCATGGGTTCACGCAGATATCTCAGACATTTTGACAAATATCATGTGACCTTGGTGACCTTTGACCTCAATTGTCAATAACTCAGTAACCACAAGTGCTAACCTTCATATTTGGTATGATGGGACACCTTATGACGCCACATATTGTACTCCATTATTTATGCGCATATCTAATTTTGAGCGAGCCAATAGAGCTAGAGGTCTGATTTTTGGTATATAGGGATAAGTTAACAATATAATTTGTTTGACAAAACGTCACGTGACCTCAATGACCTTTGACCTCAAATATACATATTTGTCCACAACTGAGTAACCAAAAGTGCTACACCCTTCATATTTGGTATGATAGGACACCTTATGACACCATATATTGTACCTCATTAATTATGCGCATATCTTATTTTGAGCGAGCCAATAGAGCTAGAGGTCTGATTTTGGTATATAGGAATAACTTAGCAATACAATTATTATGACAAAATGTGACGTGACCTCAATGACCTTTGACCTCAAATATATATATTTGTTCACAACTCAGTAACCACAAGTGCTACATCCTTCATATTTGGTATGATAAGACACCTTATGACACCACATATTGTACCTCATTAATTATGCGCATATCTAATTTGAGCGAGCCAATAGAGCTAGAGGTCTGATTTTTGGTATAAAGGAATAACTTAGCAATACAATTATTTTGACAAAATGTCACGATACCTCAATGACCTTTGACCTCAAATATATATATTTGTCCACAACTCAGTAACCACAAGTGCTACACCCTTCATATTTGGTATGATGGGACACCTTATGACACCTCATATTGTACCTCATTAATTATGCGCATATCTAATTCTGAGCAAGCCAATAGAGCTGGATGTCCGATTTTTGGTATATAGGGATAACTATAGGGTAGAAATCTAAATATGCCCATCTAAATATTAGACATCTACCATCGAGAACAAAAGAAATTTGCTGTAATTTGAATATTTAAGGAGTTTAAGCAATTTCACTATAAATAAAGAACCCCTGCCTCAAACTCCACAAAAGTTGCTAGACATATTTTGCCGTTGTCATGCCATTGCTCTCTATCACGGCCCAAGTACTCATTGCCTTCAGCAATACTGCCTTGTTATTATTATTATTATTATTACTCTTTATTTATAGAGGGTAATCTGAGTTACAAATGAATTGTAATTTACATCAGAGCCCTCGTCAAGAAAGCAACAAATCAATACAAAGTAATTAATTATACATCAACAGAAAAAAAAAACAAACAAAACAACGAAAGCATCTAATCCAGTGATGAACCCTCATTAATGAATTTTTGAAAACGAAAATTGCGCAATTGAGATTTGAACTGCGATAGTCTTTCAACACTTCGGATTGAAATAGAATATTATTCCAAATCGTTGTGGCTCGATAAATGAACGATCTCTGTCCAGTAGCTGTTTTGAAAATTGGAGCGTATAAATTCCTGTACTAGAACTACGGGTAGTAATATTACTCACGTCAGAGATATAACGGAACTGGTGTAAGTAATCAGGTGCAAGCCCATTCAAGATTTTAAAGGTCATTACAGCAATGAAATAATCAATTCGAAAGTCAATGGGAAGCCAATGAAGGCGAGAGAAAAGTGTACGTGTAGAAACTGTAATGTCAACACCTAAAATAACCCTGGCCGCTCTCTTTTGAAGCCTGTAAATTCTTTGTAAATTACTCTTTGTGGTGTTTCTCCATACAGTACAGCAATAATCGAAAACAGAAGAAAAGTGGCATTGTAAACTAAAATAAGGACACTATAAGGAGTTAAAGGACGCAGCCTTTGCAAGACTCCTATTCTCATAGATAATTTCTTACACAACTTATTTACATGATTATCCCAACTTAGAGTACTGTCAATCTCAATACCGAGAAGGTTGTGACTGAAAACATTTGAAATCTCACAGTTGTTCATAAATACATTAATTGTTACATCTGACTCTTTTAAATTTTTAACCTTCGGGTTTGACGCTACAATCATACTCTTTGTCTTTGTGGTATTGATGGACATCGCATTGTTGTTAACCCAGGTAGAGATAGGTAGCACATCGTCCTGAATTGTTTTTTCAACTTCATCAATACCATCTCCAGATACACATAAAGTTTGATCATCAGCAAACATGTCTAAGTTACACATATTTAGACACAAAGGAAGGTCGTTTATGAAAATCAGAAATAAAAGTGGTCCTAAAATGGAGCCTTGAGGTACTCCACATACAATTGGTAAAGTATATGATTTCTCCCTAAGTAGCTGGTAAACTGACATACACAGGCTGTGTTAGCAAGCTGAATACTGGACGGCTCAACATGCTATACGGAATAAATCAAGAGCCTTATTGATATACTGAACAAAATTTTGCTAAATTATGCCCAGTATATGCAACTGGATCGATAATAAATAATAATAACAATACAAGTAACAGAAAAGCGACTTTTACATTATCTCAGAATATATGTGTTGCAAATAGTATTATGTTTGTTTGCAACTTTCTATCAAATAGAGATCAGTGGTCCTCGATATACACAACAAGAAATCTATGGTTCTCCGTAGCCCTGACCAGTTCCTTTAACTCTTACAGCAAAGTACAAGGCAAGCAAAATTTCAAACAACTGTCATCTGTTGAAAGTTGGGTATATAGTCATATACTACAGGTAATGTAAAAGATTGCCTGCCAGTACCATCTCAGACCCTGCCACACACTTGTGGCACACCATGAATGTCCTCACAGCAGTGTATGCAGCCTGTTTAGTGTTAATTTTGTACCATCTTTATTAACGTTATTTATTAAGCACAGTTAAACATTTCAAAACATTTAAAGGGACAAAGTCGGCATTTTTCATGAATTTTGTTTGACACGAGATACTACTTATATTGCTTGACATGTTGAAAGACACTGAATAAATGGGTGACCGTGCATATATTCGACCCCGGTTTTAGACAAATTAAATGAAACCAGCGCGAATATGAATTAATTGTTATGACCATTATTTCATTTTCGCGATGGTTTCATGTATCGTGTCTAAAACCGGGGTCGAATATATGCGTGGTCATCCATTCTTTAAATTCTTTCCACATGTCAAACAATATAAGTAGTATCTCGCATCAAACAAAATTCATGAAAAATGACCGACTTTGTTCCTTTAAAGAGACCGTGGATGTAACATTTTAAAATTGCTATTGGTGTTGGTAAACTGTTTTGTCAATACTTCCTGAAGCACTCTAAAACACCAAAGTTGGAGTTCGTCAACACGGCCTATACAGAATGCAATTTTATAATTGCTGACATTTGAATCTAAAGACACATCTTCAATACCTTTGTTCTGTGTGAAAAGCAGAGTTTCTTGTTCTACTCCCTATTATATGTATTGAAACACCAAGTATTCAATTCCAATATCAATACAAGCTGTATATTGATATCTTATTATCTTAAATGCACTCCAGGCTGGAGCTTGCTGTATATAATTTCAATTGTTGATAAACCAAATACTTGTTTAAGGGGGTAAAAGATGAAACTGTTGACAAACATGTCATATAAAAAAATATCACCTGTCACTGTCACCTATCACTTGTCACCAATAAAAATGAACATATTGTACAGGCAGTATGAACACATGGGAATTTCAGCATGGTTTGCGAATAGAACACTTTTAAAGAGCATGTAATTGTAACACAGAATAAGATGCAGTCTGCCGTAATCATCCTTAAAAAACAGAGAAAACTAAACCAACACGGAATGTCTTTAAGAGAGGTGTGAGAATCATGCGTTCTGAAATTTGGCAGTCTGAAAATTTTAGATATTGATGGTAAATTGTAAATGATTGGGAAACCAATTTTTAAAAACCTGATTGGTACATTTTGCTGATCCCTGATAAATAAAATAGATCACTGTTGGATACCTTTGAAAATTCTCCAATTATGCCGCTAAATAAGTTTGCAAACTACCTGGGTATTGCCTTGTAATTGCCTTACATCATGCAAGCATGAAAAATAATGTCATGTGACTCACTTAATATTTTAAATTACAAATTGTTCCCATCCTGTCTTCTTCAAAAATTGTGCCCTATATTTAACAAAATGGTAATCGAGGAAAATACCCAGTAGCCCCATGATATTAGCAAAAGCTGTGTGATTTTTACAATAAACTACTTACTTTGTCCGTTGCAATTTGGTCTTGCAGCAAGAGAACCTTTCAGGGAGTCTGCGACTCAAACGCACATGAAGAAACTACAATCGCTGTGAATGTTAACCTATCGCATTCTAAATGTCAGCAGATAATCACTTATATGCTATAAAGTGACAGGTCTCTATAAAAGTCGGTAACATCACAGGTCGGAAAGAATGTTTTAATATTTAATCATAGGCTTTACAAGAGGATTAACAATATAAATTACATGATGATGTTAATGCGCAGTGCAAAGAATATCATTTGCGCTACAGCTGCGTGAGTCAAAACTTGAGAGGATGCCGAGTGTGTCCCAGGTACCATATTATCATAAAATTTATCCTGTGCATTGAAACAGCGTTCGTTAAATAAGTATACAGTACAAGTCGTAAAAACGAATCACCCTTTCTAGCCAAAGGTGTTTATTCGGTCGGGGACCCTAGGTTAGAGGGTTATACCAGCCGTGCGGACCGGACGATGGAAGACAGTTAGTGAACCTTAAATACTTGACTCGGGACAACAGATATAGTGACTGACCCTCACAAACATCTTGAAAACCAGGATACTCTCTTCAACGACATGGAATGCCTAAATACTAGCTTAATTTCTGTACATTGTCTTAATCCGCAACTGGACACCTACTTAGGCATTTGTCAATTATACAAGTAACATCATCATTTCTTTTTCATCAGCATAAATTTATATTCTGAATGACCTTGTTTTATATTAGTAAAACGCTTTCAGGTAAGTTAATTATCAATTACGTTTTCTGGTTAATACTGTTGCATCCTTTTGGCGAGTGCATTGTGATCTGACCGATGATGATTTTACTCTTTTCGACCAAAACTACCAATTATTCAATTTCTTAGCTGGAAGTGCATTCAATATTTAAGGATTCTACGTCATTCAAAAACGATGATTCACTACCATAAGATTTAAAACAGGATGACTCCAGTAATTCACTGCTTCAGCTACCTATCTATGTGGTGTGTCTTAAATCGACCAGTCCTTAACAATGCAATTTACAATCTCGGAGGAAAAGGTTGAACTGCAGTGCACTGTAAAGTAAGTTGCAAACAAAAATATTTTGTCTTCTAGTCCAGTTTTAGTCGAAAAAAAAACGATTCACTATAAGGAATAGCTCTGTTTTGCCTTTGTGTTGTTTCATATTTTGATTTTGATTTTTCTTTAAGTCATTTATGCTGGGTGAAAATAACAATCGCACTGCGTTAACCTTAATCGTCATTTTGAAAATAAGTATTACTCTTATTACAATACTGTTTTGGAATGACATATTTTTCAGGGTTTAATGGATTTCAAGGGAGGAAACAAAGCTATGAAACGATACGTAGCTTGCATACTGGGCATTCTCATGGTGTTAACCTTACCAGAACTATTTGTTCTACATCAACGCTTGGTATCTCCGATAACTAAAAGTCCTACCAGTCAACGTGGCTATGGACTGCAAGCCAGCGTTATTAATGTAAGCGAAGAAAATGCCAATCGCTTAGAAAAAAGGAAGAAAGCCTCAGCGTTTGAACGTCCTAAAGGAAGGAATGAGTCAGCGTTCGCCTTTCAGGTAAGATTGTTAATCCTACTGTACAGTAGTGCATAATTCGAAACAAACTCTGAATGGTCTTCAGTGGCGAGGAATCGGGCCACTGCCTTTATTTTTGCAGGCTATAAAGCGTAAAGTTATATCTATCGCTAAGGTAGTATGCATCTCGAAAGTGAAAGACTTAAACATTTGCTCAAACATTCGTCAATTAAACTTTCAACCATTCTCTTACCGAATCAAGGATAAAATCAGGAATAGCCGTGCAAAGTTTGGTTCTAGAGAAGGAAATTACCTTACATTTACCAATATTTGAAATTCATAATAGCCGCCATCCCTATGTTAACTCCATAGGAAAAAATTTTTTTGATTTCCGAGAAAACTACGACGGGAAAATTTGTCTTACCCCAACAGCTTTAAAATGAGCCCCCTACAAGAGGTAGATAGGAAAAGAATCGTCAAAAAATGAAAGTCAAAGTGTCTGTCCCCAAAGTGCATTCTTCCTTAAATGTTTTTTGTGATTTATTAGACTTTCTAATATTTTCACCAGGCTTCGACTCAACTAAGAACAGTCGTCACAAACCAAAGTAATAGTGCATCCGCCTACAACAAACCCTTTTCGGACTCGCAAGGGGCAAACACATCTGATCGCTTTCTCTTTCCTGTCCATCTCTGGGACGGTGGTCCCAACTGGAATTACTTGAGTTTTCGTATGCTTATCGCATACGCTATCACACACAAGCGGAACATTGTGATGATTCCGTTCCACAATCATTTTGTCAAAGGATTCACCAAGGGCTGGAGATCTTTTAATGAAACGTTCGATGTCAAAGCATTACGCGCAGTTGTACCCATGGTAACCCCCGAATTATACATAGATGAGTGTGGAACCAGAATAGATTTTCTCGTTCAGTTTCCAATCGCCTCATGTGGTACAGATGCGAAGAAACGAAAGAGAGAACAGTATGACAGGGCGAGAATGGATTTCAAGAAATTATGGGGAATAGACCTGCCGGATACCAGGCATGAAAACAGGAATTTGACAGAAACTGCAAGTGAGATGATGGATGCTGATAAAATTCGCTGCCTTGCCATTCATGGGCCTCGAAAGATACCGCATTTCCTGACAGAAAAGGAAGAAGAAGTCTTGAAACAAGTAGACAGATACTTTCTTAGGGCAGCGTACATCAGAGAGATGGGCATCCGTGTAAAATCTTTATTGTGTGGAGGAAAGCCTTATATTGCGATACATTGGCGTAATAGAACTGGTGAAATGTAGGTATTATATGAGCTCCATTTGTTGTAGCCTTCGATGCATTTTCTATTTTATTTTCTGTTCGTAAATGCCTACTGTTCAAATTATCAACTTAGCGTGTATATAATCTTAGGCCGACCTTGATTTCGTTTGTCAACGATATTATTGCACGCATTTTTCGACATTGTGGAAGAATAATAAAATTTGTTTGTTTTGTCTATCGAACAAACATAACGACGATATCATCAAAGGTGACGGCTTTAGCTGTTCTCCCTTTAAACTTTTAAGTTTTAAAAATCACGTAGAAGAGAGAACATGTGTATTAAGATAACAGTACAGACTCTTAATTATTGAAATTGATGCGGAAGCCTCTGAGACTTTTTCATACCACATTTTAGCTCACGTGTTCACACACGTGAGCTAATGTCATAGCGATGTCTGTCTGTCTGTCTGTCTGTCTGTCTGTCCGTGTGAGTGTGTGTGTGTGTCTGTGTCTGTCTGTCTGTCTGTTTACACGATAACTCAAAAACGCCTGAACAGATTCAAGTCAGATTTGGTAGACAAGTACTATATGCTACTTGCAAGAACTCATTAGATTTTTACTAGTGTGGCTTACATATCAATGAAGTTATGACATATCATTTTTTTTCGTATAATGGTTTCCCTATGGAGACAGTAATGACACTGTCACCATTTATGGCACAAGACCACTAATTCACTTCCGGGTTCGTTACCGGCGAAGATAGTTCGGAAGAAATATAGTGCAGACCTTGAAGTTTTGATACCTGCATGGATGCTTGTTTAGTTTGAACTTTAATGTCAAGTATTTTTGTACAGATATTTTTCTGCCTAAATCAAAATGCAGACTGTTGTGAATAATGGCTGAAGTATTCGGTGGTAATATGAGGAGTTCTAGGGCCCATATAAATCATAACAATAAGCCTGAATTTTGTCAAAAACACCACTGAGGGCGCTATTTCCAGCGCTATCTCAAAATTTCTGTGGACTTGCCGCACGAAAAATTCAGCGGTAGTCAAGCTGATATTGCCTAACACTGGTTAAGAGGATTTGTGCCGCTAAATGTTTTAAAATAGGAAAATAGAGCTCAACGCTACTGTGGTGGCCTATGGGAAATGAATTAGTGATCTTGTGCCATATCAAGAAATACTGCACAAAATTTCATGAAACTTTTCACAGGTGACAATCTCAGAACATTATGATGATACTGAGAGTGTCATGTCAATTATCTGCTCATTTGCATATTTAATGAACTTTTGTAATTAGTGACATAACTCTGAAATTCCTGCACCAAATCTGATGATACCTGCAACAAATATTGATCTGATAAATATCTAATTGTACTTAGAAGCATTGAGCAGTATCAAGTTATTAAATTGCTCATTTTTATATTAAATAAAGTTTTGTAATAAGTCATATAAATCCGAAGTAAATGCACCAAATTTGATGAATTCTACTGCACATACTGATCTGACAGATATCTAATTGTGGTGTAAAGCATTTATTAGTGTGAAGTTAATTAAGGGACGATTTTGCACACTTAATGAACTTTGCAATTAGATATATAACTCTGAAATTACGGCACCCAATTCGGTGAAACCTGCTACAGATATTGATCTGATAAATATCTAATTGTACTGAAAAGCATTGGGCAGTGTCAAGTTAATAAATAGCTCATTTGCATATTTTATGAAGTTTTGTAATAAGTCATATAACCTGAAATAAATGCACTAAATTGGATGAATTCTCCTGCAGATACTGATCCGACAGATATCTGACTGTGTTGTAAAGTATTTAGTAGTGTGGAGTTAATTAAGGGTTATGTACATATTTAATGAACTTTGTAATTAGGTATATAACTCTTAAATTACGGCACCAAACTTGGTCAAACCTGCTATATAATAGATATTGATCTAATATATCTAATTGTGCTATAAAATATTGAGCAGTGTAAAGTTAATTAAGGGTTGATTTGCATATTTAATGAACAATGTAATTAGTGATATAGCTCCAAAATTAAAAGCATTAAATTTGATGAAACGTGCTACAGATGTTTATCTGATAGATGTCTAATTGTCCCATTTAGCATTGAGCAGTGTCAAGTTAATAAACCTCTCATTTGCATATTAAATAAAGTTTCGTAATAAGTGATTTAACTCTGAGAGTACTGTGCGAAAGTTGATAAAACCTGCTACATATAATGATATTACAGATATCTGGTTGTTCTATGAAGCGTACTACAACTAATGAACCTGTTGTAAAACACGTAAGCACATTAAGTTCACATCTGGTTTCATAATTACTGTAGTTTTGCCTTTCTACAAATTATTTTTTCCCGGCTTCAAAACTTCAATGTGATCTTGCATATACTATATACGGAATTGTCTCCTCTCTCTCTCTCTCTCTCTCTCTCTCTCTCTCTCTCTCTCTCTCTCTCTCTCTCTCTCTCTCTCTCTCTCTCTCTCTCACACACACACACACACAAACACACACACATAGATAAATAGATAGATATATGATTAATAGATAGATAGATAGACAGATAGATAGATAGATAGATAGATAGATAGATAGATAGATAGATAGATATATAGATAGATAGATGATAGATCCATCCGTCGATTTAAAGATCGACCCATTGATTGCGAATGCGTATAAACTCGAGTAATGGATATTCTGTGTACTTGATGCATAGGCCTAATTTGTATATATATATATATATATATATATATATATATATATATATATATATATATATATAATAATAATAATAATATATATATATATATGAAAGCCATTTTCACAACATTGGTTTTTATTCCACGTTGTATAGGATCGAATTTCATTCGATAAATTGTAATCCCATGGAGGTATGTTTACGTAAGTTTGAAATGCTCTCTAATGCAAGCCAAGTAATCGCAGAGTCTGTTGGACAATTCATGAAGAAGGTGGGCATTGACTGCGTTTACGTCGCTGTCCCTCCACGCCGACAAGTGAGCACACTTTATGATTGCTAATTAATTTATACAAACAGTACGTATACGAGTACTTTGAGTTTATTAACCGAAATACTCTATTTTGAACTATAAAACCTACCTAGAAATGCTACACCTTAAATACGATGAGTTAACATTTGGTTAGCTGTCCTAATATACTGTATGATAGGCATTTATTTCGTGAGAGGTATTCTATGCAAGACTCATAGACATCCAGCTGTCCGTCCGTTTAGACAGTTCTGAATTGCGGGTGAGTGTTTGACAGTCGCATTGAATGAATGTCATTTGATGGATGGATGAATGAGTGAAAGCAACATTTACAAAGAGTTTTTCGAGGAAATCCAAGCATACGGCAAACATTTTACTAATAACGCGTACCGGACAAAAATGGAGTGAAATCTTGCAGGCGAAGCTTAAACAAGGACGTTGACTTACATATGATAGTTCTCTTCTCAGGAATTCGTCGAACGTCTTCGGAATATTGTACCACACGTTTATACTGCCTACTTTATAACTGCCAGAGATAGTCTGGAATTACAACATCTTGAAGATGATAATTATGTGCTTTCGCTTGTTGAGCAGGAAGTGTGCCAGAGTGAGTACTTCCATCACCTTGTTGATTTTGCCAGATATGTGTTACAGTTTTTGCCAGCTATGTTTCATGAATACATTATTTTTTTCTCGACTTACAAGAGATGATAAGAGCATCTCTGTCATTGATTAAGTACGAGTTTAGGCAAATAAATATCTCTACTGGTGATGATTTATTACATCATTACATGTTTACTTCCATGCAAAAACATTGTTCATCAATACACTTTGCATAAATGAATTGGGTTGTTCAGGAAAACGAATATAAGATTTTCTCTGTTAATATCAGAGTACTCTCATTATTATTTTATCAATAGAGAGTATCATCTTTCATATAAAGACTCTAATTACGTAATGTCTGTGGCTCAAAAGTCAAAACCTTGCAACATTTTACATACTTTTCCACATCCCCACCCTTTTCCCCTAGATGCAGAGGTGTTTCTACGTTGTGGAGTGTCAAACTGGTCTCAATTCGTCCAGATAAGCCGGGAAAACCTCGGAAAAGAAGTTGCCTATTTAAGAGACATTCCGGGAATACCGAAGGAGATATACGAGCTAATCTAAGTTGGCTTATATACAGTTTGCACCCAGGATCGTTTCTCTGAGTGTCACATATGTAGGACGGGAATGAACTGTTTCTGAAATCAGTCAAGCTTTCAAATCTAGGAAATTGTCTTCACTTGTTTCGCAGTCTTGCAGACTAAGCTAAACTTCCTTTGGGTGACGTCAAATGACGTCGAAATGAACATTTCTATTTATTTCCATTTAACAAATGCTGAGAGATTTGTTTCTTAACTAGAGATTTCCAAGGATAAGTATTGAATATCAGAGGTAGAATGCGTAATTATGGAAAGTGAAGGGAGGTCCGATTTACCATCAGGCTAAGACTTCACCGCACAATACAGGAGGAAAAACAAAACGAAAGAGAGTGAAAACGGAATGAGACAGAGCATTAAGACAAAAGCTGGCCAAAGTACAAATCCTTTCAATATAATCAGATATTCTATGGCAACGTTTTTCTTACTTCTCGTTTCAGTTGCTGAAGTTCTCCTTGATTTGCGTTGTCCTCATAATTTAACATTTTTTATTACTTTTTCACTTTCGCGTTTAAAAATTGAGTTAGGTAGGGTAACCGAAAGCACAGGCTTTGTTCTCTGGTTTGACTTAACTTAAAGCCCCAATAGCTGCGAGTTTTATGCATTAATTTGTTTTCATGATTTTATTTTCAAACCAAAGTTGGAGCAAACTGAAGGACATGTATAGAAGTATTTCTGCTCGCTGATTTGAGCCATGCCTTCACTTTTTTACAGGTTAAATAATAAACATGTGCCGTACTCATAAAATGGCGCCCCACGGAAAGGTACAAAAAATGCAGTATTTCTTGCACATACACCTCGTGATCATAAAAGAAGCAAGCATGATGCCATTTACTTGAATCCACAACACACGATGGCCAACATTTTGTTGTTGTAATATTTATTTTGTCCGTCACATGACCAGATTTTGAAAATGGCGAGAAATCTAAAATTATGTAAGACGTTTAAATTTACATGCCACTTTCGAAACCTATGACAGTGTTATACACTTTTTTTTCAGTTTTTAATTGGTCTCATTCAAAGAAAACTATTGGAAAACGGGGGATGTTTAAGATCGGTTTATTACACATTGGCAGCTATTAGGGCTTAATCTAAAAACCTTGTATGGTGTTGTAGGTTTGACAAGTGCTATATATGGTTGTTTCTTCCAATTATTTTTATTTATTTATTTATTTATTTATTTATTTATTTATTTATTTATTTATTTATTTATTTAATCTGGCTCAAGGCCCATAGACGTGAAGTACAAAATAATAGAATGGTAGTAGAAAGTACAATTGTTCACATACAAAAACACAAAAAAACTAGCTAGTATAAAATATTTCTCCAATGCCTGCACTAATCAAAATCTATATATTTACAATCATAAATATTCTTGACGTTTAAGTTTGTACATTTCTGTATTCTACTGATAAAATTACAAACAAACTTTAATAGACATTAATTCGCCAAAATGATAACTTGAGAACGTAACAAACATAGTACTTGCACTGCATCGCCTGCACAGAGAGATTAAAAACCCGTCTACAAAAGTTGGTGTATGCAACACAAATTTTGCCATATGAACTTAATTTTAACATTTGACCAAAGATGACAACAATATAAATTTGCACAGAAGGACCTGAATAACTTAACTTAATTTGACTAGAGCAATATGCAAATTTTCTGAAAAGAAAGTCGCCACGGATATAAAGTAAACGAACTTGTCTTTTGATGTCATCATCATCCATAAATCTTCTAAGAATAAAAGCACCAAGATACTTGTATGAGCTTACAAAGGTGAGATTCAACCCATGAAGATGAACAACGGGCACATTCAAAAGTAATTCTCAAAGTTCTCCGTACAGTGGGAAAAATATAATGTTCGAGACATTTTCTTTTGAAAATTTAGAGTTTTAAAAGTTACAAATTCTGTCTGGTGGACAGAATTGTCCCCGAGGTTATTGTTCGCCCAGTTAAAGCGATGAAATTCGTTTCTTCGCTTCGATAAAGTTTGTATGTGCGATGTGTGATAGTGAGCATGCGTGCGTGAGTGCTTCACGAACTCTACAACGTGTGGAGCGGTCTCAGTCAGAAAAATGTAACAACTTAGCCGGCTATTGAACCACTCTTTTTTGGGAGTGGAGATTTAGCCTAGCGGTCTCTCCTGTGGCCTCTCCGCTAGGCGACTGATGCCGTATGTTGCGGGTTCGAACCCGATTGAAAACTGGCCGTATTCATATGGAAAATCACGCAATCTTAAAAGTTCGCGCGGACAATGCAAAGCTAAGAGTCTTCAATTATTCAGCATAACATGCTACGATGTAGTGAAAACTACATTCCCTGAGCGTACAATTCTGCGGTGGGTTTTAAAATTCATCTGTGCAACTTGAGGTATGATTTTGTCAAGTTAATAAGTTGATATTTTACTCATATATTGTCCAAGATGACAACAATATATAGAAACCAAGATATTCGGCGAAATTAATAGGGAGATTTAAGGCACATTTGATTCCTCTATCGACAAAAATATATGGCCGTGTCTGATATTCATCTTTGTTTTAGAAGATTAATAAAACGGAAGGTTTTAAGGTACCATTCGCTAGCAAAATCTAATAACTCACTTAAAACTTACGGTAGATATCCGTTTGCTTTCGATTCCGATAAAATGTTTGTAGTGTGTATGCTTTTCCCTATGGAAGCTACAGCATAAAAGAAAGTGACAAAAAATACATGTTGTATGAACGTCAGAGGGCGTGATCGACAATCAGTGTTCTTTGAAACCATCACACCTACCATTACAAATACAATCTTGTATGGACAGTTGAGGGGAATATTAATCTTTAAAATACAGTTGGTAAGAAAAATAACTTTGTAGCTGTGACAGATATGAACAAGTGAGAAAGGATTAAAAACATGAAAATGATAAAGACTACGTAACGTAGAAAATCCAGGCTCTAAACTGTTTATGTAACAAAATGTGTGCTTTACATGTAAAAACAAGGTTGCGTTCAGTTATTATGGACAAAGTAAGCATGAAGTAAACTCAAGCTGGATTGTCATCTGAAATTGGAAAACTACAAAAGAGTGGGGACATGCTTTTACATAGAGTAAAGATTGATTTTTAAAAGTGTCCATACAGTTGAAATCCCTTGTTTCGACGTACTAAACTAGCTTGGGAAATTAACTGGATTCTCAGTTGCTTCAATCCTTTTGGATCATTTTCTATTGATTTAATACAAATACTTGAGTTATGTGTCTTATTATTATTTTGACTTGGCCAGCAGATTGGACATTACAGGCTCCCAGCAGGTTTTAACTGAAGAAAGGCAACGCAGTCGTAAGCAATATATTAAACAAAGGTATGGCGTTTGTCTTAAAGCTTACTTTGTGCTTTTGGATAGTTGTGTCGTTGATATTCAAGAAAGAGATACACAAAAACCTATCTTGGAAAAATGTTACGGGTTTTCTTTTGAATGCTATTAGCAAAAACCATATAAAGTGTATATTTTGCATGGCTACGCTTCGTAAGCAAACATTAAATGCATAAAAGGCATTTTCAGGCAATATCTTCTTAGGCGCTTGATATTTGGCAATCTTTGCAATATTGTGTCCTTGAGCAAGACACTTTTATTTTCTCTATTATCCTAGGCGAGAGGTCTATTTACGGGATAAGGTACCAAAGTGCGCACTGTGCGAAGGGAAGTAAAGTGCCTTGCTCAGGGGATCAACACCATCATGTGCTAGAGTCTCGAACTTAAGAATTCATGACCATGGGGCTCTCTCCATATTGAGTTATAATGAAGGAAAAGACCAATTTATAGTGGAAAATTCACGTCAACGGTTGCATTTTCCATACAAGAACATAACGTGTCAAACGTTTTCATATAAAGTTATCTGCCGTTGGCACGAGGTCATAGGAAGCGGTTGGCGGGGATGTCTTCAACTTGGTTAAAACGTTGAAACTCCACAATCCTGGTAAAATATTGTTTGAATTAACATTTTCGACGAATACTTTTCTGTGTCAAATATTTTCATATTTCATGACAGTAGATTTGTGAAAAAGGGAAATATTTTTTTTTCTATTTGTCGCAGGAAATTCACCTTCATTTTATGGGTGCGAACGTTTTAAAGGAAATACTTGAAAATTTACAGTTTGTGGTGAACGACAACTATTACTTTCATTAATTCAGTGGAAAGGTTGGTAGAGTTTTTGTTTCCTGGAGATTTTTTTGAAAATGTTTGAATGCATGTCTTTGAAAGTGTAACACAACACGCATTCATTAATGTTCATCACGAAATATTAATTGATGTAATTGTCAGTACAAAGAGTAAATCTTTACCTTATGGATATTGTAATTGTTGAAAATTGAATTTAATGCTAGACTTGAATTTGCTTTACATAGACAGGTCAAATACTGCGGAATGGTAACATAGCTGTAATTAACACCGAGAATAAAGAGTGACAAAAGTGACAAAAACATACTCTTGCAATGATGTGCACAGAGGCCGAGGTTACTGATGTTATCTTCTATGGGGTAAGAGTTTTGTGTACGGCGGCAGGTCCACTGAGGGGGTATTCAATTTTTACTTCCGATGGGGGCATCGGGGGCATCGCTTTACCATAGGAGGTTTTCAACAAGGTGACACAAAAACCATTACATTGTATGAAAAAAATCACTAGGTTATTTTAGAGGGGGAGGCAGCTCCACACATCGAAACTATTTTTGATTTTTGTGTTTGTGAGGATTCTCGTGTGAAACGTTCAGTTTTATTTCGAATATTTGGGGGCTTATATATATATATATATATATATATATATATATATATATATATATATATATATATATATATATATATTGTGTGTGTGGTCGTGACGATATTGATCATTTGCTTGATTTAGTGTTATCCCAGTTATTTTAACGTATAAATGCTTGATTTGGTCAATATTATTCTTCTTAAAGGGATGCCAGAAGCAGTATATTTGGATACGTTTGGTTTTTGTTTTCTGGTGTTCGCGATTCTCCTGTGTAATCAGAGAATACTCATCATGTGTTGGTTTTTAGTTATTCTTTCATTTTTCTTGATTCTTTTTTCAAATTGAGTGTCTGTTACTTCCATGTTTTTATATTTCATTTTCGTTTTGAACAACGTATTGTTTAGAGTGTTATTTCTCCTCTGTGCTTTTGTTCACACCAGGCGAAGAGAATCGTTATTTTCTCGATGAGACCCCAGTATAATGTCAGTGCTTTCTTAATATCTGTCATGTTGATATGTGTGCTGCATCGGACTGTGTGCATTATTTTGTCATGTTTGTCTTTGTTATTGTTAATGCCTTTAAGAGAAGTTTCTCGTTCGGTGTGTTTAACTTCTCTGACAAGTCACGGCAGTTTTGTTTTCGTAACCTCGTTCTTATGTTACGGAGATAGTTTATCTCACACAAAGGTTAATGCACCTAGCGGTTATCAACACCAGTAATATTATTAATTAAAACAACAAGATCGATATGGATACAAACTATATTGAGACAACTGCACAAAGACGCTAATTACTTTTTACGAGGATGTTTACGAAGTTTTGACGCAACATTTGTTTGAATGGTATTAGAATGATGAAGGTAGTCAACACTTAATGAAGGAATATGAGAATTTCACGGGATGGATTTGCAACGTGTCACAGTGACATTTGAATATTAATTGTGACATGTAAATTTAAGATAGAGACCTGTATTGGTGTTTATGATCGGCTGTATCATTTTATCTTTAATTCATATCTATTGTATGATCAAAGCGACGCCGTAAAGATAACGTTTAAAATCCCATTCTAAAATTATAATACGAGGGGAGAAATGCAAGGAGAGGAATACAGCGGACCCAAGACATTTTGACTGTGGGTGAAGCATATATTGGGCGATGGCAACTGTCAAGCTTGTCATCTGAGAAATACAGTCTATTCAGTACCAACGAACTCTAAACGTCCCGTGTAAAGTCAATACTTTGAGGATCCCAGGTACCTCTCAGCAGACCACGAGACACCCAACAAGCGTATAGTGATACCACAGAGAAACATAGCCAGAGTCGCAACGCTTTCATGCCTTTTGTTCCATGGTCGTCTCGGTAGACTATTTCATATTCAAATGAGCTTCAAAGGTGTTAAACTTTTTGGAGACTTTGTTTGTGGTTGATAATTACACGAGATTATGCGAAAAATACGAGGAGATGGCATCGTACTGCCAGTCGCGTAGCAAGCATAGTTACTTTGCGAGCTCTCAGGCAAGAAACACTGCTTCAAGCCAATCAAAACATAACACGCCAGTAGTTTCATAAAAATGTCCTTCCTTGACGCACGCGTAAAAGACGGTATGACTGACCGTAAACCATTGAGTAAAACCAGACAGTATCGATAAAAGACTTTCAAATTTGGTTCAAACACACTCATTATATATTCATAAAAATATGAGAGGAATTTTTAAAACGGTAAAACTCACTTTCTTGAAGCTCAAAACACTCCCGTTTTCGCCAGCACGTCAATTCCGCTCAGCACCACACGACAAGAACAACACAAACTTTGCCGAACATACTTTCGCTTAACAATTGGCGAAAATCCGAAAATTACCGAAAGATGCATAGTCGGCACTCTTCGGAAAAGACAGGCGAGAGCAACCTGAGGCGAGGCGAACATGGATGGGTTACGTAACCGCTTCACGCCTTAAACAATACCCGTTGCAACTCTGTCCATGTTTCTCTGTGGTGATACTAATAGCTCTTGTTTGAAGAATTGCACTGTATTTGCGAAAGCCTGGCAGCTGTTGCATGTGCGCGCATATCTGAGGAGAACGCAGGCACGTGTGTCTGCATGGGGATAATCATAAAAATATAATTCTGAGGAGCATAAAGTCTTCCGTAATTTCCTTTCGGCAAAAAGGGTCCTAATTTTGACAGAAGCACGAGAATAATTTAGGCCAATGCCCGGCTGTTCTTACACACTTTAGGTATGTAATTATCTTTGCAATGTACCTTTATACACATCATCTGTTCAAGTGCTGACCAACGGTAGAACGCCCCTCGGGGACAGACGTTCGCACGCTCTGACTTTCCTGGTCTTCCATTTGAGGTGTCATTTTTTGGTTCCTGAGTAATGAAAAGTTTACTCCGTCTTAGTTTTGAGAAAAAACGAAAAAATTAAATTTTCCCCGAAGAGGTATTACAGCGATTGTGGCCATTATAAATTTAAAATATCATTAAATTTTATAGGACCTATAAAATTTACTTGGTAATTTTTTTTCTCTAGTACCTAAATTTGCAAAGCGCCCTTGATTTTATACTTTATTTGCTAAGAGAATAGTTGGCATTTTGATTGAGGAAAGTTTGAGCAAAACTTTTGTCAGTTTCAAGGAGTATAATATAACCTTAAGGTAGAATGCGCCTCGAAATTGAAAGATTGAAACTTTTCTTTACACTTTCATACGGAAGCATTCCCTTTCGAAACCAAAAAAAAAATGGAATTAGTCTAGAGCAACAAATTACCCAATATCTACCGACCCTGATTAGAAATAAATTTCCGGTTTTTAATAAAACCAAGCCGGTGAAAAATATTAGCTGTTGATCGTCGTTTGTCAACACATTGCAGTTTTGCAAGACGTTCATTATCTGTATCAAAACTTAGGTAGCCTTCAGTGATTACAGGGGGTGGGCCAGGGGCATTGGGGAGGGACACTTTTTAGAAAACTGTCCAGGGTCACTTTTTATAACCTATCTTTAGGGGGAGAGGGTCACTTTTAGCAGAGGCTGATTTTATAGCCTAACCTTCAATTGTCAATTGTGATATTCAATTGTGATATTTCCTGAATAGAAAATCACCGACTAAATACACCCATTCTTTCAAATACAAACACATTATCAACAAGCTTCACCGTGACAAGCAATGCGTTCTACATTAAACACCTTGAACAGTTAAAATTGATGAAAAGACAAGAGACAAAAGCATATAGGACAGGTGGCAAGGTGTATATCAATTATCAAACATCTATAAATACACAGATATTGTTAGTTTTATATATTGGTAAAAAAACAATTTCATAGTTCTCTCATAGACTGCCATTTCGGTAAAATTCAAAAATCAAATTTCTTGCACACATATTGACTTGTAACCACCCTAGGCTAATCAAGTTCATTAATACCAATAATCAAGCGTCTATAAATGCACAGATTTAGCTAGTTTTGTATTGGAGAAAAATAATTCATAGTTTCCTCAGAGATTACATATATAGTGAATCAACATTTTCAATGAAATCCATAAATCCAATTTCTTGTTTACGCATGCACGGTTTAGTTCCCACTTCAAGCAAAGTACATAACATACATTATTAAACATACGTAAATGTACAGATTTAGCTTGTTTTGTGGGGGAAAATTGTCACTAGTTCTCCTGATAGACTCCATTGTATTACGATTTCATGTTTTTGGGTGAAGCACTATATCAGCCGCTTCTTGCCTTCTTATAGATGTGCAAAATATGGTGACTGTCCTGCAAATGCATGAAATATCATGACTCTTCAAAAATGATTGCGTGATAAAATTGCGACCCTCCCTACCAAAAGACCAGCTCTCTCCCTGCAATTTCTGTCCCTATAATTTACAATTATTAATTAAACCGATTGTTCTGTAAATTAGCTGATACTGTTTCCGAGATGCCTGGAGAAAATACTTCAGTGATTGAGGGAGGGTCAAGTTTTAGAATGTCGGACAAGGGGGAGGGTCACACTTTAAACACGAGGATAGGGAAGGGTCACATTATACAGTACAGGTGCGCACTGAAGTGCCCCCCGGCCCATCCCCTTGTAATTACTGAAGGCTCCCTTACTTGAAACCTCCCAAAAGCACGAAAAATCGGGGGATTTTTAATAATCTTAAGACGATGAACATTAATTTAATGCTAGGTTTACAGATATACGACGAGGCCATTATAGGGGCCATTTTTTCTGGTAGGCCAAACAATATAAATAAACTTCCCCGGAATCGCAGCCTCTACCTTTTCCGATTCAGGAAAAAATAACTCCAATTCCATAGCTGTATATCATACGTTATTATTACCATTTACAGGATACAGTTTTCGAGACGAAATGTGTCTCTCTCGTCTAACTGCCCGTTGACTACTGTTTCTCTTAACTTCTTTGCGTCTGTTTGCAGCTGTCTGCCCTGTCGCTCTGTGTATCTGTCTCTCTGTGTGTGTCTCTCTCTCTCACACACACACACGCACACACTCACGCACATGTCAAAATCTTCAAAATTGGCGCACAGAATAGTAATATTTCACGCTCAAAATACATTTAGCGTTCTGGAAGGCGAGTGATCAACAGGATCAAGCTGACGTTTCTTTGTTTGGACTTTAACAATGCTGGCGCCACGAAATACCAGCACAGTATCGACAACATGATCTCGCTCATTTAGACATTTGAAAGAATTATCCAGTAACTTATTTTTCTCGTGGAGGTATTCTGCGTACTACCCCATGTTCTATTGTGTTTCAACCAATCGTAATATTGAGCCGTTGTCATCATTTTAATTTATTCATGGCGTGGGTTTGAAACAAAAGAATTGTAGCAAGCCACGCACGGGCATGTGATAATTTCTACTTTTGTAATCTTTTCTAATGTCGGTAAATCAAAGTATTGTCTTATTATATTCTTTATGGCGTCGGCATCCGACATAGCCAAGATACTGTATAAATAGACACAATAACTCAGAGGAAAAACTTGAACTCAAGGACCGATAACCACGGTCACTCTCTTGTGGAGTGACCGAGACAGGACATTCACTAAGAAACTAGAACTTTGGACCACGATCACTCTCTAGTGGAGTGACCGGAACTAGGACCAACTGAGACTCATGTATCAGCGGATGGGCCGGTAGGTCCAGTTATGGTTCCGTTTTCAATAAATAAGTTCCAGTTATACATCAGCACTCGTCGTCAGTTCCAGCTTCTTTCCTTTATGTTATGACACACACATGTGGTATATACAACGAGTTGCCATTACCATAATAGTGGCTAAGAAATGTCACCTTGGTTACTGCAAGATTAGCCTGTTATATAGGGAGATGCTGCAGCTGTGCAACACGACACAATGGATGCAGTCTCTTTAATTCCAGTATCAGCTCTTACTGCATTCATGCAGGCTTAGTTGAGAGGTTGCATTGACAGACAAAATTTGTTGAATTACTGTGCTACAAACATTGCACAGAAACGACTTTGGTTATGATATAAATAAAGATGGTGTGTCTAGATTTTAAAGCAAAGTTATTGCAGTCTTTATCTGACTTCGGGCCGGGCGCAATAGTGTTTCACAAAATGTTTAAATAATTTAATAATGTTTGTTAATGTGGTAAACACATTTTGATGTTTAATCGATCTGAGAAAAACTATTCTACAAGCTTACGACATCTCATGGCAACGTTTGGTTTCCCAATCGAGGTTTGAAGCGGGCATTTTTTGACACGACACCGAGGGACCACAAAGAACTCGAGGGTCATGAAACGACGCCGCGTTCTCATATTTAGCATTCTAGTCTTCATTGCCTCCGTGGAGTTTCTGCTGTTACGTAGGCGTCGTTTGTCTAACGGTTCAGACATACAAGAGGGATATGAAATGCAGAAGACGAGCGGTATTGGTATCAGTGGATATAATAGTGAACAGAAAGAAAGGCATGTAGACAGGTCCAATGTATCGAATGAGTCAACATTAGAATTTCAGTTGAAGACTGTTCTGCCCATCAAGGTAATATTTATTTTTGATTATTAAAGCAAAGGAATACTTGAGGATGTTTTGGTCAAAAGTGTACTTTAACGTACTTTAAAACAAAGTCGATCTGTGCATGCAATATTGTGTACACCATTAGGCCAATTGCCTCAGGGACTTAATTGAAGTAATTAATGTAGTTATGATGGTTGTCCTTGAGTACGTCTAAACGATACATCGTTATTATTGGTTCACCATCAGTGATCACAATCGTGCGAATCGAAAGCGTGCACTCTTTCCGTGTGTGCTTTGCCTGTTTCTGGGCAGTTTTTATTTTCAGTAGAACTGTCAATGAATGATTTTTGCATAGCTACAACAAGGATAATGGATTCCACACTTGATCATGTCCAACATCTTTTTTTCAACATGTCAAACATTTTCAACAGAATTCTACAACTACGACAACAGTCAATGCGAACCGAAATGCATTTATCTCCGACCAACCCTTTTCGGACTTGCTGACATCGAGAACCTCTACCGCGCGCTATCTTTTCCCCGTTCAGTTCTGGGAAGGAGGGCCAAACTGGAACTATCTGAGTTTCCGCAGGCTGGTAGCCTACGCCATCAAACACAATAGGACCTTGGTGATGATTCCCTTTCACAACCATCACGTGCAGGGCTGGGAAAAGGGATGGAGATCTTTGGAAGAAACCTTAGACGTCGGCAAATTGAGTGAAATTGTATCCATGGTTACACCTGAATCATATAAAGAGGATTGTGGAGATAAAGTAGACTTACTAGTGCAATTTTCAGTTACTGAAATGACAGACGTCTTGAGGAAGTTCCATAGAACACAATATGAAAGAACGAGAGAAGACTTCGAGGATTTGTGGGAAATACATCTTCCCGATACCAGAGGAAACCGTAGGAATCCAAAAGAAGTTGCCCGCCAGCTGGGCGAAGCCGACAATGTCCGATGTCTTGGAATCAATGGGCCTTTGCTGATAAAAGAGCTTTTGATAGAAAATGAAAGCTATGTTCTGAAGGTCGTTGACAATTTTTTCCTCCGGGCAGAGTATATTCGCAAAATGGGCGATAAGATTAAATCGGCAGTGTGTGGAGGCAGGCCCTATGTTGCTATCCATTGGCGAAATAGAACTGGCGAATCGTAAGTACATGGATTGTTAATCGATCGATGATGTGCATAAAATGCATGCTATAACAATTTTCAGTCATAGATCCCTGTGAAGACAGCAATGATTCCACCATTAAGATATATTAATCGTAATGGAACTATTATTGACACCTATAAACTGTCACTTTGTATCCTTCGCGGGACCAGAAGGAGTTTCGGTTACCAATAGTTGTGTTACGAGATATTGGGGTATGAAAATTGTAGTACTTTTGAGTTTATTCATCAAAAGTAATGCTAAAACATACCAAAGCTGCTAATGGATTGTTAGTTGTCTGAGAAGCGAAAAACAAGGCAGACAATTCTTGCATGCAGCTAAATACTTTGTACTGCACCGGAGAATTATTTTTCCATTCAGCACTTAAGATCAAGCATGCGCAGTGGTGATAATCAACGCCGCCGATAAAGAGGGCTGGATAGTTGTCGAAAGCTCTGGATAGAGAAATAATTCTCTGGTGCAGTACATAGTATTTAGCTTCAAGAATATAGTATGTCTGCACAGATGGGTCTACATCATTGTATGGCAGACAATAATCTTACCGGATTATTTAAGTCTTGAGTAATAATGCGTGAGATGATAATTGTCATCACTTCTCTGACATCATTGGTTTAGGAAATAATTTTATCCACCGTCTTCGAAAACAGAAATGTTGTGAGGCCATTCTGTAAAAGGTCAGAAGAGCTTCTGAGTTATTAATTCAAACTGAATTGAAGGACAAGCTGCACTTGGATGTTTTGCGATCGTGATCCAGATGGGTGCTGGCTCGTCTTAATTCCACACGTTAGCACAGACTTCAACATTATGATATTATTTCGTCGCATAGCACTGGCTAATTTGAATTCTGGGAGGAAACTATGATTAATTTTCACACTTCAAAATATCTGAGCCAAATGAATTTTTATGTGCGTTTTTTTTCAAAATGTCACTAGTATAGTGAACATTGTTCTAAGAAATGGTGGTTCAAAACTTAGGGACGAGAGCTGGAGATAATGGCTGGACCATAGACCCTTGGAGGGTCTATGACTAGACTTGCCAAGACAAATCAGAAAATCTATCAGTCCAATGAATACACACGTTGGCAAAATATTCATCATTTATTTTTTCAAGATTTGTTTTTACTAGTGTACGTTTACCTCGCCTTCGCCATTGCATGTTTTTCGACTCTTGCATTGAATTTTCTCTTGATGTTTCATTTCCTCAACAATTCTCCAAAATTAACGTTTGATTAATCATTCATGACTCAGATTTGTTAATTGATATTTCACAGGTGTGAGTTCAATTCCCTATTTCGTAGCAAAGAGCAGTGTTTCCGTAACCTCCGCCTGCTGTCAAGCGTTAGCCGAATGATCGCCGAGGCAGTTGGCCGATTTATGAAGACAAGAGGAATCGAGTGCGTCTACGTGGCAGCTCCTCCACGCCGTCAAGTGAGTAAAACCTTCAGCCTGTTGCTTTAGTCGTACCATGGATATTTTGTCTCGAGGTCTGCCGGAAAGAGAAAGCTCAAGTCGATGCCATTTTGAAATGTCGCTTGGACACTGAAATACTTAAAATTTACTGTATTTACATTTTTATATCCAGTTTCTTTCGTTTTATGACGTTCCTCGTGATATTTATACTCCCAAACTCATAAAAAATTATATTCTCCCAATTTCATTAAAAAGATCAAAAAACGCAAGAAGTTAAACCTCGCATTACTGTATCCTGCCCGATAACACAGTCGATGCTATGTCCACAAGATTCGTCTATTCGTTCAAAGTTACTGGTTTGTGATGTGAATGCGGACCGATTTGTCTGTTCGTTCGATTTATCAAATCATAAGGACAATAAAGCAATGTAACAGCGTTGTACTTTTGTGTACAAAACTTATTAAGGCAATATGCTACCATATGGCACATGACTGTGTACATACATTTCACTCGTTAAAGTACAAGTAACTATATACTATAGGCCTAGCTGGAAACAAAGACATTTTACTGAGAACAACATTTACTTTCAGAAATTGAGAAAATGTCAACATGCTAAAATAATGCAGTCATAAAAAATAACATATTAAATATTATCTCATTTTTCTAAACTTAAATTTCAGACTATGATTACTTTATTATGTTTACTAGAAATCGCAAAACAAGCTTTAGGATGCGTACTCTTACATTTTACGACTGGAAACGTTTTACCGCAATTTGAAACGAAACTCACATTTTGATGTTTAGTGAACTGATATAGTGCAAGCTGACAACTTGGGCAGAGTAGATGAGACTGTGGACCTTAAAAAAGATTAGACCGAAACATGAGATTATTCTTACAGGAATTCATCGAACGCCTCAGAGATGTTGTACCATGCGTTTATACGGCCAGCTTCATGACATCTCGAAAGAGCAGTGACTTTCGAAGACTTGAAGATGACAATTACATACTTTCCCTCGTCGAGCAGGAAGTCTGTACAGGTTAGCATTTTTATCTTTTAGGTATTTCGTTTTTAGCTCACATGTTCACACACGTGAGCTAATGTCATAGCGCTGTCTGTCTGTCCGTGTGTGTGTGTGTGTGTGTCTGTCTGTCTGTCTGTCTGTCTATCTGTCTTTTTACACGATAACTCAAAATACACCTGAACGGATCCAAGTCTTATTTGGTAGACGGGTACTATATGCTAATGGCAAGAACTGATTAGATTTTGGTTGGTATGGCTTTCATATTAATGAAGCTATGAAATATCACTTTTTCATGTAATGGTTTCCTATAGAGACAGTAATGACAGTGTCGCCATATATCTACAAATACTGCACAAAATTTCATGAAACTTTTCACTGATGACAATCTCAGAACATGATGATATTAAGAGTGCCATGTCAATTATCTGCTCACTTGCATATTAAATGAACTTTTGTAATTAGTGATATAACTCTGAAACTCCTACACTAGATTTGATGATACCTGCTACAAATATCGGTCTGATAGATATCTAATTGTGCTGAGAAGCATTGGGCAGTGTCAAGTCAATAAGTAGCTCATTTGCATATTTTATGAACTTTTGTAATAAAACATATAAATCCGAAATGACTGCACCAAATTTGATGAAATCTGCTGCAGATACTGATCCGACAGATATCTGACTGTGTTGTAAAGCATTTAGTAGTGTGAAGTTAATTAAGGGTTCATTTGCATATTCAATTAACTGTATAATTAGTTTTATAACTCTGAAATTATGGCACCAAAACCTAGGTGAAACCTGCTACAAATATTAATCTGATAAATATCTGATTGTCGCGTGAAGCACTGTGCTGTATCAAGTTAATGATTCTACTCCGGAATAAAAAGGACGCAATGCGTTCTACAGACTCAGTACGCCCAAATAATCACGTGATGCCGGTACAAACAAACCCACATGTGTACCAACGCGTATGGAAATACACGTATGTACGGCGCTTATCTGACAAAACGTGCTTATCTTACAAAAATAACTAATTACTGCTTGTAGCCTTACTCATTTGTGGAAAGTAATCCCTCACACAATACTTCGTCTGTTAAAATACACGAATGAAATTTTAATTACAGAAGCCTAAAATCACAAACATCACAGAATAGCCATAAAATAGTTAAAAAATACAGTAAATTTTATTGATTGCATAAAAATCGCCGTGCACCTCAATCAATCACGCGATCAACACATAGAGGCTGTCTTAAGGGGTAGAGGAAGGGCACGAGGTCACATGAGGTCTCGATCGTGCGCTCTCACGGTGGCCTGAGTATCAAAATCACCACATCACAATGCGGCAATGGCAAGCAGAGTACTTTTGTTTTTGTTTTTCATCACCTTCCTCGATCGCTAATTTTGCCATTAAAGTACATAAATTATATTCAATAAACATGCAAGTGGATGATAAGAAAAGCACCAACATGTTGCAACACGGAGTTATCTCCATGGGCTCGTACAGTACTTTGTAGTGGGCAGT
Source organism: Ptychodera flava (assembly GCF_041260155.1). NCBI lineage: Eukaryota > Metazoa > Hemichordata > Enteropneusta > Ptychoderidae > Ptychodera > Ptychodera flava. The sequence goes on along the minus strand of NC_091939.1, from coordinate 18,770,574 downwards.
GAGCGAGCGCGAGCCCGGCCGATGGAAGAACAACCACTATAAAAAAACTATATGTCAACAATTTGAGAGTAGTTTACAGAAACAAAATCCTTCGTCTAGAAGAATTCGATTGGCACACTCCGTGTACACAACATCGTACGAAGCGACGACATGTACCGCGCGCATGAAGTGCGCTGGCTAAAGTGACTCCCCAGGGTATTGCTAAAAAGAGTTTTGTCAGATAAGCACGTTTTGTCAGATAAACGCCGTACACACGTACGTCTATGCGCGTTTGCGCATATGGCTTTGTTTGTACGGTTCCAAGACACTTCGCACCAAAACCACTTCGCACCATACCATCTCGTCCCATACCATTTCGCACCAAAACCACTTCGCTCAAAAGTCACGTCGCCCAAAACCATTTCGCCCCCAAAACAATGCCACTTTGCCCCTAATTTATCGCCACCCGGTAAAGCTGAAAATAACCAACAACTGCTATCGAAGTTTCCATCACCTTTCTATCATCCCAGGACCCAGTGAAATCTTGAAATTGTACACATTTCGAGAAAATGACATCGTGCGATTCCGCGCACGGCACCCGAGTTGTAGCATTGAGTAGTTTGCGTGTTTCTTCTTTCTCAGTCTACTGTTTATGGTTTCATGCATCAATAAATGTTTCCGTGGTAGCCAAAATAAGTTGCATGTAAAATCAACTTTATGATACATCGTGGCATCGTTGTTTTAGGACGAGTTGATGATATAATACTTTGGGCAAAGTGGTTTTAGTACGAGGTGGTACTTGGGGCGAAGTGGCTTTGGACGAGGTAGTACTTGGGACGAGGTGGTTTTGGTGCGAAATGGTTTTGGGGCGAAGTTGTGTGGGGCGAACTGGTTTTGGTGCGAAGTGTCTGGACCCCTGTTTGTACCGTGATCGATTCGAATTCCGGGTTTGGCCTATTAATGGTTTATTTGCATATTTAATGGACTTTGAAATTGGTGATATTACTCCTAAATTACAGCATTAAATTTGATGACACGTGCTACGGATGTCGATCTGATATTTATCTAATTGCGCCATGAAGCATTGAGCAGTGTCAAGTTTATAAACAACTCATTTGCATATTCAATGAAGTTTCGTAATTAGTGATTAAACTCTAAGAGTACTGTGCGAAAGTTGTTGAAACCGGCTGCATATAATGAAATGACAGATATCTGAATGTTCTGTGAAGCGTACTATGACAGAACTCCATGACCTTGCCTTGACGATTGTGTGGTACGGAAGTTATTTTCACGAGTGATGCGGTGTATTCTGCGGCCGTATTTTCACGAGCGAAGCGAGTGAAAATACAGCAAGGATACACCGCATCACTCGTGAAAATAACTTCCGTACCACACAAACGTCAGGGCAAGGTCATGGAGTTCTGTTATTATTACATATGTTCCCAAATTACACACGTTGGTAACTTCGTCGAGCAAGTAAATTCTTCGGTCGGCGGATGGATATTACTTAACCTATAGAGTTATTCGCCGCTCAGCTGGTACACTCAAACAACGTCACTCACACACACATGACACTGCAAAATGTTTTCAAGTGAAACCGTTCGTATTTTATATCATTATAATCGAAATTCATGTACACTGGAACAAGAACAATGAGTAAATCTTAAAAACGAGAAAGTCTAATTATGTTATCGGTTGAATCATTCAATCTGAGTCGGAATCGGAGTAGATCACTGAAGGTCGGCGACGCGACGTTTGGAGGCGATGCAACGACGTCGCGTGATATACAGGCGAAGACTGTTGAGATAGGGAATTATTTCCGGTGATGTTGAAGGTAAAGTTGAACGATCCACCACTGATTTGTGCATTTGAGAACATCCCTGGTAGTTGCGGAAACTGATTGAGGGCATTTTGATGCATTGACGACAAGGGACCTCGAATAGCATACGAAGGACCGGCCACCGGTCGCTGTGTATGTTCGGCCGGATCAGGCTTGTACTTCCGGTCGCGGTCGATTGTGGATCAAATGCAGGTTGTATACCGGCGAGTATTGCTCATCTGACGCTGCTGGTCTGCACTGGCCATAGAATAGCGGTTGAGTAAAGTTGGATTTTTGTGCCCGCTTAGCTTTATAGTTGTGAAGCCACAGTTGGTGGAACGCCGGCATCGAGCAGTCGTTGAACGCAGGCTTTACCGTACGAGCGCTGTCAGTGAGTCCCGTCGCTCAGAAAAAAAACGGGCTAGCAATTGATCTAACTCAGGTGGTGGAATGTTCAGAACTTCGCAAGTTTCTTCTGTCAGGGTGTGAAGCCATTCCTTGAAAAGTGCCACTTCGCGTCTTGTTTTCATTTCCGTGTTTTGGTTTTCTGCGGTGCAACTTTCGACATGTCAGCTGTGTTGACACGGGCACATCTCCTTGTGCAGTCCCAGACGGCACTGTCAACGACGCTACCGTCGCGTTATCCTTGGAAAATACTTTTTTCTCAAGTGTCACAAGGTGTTTCCATTGTGTCTCCGTAATAAAATTCACTTTCGAAATGATCAACATATTCGCAATTTTGCAAGTCGTAATGCCGGTCCTCCATCGAGCGGGTTTCAATATACAGTAGACGACAATTTTTACCAATTTGAAAGTATAAAGTAGTCCGCCAAATTTGATACTCATTTGCATAATTTAGCGTGAAAATACGGAAAAATTATTGAATGGGCACGTGACTAATTTGCATAGTTATTTGATGGCTTGTGACATTCTCCCTCAATCTGTAAGTACGTTTTTAGCTGTTTGACAAGGAGTTTATTGTTAACATTTTGTATTATTATGATAAAATTAATAAAGTGTAGGAAGCAACTGTGTAGTCAATATGATATGCAATTTATCCTGCCAAAAACCGAATTTTGAAAAGGAACTATTTTTCTCATATGCACATTACTGAGATTCAATACCAACTTTATGTGGTGGGGCACAATAGAATAATCTGCAGTACATATGTAATAATAGTATGTAATGAACCCGATGTAAACCACGTGAGCACATTCAGTTCACATCTGGTTACAAATTTTTTTGTTGAAAGTTGAATAGCGCATAACCTGAGTAAACAGTGCGGCTTCACGTTTTTATCTCGCGCAATATGAAAGATAATCCCAATGTTAGCGAATGCTTGCCAAATTCTGGAGTGTATTTTTGACCTCAGTGGTACTGGTAAATCTGAGTACAAAATACCCGAGAGACAGCATGGTTTAAATGACTAAACCTTTCGGCATTGCAAAGTTATGATACTTGGTGTTTATCTTCACTTATTTTGATTATTCAGTTCCATATTCCAAAACCCTGTTCAATTTTTCTGAGTTGGTCTTACTTTTACCTTTAAATGCTTTATTAGGTGTTGTTCGTTCGATATATTTTAACTATTGGTCGCTGTATTTATTATAATAACTTTAATAATAACTTTATTTCGAGAGCCAGCTCAGAGAAGGAAAGTATAAAAAATAACAATAACAAAAGTTACAATCGATTGAAACAAAAAAAAGTCACAGCAAACCAAATAAAATGCCAAAATAGCAATACGACAAAAATGGGAAACCAAAGTAAATGATTAAAATACTGTGGACATCACCCTTTTCCACCATTTACTCTCTCTTCTAATATAATCAGACATGACTGCACTTATCAAGGTATTAATACTCCTGTTAAGTCTAATGTAAAAACGAGCCCTCATAGCCCGCTGCTTACTGTCAAATGTCGAAATGCAGTTCTGCACAAAAGTATCACTAATGCTTATTCGGTTTCTGATATTTAACAAAATTCTGAAAGAATTATTATATGCAACACGAACATCACTCATATTCTGTTTGGTGTAAGAACTCCATAAATGTGAACAATACATTGAAGAACAATAACTTTGAAAGAGGGTAAACTTAACTTTAGTGGAACATTTACAAAATTTACGGATCAATAAATTCGCTTTAGAGTACAAAGACCTCAATTGTCGCCTGATATCATCATTGTCATCACCCGATGAATTCAGAATTACACCCAAATAACAGTGTTTGTCGACAAATTTCAGAATGGTGTCATTTAGGTAGACATTGGGAAAACGTGAGATTTTACAACGTAGTGGTTTAACCAACAAACATTTCGATTTTTTAGCATTAAAAACAATGTCATTATTAGCTGCAAAGCTACAACAATGTTTGATGAGTACATTTAGTCCTTTAATCGAAGGACAGATAAGGACAATATCGTCTGCATACAATAGATGATTTACACATTTTCCAGCAAGGAAACACCCGGTTTTGGAAGAGTCTAGCTGATTACTAAGATTGTCCACATATACTGCAAAAAGCCAAGGTGAGAGTATACCTCCCTGTCTGACACCATTATACACTGGGAAAGGGTCAGATAAAATATGACCCCATCGAATACGAAATTCCTGGTGTCTGTACCAGTACAATAACAATCTAATTAAATACATTGGAACAGATCTATTGATCAGTTTATGGAATAATGTCCAATGGTTAACTCTATCAAATGCCTTTGTGGCATCAAGAAAACACAGGACCACGGGACTGTTATGCCGGTTATAAAAGTCAATAACTTCTTTTAGAAGGAAAATACACATATCTGTTGAATGATTTTCTTTAAAGCCGAATTGATGGTCACTTGTAGTAAGATGATGCTTGCACCTCTCCAACATGATAATTTCGTATAATTTGGAAATAGACGTAGTGATGGCGATAGGTCGATAATTATTAGAGTCAGTAATATCACCATTCTTATCTTTTAAAAGTGGCACCAATGTAGTGTCCAGCATTCGAGAAGGCAAAAACCCATGAACATGAACGGAGGATAACAGAATTGACAAGAGTGTACTCAGACGTCTATGTGCATATTTTATGTGTTCAGAGGCAATCGCATCTGGACCAACAGCCTTGCCAACAGTGAGCCTGTCGATGGCCTGCATAATCTCAGCAGGTGTGACCATCATTTCATTTGAAAAGTGAACATTAGACACACTTGTTTGTACAAAAGATTCGCTGTCGTTATTTGAAACGCTTGACAAAAGCCCAGAAAAGTGGTCACGCCACATGTCTGCAATATTTTGGTGCCCGTTACACCCTCCAACTGACGATGAAAGTGTTACAGACTTTTTAGAACCCACATATTTCCAAAATTGTCTCTTATCTTTACAATTAAAAGTGTCAGAAATCTGATCAGCTCGTATTTGGTCTTCGTTTTGTCTACAACACTTCAAAATATATTTAAATTTTGCACGAGTTTTCCTCATAATATCAAAAATAGGTCCACATCTAGGTTTCTGGTTATCACGCCATAGAATAAATGCATCCCGAGCCAGATTGTGGTAATCCTTCACATGCTGGTTCCAACCAGGTACACATTTTGTATTACTTTTGTACTCTGATTTTACTTTATTTTTGTACTCTGATTTTGTACTTATTGTTTACATAATTTTTTATTCAATGCATGGAAATCCAATTATGAATGTTATGATTTCAGGCGATAAAATTCAAATCGAAATCGGAATTCAACATTCAATGCATATGTACAGGAGCAGATAACCATAATTTATTTCTATTGTGTTTTGTGCATATGGTGTCTAGTAATCACACTGTTATGCCGAGCTCACAGATTTTCATCTTCATATACTTTTCAGCTTAGCACAAGTAGCTGTCTGTGTGGTCACAAAATAAGGCGCTTTAAATAAAATTATTTGATTGCCGTCCGTGTGCTGGTAGGTTTTCAGAGAAAATTAAGAAAACAACACTTTACATATTACAAATAAAGATATCATTATTTTCCAAGGGAAGCCAAATAAAAATTGAGCAAATGTTGATACACTTGTGTTTTTGTCTGTTTGTTTTGTTTCCCTGGCTGGCTGGTAGGTTTTTCAAAAATCCAAGGACGGCAAACAAAGAAGTTTCTTTAAATAGTCTAATATAGGGTAAACAACGCATTCGCTTCATGTTGTGTTAGAATCAAAAGATATTAACATGCAAGCGACAACTGCTTCACTGTGAGATATTGTTGACTGTTCTATAGAAGGGAGAAGGCAAATACGTTATCGTTGCAGTTGGAAGGAAAGATCACACTCCGGTAATTGTTTAGTTAGTTTTGTGAAGTCAAAGAATTCTTGTAAATGTAAATAGCGCAATCATCATCGTCAGTGTCATCTATCGTCATCACCCCACTCTCCCAAATCCATCTTCATCCTATCACGTCATCATAAGTATCACTGAAAATATGGACTTTTCCTTACTGTTATATCACTGCTTTATCTATCTATCTATCTATCTATCTATCTATCTATCTATCTATCTATCTATCTATCTATCTATCTAATGATTTATTTCAGTTTTATATATATATATATATATATATATATATATATATATATATATATATATATATATATATATATATATATATATATATATATATTATATATATATATATGTAAGCTTGTAACGATTAATGATTTTCAGTATTTCAAGTCCATCGGCCCCTAGTAAAACCCCGTCAATAGAAATAATAAACAAGACACACAAAATACCACATGCTCATTCAATCACATCAATAATTACCCACCATTCTTTGCCTAAAATGCCAGACACTGCATAAGAAGATCAATGTGTTACCGTTGTCTACTGATCCGATTATGTCGAGGATACTGAATGCACGATTATTTACTAATCCCCGACATACTCATCGATTGAAGTATTTATGAACAACCACTGATCATTTCTGCATAAAAATAATATGCCAGACAGAGTTCATCGGTCGAACCAGGCTTCCATGTTAATTAATATGTATTTTGAAGACACGATGATAATTTTTTTACATACTCATGTAGGTTTCATCTTCTCTTGAACATTATTGCGGTGCTCTTCTCTAAATAATAAAGGGTCATGTCACGTCATGTCGAGTCACGTCATGTCATATTGGCCTAATGTAATGTTATAGTGTAATGTAATGTCATGTAATGTGATATTGTAACGCCCTCTCTTGTAGAGATATCATCTCGAAGCTTCCCTCACGTGGCCAAGGCGTGTAAATGTTGATTCACGATCGTACGAGAAGGAGACAGGAGATAGCGTCATGGTTTTATTTAATTATTTGTAGAAGTTAAATGAGAACAATCGAGTACTGGATTCCGTGGTGTGATTTTGTTTAATCTTAAGAAACAATTAAAAACCGGCGGGAAAATCTTAAGGCTGCCCGGAAAATGTCCACGTGATGACCATATAATGATCATCATGATGATTATTTTGTAGTTATGTAAGTTAAGTAAAGGAATATAACTTTGTAGCGAATGTACAGTGACAGATCAGACCTGAGACGCTGAACGTTAGGGTTGCCAGCTTGAAAAAAAAGATTTAAGGTTGTGCTACAATCTACATTCTGGTGTGTCAGCTTCATTTACTGAAAGCATTACGATCCAGACTGGTACCTCAACTCGTAATTCCCCTAACTACGAGCGTGACAATGTAATGTAATGTAATGTAATGTAATGTAATGTAATGTAATGTAATGTAATGTAATGTAATGTAATGTAATGCAATGTAATGTAATGTAATGGAATGCAATGCAATGCAGTGCGATGCAATGTAATGTGACGTAACGTATTGTAATGTGATATATTGTACTGTCATGAAATGTAGTGTGCTGTAAGGTAATCTAAGATAATCTAATCTAAGATAATCTAATCTTATATAATCTAAGATAATCTTAGATAATATAATATAATATAATATAATATAATATAATATAATATAATATAATATAATATAATATAATCATATAAAATTAATCCTCAATCGATTCAGGTGCAGAAGTATTCTTATCCTGTGGAAGATCAAACTGGTCAGATTTCGTACGAGTTGGCAGAGAATTGGTGGGCAGTGAAGTTTATTATCTCGGGGATCTGCCCGGTGTTCCAAAGGAAATATACAGGTTTATCTGATGCCGCTTTTAATAGACAGGAGGAGTTTCGCAGTTGACGTCTTGTGATGTGCGAGGCAACATATTGTGATGACATATATCGAATCCGTACAAAACGTTGTGATACTGTCGTTGTTTGGTCATTGAACGTTTACAGAAAAGAGATATCATCGACCTAGATATAATTAAAGTTTGACATTTTATTCATTTTTAAAACTTTCTGGTGTTTCTATGTTCGTTGTATATGAACGTTATTAGAGCACCGACATTTCATCACTGAGGTCTGTACGAACGAGATACGACAAAATTTGTACCAGTGTGTGATGACTTAGTTAATATTTCCTCAAAAGTGAAAGACTTCAAATTTTGCTAATGCTTTTCTGAATTTTCAATCACTCTGTCATCAAATCAAGAGCAAAATAAGGAGAAACAGAGCAAAGTTCGTACTAGAGAACAAATTAAAATGCCCACATTCATCGACATTTCAAATTCATCCCTTTTTAACTCTATTGGGATATATACAATCTTAGATGTTCGCAAAACTAAGACGGTAAACAGTTTTTCATACTCCAAGAGCTTTAAAATGAACCCCCACAGTACGAGATCAGAAAAGAGCTGTACAAATTTGATAGTCCAGCTATCTCTCCCTAAAGCGCATTCTAAGTTTAAACTGTTCTTGATAATGCTCGAGGACAGAACTGAAACGTTCTGCTCAGAACGACGTCATCATATCCGTCTACTATTTCTGAAGGGCAAGTCATTTTGAAATAAAATAAAAAAGGTTTATGTACCTACAATATTTGCGCCTAGTTTATATGAAATAGTGGTTATACCTTCTTTGTGGACACAACGTTGTCTTGTACGTTCTTCAAGTTGCCTTCGCGGAATGTTCATTCCCTTTTCTGCGTTTGTTAAATGTAAAGAACGATCGCATCTGAATTACCGGTAATCGAAATGGATTAAATGAGTTGTCACAGCTTTAATTTCTCAATTCTCAAAATCTATTCAGGGCCATGTATCAGTGCAACTGTTCTCTATCAGAGAAATTAATTAGAAGTCGAGATACCAAGAACAGGATTATTGCCCGCGAGTTACGAACTTGAACCAACGCCTCCGCACTATTTTCGTGTTGTTAAATACCTAATACCTATTTAGGGGTAAAAGATGTAGCCGGCAAAGTCTGATGGGTTGAAACCCGGGAGGGTGTTAGCCCCTATAGAAGGTGTACGGGTATGTTCTGCCCGAATTGGTCACCTTTTCACAAAAATGATCTAAATAAATGTAATGTAAAGCTGCCTTTACTTATGCGGACGTTCGCTACGTTATCGACTCATAGTGGCTGAGCGCTTTTTTGCGTTGAAAAGCCGGCCCATTTTTATGGACATTTTCGTGAGAAAGTAACTCTAAAAGTTCCAAAGTTTGTCAAGAATATCCCTAACATTAGACCATTTTTGAAAATATATGTTGGTAGACGTTTGCATCTTGGGCAGTACACCATGTAATGGAAAATTGTGAGTAACTTACCTCTACCTCCACACCCCCCTTCAAATCATAAAATGTACCCGTACAGCTGTACGTGTACGTTGCTAGTTCTAATCAAGGCGGTGCAGAGGCACTATCGTCCTGTCCCAAAGGCGTGGTTAGGTTGACGGACTAAGAGCTGTCTCCCATAATAAGTTGTTCTGAGGGAGAGTGCCCGGATTCTGCAGCAGCTTGGGCTGTGGCACTGCACGCTTAACCATAGGGCCTCGCACAAAAATCCGTCCAAAGATTTATACTACCAACCTTTCTTTGCAGCTTTGGTGTCTTTGTCTTATTTTAGGGACTGGTCAGTTTCTTCGGCCTGGGGGCCGGTGGACTCATGGGCGGGGGGGGGGGGGTGGGTTCACCCTGTTTTTGACTTTGGTGATAGGGGGGGTCACCATGTTTTTGAAATGCCCAATAGGGGGGGGTCAGCGTGTTTTTGAATTTCGACACAGGCTCATCATTGCCTAAAATGCATTGTGTCAGTCACAAATTTCATCCAGTTGCATTTTTCGGCGCGCCCTTCGGGCGCGTAACTTTAATAATCAGGCATATTTTTCAGCACGCCCAACTTTAATATATCAGGCATACATATATCAGATATATATGTATGTTCAATATTTTTCAGCGTGCTCTTCGAGCGCATTACTTTAATATATTAGACATTTTTCAGCACTGTCACCCTTCCTGTGCATTACTTTAATATACAAGACATATATCAGAGATATCAGGATGTTTCATATTTTTCTCCGCGCCCGAAGGGCGCCATACTTTAATAAATCAGAGATATATGCCAGAGATATCTTGATGTTTGCTAAGTGAAAGTGTACTATTATGAAATCTGCATTTCATATGAAAAGCATGACAAATTTCTGATACTTTTCTGTTCTCTCTATGAGAATTCAGTATGAGAAAGCAACATGCACAAATATCAATGTTACAAGAAAAGGTCATCTCAGACTCTGCACACATCAGATTTGGCTAAAATGCCTCTCTATGGTTCCTCAGGAGATTTAATTGGATGGCTGGCAAGTCTTAACACCCATCAAAGTTTTTGATTTACTGCTTTTTCCTGTTTGATATTAATGATTGACATCCATTTCTGTACAACAGTTCAGGACATCTGGTTAAGCATAGAAAGTGTGAAATACATTCACAGCTCATTCAAAATGTACTGTATTACTTTAAGATTGACACTTTGAAATTCCTATCTTACAACTGACATGCCAACAATTTCATTAAAATACAGAATGACTTAAAATATAAATGTATGTAAAATATAACATATATATATATACAAATATATATATATATATATATATATATATATATATATATATATATATATATATATATATATATATATTACAGTATTGTATTATTACATATTACAGTTGTCGCGTGGAGGGGTCACCCTGTTTTCAAAATTTGGAATGGGGGGGTCAGCCACTTTTTGACGTCGGCAAAATATAATCCACCGCCCCCCCCCCCCCCGGCCGAAGAAACTGACCAGTCCCTTAGCACTGGTTTTGTAACGATTTCTTTTCCTCCTTCGCCATGCAACGTATTTGTCCTTTGACAATCTTGACTTTAGCGAAGTTTTGTCACTCTGTTGCGTCTATTATCTGACCAGTTTGATTGCCTAATTCGCCAAGCAAGCAAGGTAGTAATTTAGTCTATTATGTGATGAGTTTGAGTGCCTAATTTGCCAAAGTAAGCAAGGGTAAATTACTAATCTGTGGACGCTGTCACCAGATTACCACCGGCTTGTTGTTGACTTTGTCAAAGTTAATCCGGTGATAATCTGGTGAAATACCCTCATTTGCATACTCCGATGATCCTTGTGGGGTGACATACACTAAGCCAAGTAACCATGTAATACTATCTTTTCCTGGCAGACAAAATTTCAGCCAAATGACATCCTCATTATCGCTGTGCAAATGTGTTACATTTTTACAAAATTCATCTCTGATGAAAATAGCAACGCCACCCGATGGTCTTCCCCTTGTTGAAGCTTTTATAACCATCTATGTTGAACACCTGTTTCCTAGTAGCCCAGGTCTCTGTAAAACCAATGATGTCATACTTTTTTTATGTATTCAGTAAATTCTCTTGTCCCCCATTTTGATTTAAGTCCCCTGATGTTCCAAACAATGAAATTCAAGTTCGATATGAGCTTAATGTCTTGCTTTTTTGGTTGCTCCAGGTTTGGGCCTTGGCCGCAATGCTAGTCAGTGCTGTCGTGTGGCTGCGAGCGCACTTGATTTGCATAATGACATCCAGTGTTGAGTGGCATGCGTATCACCTGTTGCGTTGTCTCGTCGTATCCGTACCATATTTTGTCTTCTGGAGTTTTCACCACTAATTTATCGAATTTAAGCCAAGCCTTGATATTACCTCCTTGACTTAGCAGTTCTCTTCTCTTGGCAAGTAGTTTATTACGAATAGCTCTTGTACGTGGCATAAAGTCCTCATCTATGTATATCTGTGCCTTTCAGCTTGAACACATTTCGAAGTATCAACTCCTTTTCTTTAAAAAAAGAAAACATCACGATGATAGGTTTAGACCTTGTACCAAAGTTTGGTAAACGGTGTGCCCGTTCAATGCTGACGTGATTTGCCATCCCCAGCTTGGTCTCTATAACCTCTCTCACCTTTTTTCAGTTGTTTCCCAGTCTTCGTCTTAGCTGCCTTGCTCTACACCTTTGAAAATCAAATTGCAGCGCCTTGTTCTGTTGCCGAGATCGTCGTAGTTTTTTCGTAACTCTCTAAGGTCTCGCTTTGTTTGTTTAAGTTCTTCGTTGCACCTTCTTACCTCTTCAAAATCAACTTTCTCTTCGAGTTTATCGATTCGTTCAGTGTTCTCTTCGGTGTTTTCTTTAATTTTCTGTAAGGAATCTTCTATATTGTTCATTCTCTCCTCCATTCTGTCGAATCGTGATTTGATATCTTTACAGTCTTTTGATACTTCGTCAAGCTTACTGAGAATTAACGTAACGTTTTCCTTGGTGATTGGCAAATCTCCTGACTTACTTGCTGATCTTATGTGCATTGGACTCTTTGGACCAGGGTTTGTTTCAACATCTCCCGAGGCAATTATCAGCACTAACAACACCAAACAGATTGCCGACGTGGCGGTGAATCCATTGTATCTTGATGTGTAATTTGCCATAGCAGTCCTTACGTGTAACTCCATAGCCGTGGGATCCACAAGCAAAAAGACCAATTTTTGCTCTGTAATTGTTCACATCAATACCCATATTCGCGTAGTTGTATCTTGAGAAGCTCACACTCACTGTAGTATGAAAGTTTGCCTTCCTTCGTCGCTTTTTACGCAGAAAAAAATTACATGAAAACCAGAGCAAGTTTCCGACGCAACCTGTTGCTGTCACTTGGTCACAATTTCATTAAAACACAGAATGACTTAAAATATAAATGTATGTAAAATATAACATATATATATATATATATATATATATACACACACAAATATATATATATATATATATATATATATATATATATATATATATATATATATATATATATATATATATATATATATTACAGTATTATATTATTACATATTACAGTTGTCGCGTGGGGGGTCACCCTGTTTTCAAAATTTGGAATGGGGGGGTCAGCCACTTTTTGACGTCGGCAAAATATAATCCACCGCCCCCCCCCCCCAGGCCGAAGAAACTGACCAGTCCCTTAGCACTGGTTTTGTAACGATTCTTGACTTTAGCGAAGTTTTGTCACTCTGTTGCGTCTATTATCTGACCAGTTTGATTGCCTAATTCGCCAAGCAAGCAAGGTTGTAATTTGTATTATCTGATGAGTTTGAGTGCCTAATTTGCCAAAGTAAGCAAGGGTAATATTACTAATCTGTGGACGCTGTCACCAGATTATCACCGGCTTGTTGTTGACTTTGTCAAAGTTAATCCGGTGATAATCTGGTGACAGCGTCCACAGATTAGTAATTTACCCTTGCTTACTTTGGCAAATTAGGCACTCAAACTCATCAGATAATAGACTAAATTACTACCTTGCTTGCCATGGCGAATTAGGCAATCAAACTGGTCAGATAATAGACGCAACACAGTGACAAAACTTCGCTAAAGTCAAGATTGTCAAAGGACAAATACATTGCACGGCGAAGGAGGAAAAGAAATCGTTATAAAAACCAGTGCAAAAATAAGACAAAGACACCAAATCTGCAAAGAAAGGTTGGTAGTATAAATCTTTGGACGGATTTTTGTGCGAGGCCCTATGGCTTAACACAAGGGAATCCCTCTTGTGACGTCACAGCCCAACGGAAGGGAATCCCAAGAGCAGTGCATTGTGGACGTCTTTTGAAAGCCATGTGCGATCACAGGCTCTTGGCACATTGCTGGGATAATAATCGTATTTAATATGTAGAATATCTATATACGACTTGATTATTCAATAAAAGAATCACTGTACGTGATATTAGTGTACGCCTATAGGCCTACATGTTGACTGGCATTATACACGAATGGCTATGGCTCGGGCCCGGCGAACGCACTGCATAAACATCAATGTGTAGAATGTCTACAAGACTTGATTATTTAATAAAGAATAACGGTACGTGATATTACTGTACATGTGAGCCAGCTTAACCAAGCGGCTGTAGAGCTCTGCAGGGCTTGGGCCCGGCTTGGGCCAGTTGTCCACCGCTGCACAGACAAGATGAAAAGGCTGGAAAGCTTTTCACCGCCCGATTTCATAAATCAGCGAAATTCACGAACTCTGAGCGTTTCCGGTGATAAAAAACTGGTCAACGGTCAGATGGTTGCATAAACAATCGATCGACTGACCTCTTTGCCTAAAATCATACCTTACCCTATGCTACTGGTGAGAAATCGTCCTGAAATCGGCTGGGCACACCAACCCAGCGCCGGCCATTTTGAATCAGCTGCATGCAATGTACGCGTCCAATGAGAGAAGAGTAATTGAAAGACAATACGTCATCTGCCAAGGGTTGTATGCAGACGCGTACATTGCATGCAGCTGATTCAAAATGGCCGGCGCTGGGTTGGTGTGCCCAGCCGATTTCAGGACGATTTCTCACCAGTAGCATAGGTAAGGTATGATTTTAGGCAAAAGAGGTCAGTCGATCGATTGTTTATGCAACCATCTGACCGTTGACCAGTTTTTATCACCGGAAACGCTCAGAGTTCGTGAATTTCGCTGATTTATGAAATCGGGCGGTGAAAAGCTTTCCAGCCTTTTCATCTTGTCTGTGCAGCGGTGGACAACTGGCCCAAGCCGGGCCCAAGCCCTGCAGAGCTCTACAGCCGCTTGGTTAAGCTGGCTCACATGTACAGTAATATCACGTACCGTTATTCTTTATTAAATAATCAAGTCTTGTAGACATTCTACACATTGATGTTTATGCAGTGCGTTCGCCGGCCCGAGCCATAGCCATTCGTGTATAATGCCAGTCAACATGTAGGCCTATAGGCGTACACTAATATCACGTACAGTGATTCTTTTATTGAATAATCAAGTCGTATATAGATATTCTACATATTAAATACGATTATTATCCCAGCATGTGCCAAGAGCCTGTGTGTGCGATCCTGTTCGTTGTCACTATGCCTGGACAGTGCAGTGTGCTGTTTCTGAAGCATTAATCTGTTAATCGAAGACAGGACGACGGTAAAGTAATGTTGAACAGAAGAAGTGCGGTAGTAGTATCATTGTCACTATTAAGACGTATTGTGACGTTCCAGCGGAACGCATCCATACCGCGAAGTCGTCGATGCTCGACCCGTGGAGGCGAAGGTGAAACGCTCCATAACAATCATGGTAGAAGTAGAACCGAGGAAAATTTGGTCAGACATGCTAAAAGCTATAATAGATCAACCGACCATAAGAAAGACTTTGAATTACGACCTTCCGCAAGCGCGACAAATCGCGTCACCTCCCCAACTGTGTCGCGTCTTGTTAATAGAACTGTGAACAGGAAGGCTGATAGTAAGAGGAGGACGAGGCAATCAAATGCCTACGAGGGCATTGGAACAGAAGCAGCCAGTGTGAGCGTAGCTGTTCCCGTCACCCCGAGAAAAGCAAAGCAGAGCAGGGTTAGAACAGCCAGCAAGAGGATCGCTTGTGACCATACCGTTACAAAAGAAGGGACGCCTTTGACAGACCGTGAAAGTAAAAGTGTGCTTTCGGTTACTACAATGCATTCAACACCCGAGACTATAGGTATGGCCACTGTTGCAGATGCCAACTTTGATCCTGGAATGTATGGTACTTATATTGAGAATGAAGTGAATCATTCAGATGTCAGCATCAGTTCTGATCTAATGATGGAGGAAGACATGGGTGGAGAGGTAGAACAACCTGGATCGAAAATTTCCAACTCAAAAGAACAAAGGCAAAGAAACTTCTCCAAAAATGCCAGACGGTACACTGAAGGTGGTGGGTAAGGCAGCTTATATTTCCAGAAATTTGTAAGTGTTCATAGTGTATGAATTTATAAGACGCAATCAAAAATGAATCAGGATTGACTTTCTAGGCTGTAAATTCGGAATCATCATCATAATTATAATCATCATCACATCATCATCCTCTACACCTGAGCATGGTAAGCGTTAGCCTCACTGCACTGCTTTTCTTTCAGTATTGATATTGTATGCACATATTTTGATATACAGAATAATCTGATACAGCACAAAGATATGAGTGTTGTGTGTCTTTGAGAACAAAATAAAAGGAGAAGAAAGTCAAAACCTTACCAGTACACTTTAATTTAAAATCTAAGTTTAAAATACTTTAACTACTGGTCTGTTTTTTGAAGAAATAAGCAAATATGCACTTTATAACCAAATGAGTGGTGACAGACAAATATTTTTACTACTGGTCTGTTTTTCTTTAATATTGTAGTTTGAAGATTCACAAGGCAAAAATTGGTAACGACATCCTGTTTGGAATATCTCCATGTATTATTGCTTTACTGGAGAGCAGGAGGGACATTTACAGAGTGTTTATCCAAAAGGGTTTGATTGAAAAAACGAAGAGAGAAGAAATCCATGAAATTAAAACTGTGTGTGCAGAAAGAGGAATTTGCATTGAAGAAATAAGCAAATATGCACTTAACCAAATGAGTGGTGACAGACCCCATCAGGTAGGTTACATGCATTTGGATTGTGGAACAAACATACAAAAATATGATTGATAACCAACTTGTTGAATCTATTGGCAGAACACACTGATGAATGGATGACTTTACAATTTCCCTCCACAAAGAAACACAGCTGCCATGTATAGAAGTTCTTCAGTTCATGCCTTGAAAATGAAAGATTCAAACTTTTGCTAAAACTTTCCTCAAGCAAACCTTCAACCATTCTCTTTCAAAACCAAGAATAAAATTCTGGGATCACTGTGCAAATTTTGGTACTAGAGAAACAAATCACCCAATATTTACCAATGTTTGAAATTCAGAATTGCCATCAACCCTATGTTATTTCTGTGTGAGAAAATAAAATTCCTGATTTAGATGAAAAAAAAAAGCCTACGATAAGCTTAACTTTATTTCCTCCATCAGCTTCGAAATTAACTCTAACAAGTGGCAGGACAAAAGCATATTATAAAACTTTGAGGGTCTGAATATCTGTCCCCGAGATGCATCCTACCTTACTGTAAGATATATACTGTATGAAATGTATGGGATTATAATGGCCCTCCAAAACTCTGCTTTTGTGTTCAGAAAACAAACATATGCTTCTATTATTTCATTTCAGATTATATCAAAATTTGATTATAACAACATGTAATGATGTGTGCAAGGAGGACTTGAAAAGACATCTAACATTATCAGTCTCTTGAGATATCATCATCAACAGAATAAACATTTTTCACTTGAAACAAAAGTAACTTAATAACAGTCAATAAATTACTTTACTGTTTTGCTTCAATTAACAAGCGTTTTTTCGTCATTATTGTAGATCTTTTTTATTATTTTGCATTCCTCTATGTGTATTTTTCAGGGTGTCTGCATGGAAGTCAGTCAACTTCGTTTTGAAAAACTAACGGAAGATGAAACAGACATGTTACATAGGTGTTCTACAGAAAATGACAAGAGAGTGTGTGTTGCCTTAGATCAGATTAAGGTAAGGGTAAAACAGATTCATTGGATACGGTCTGAATGTTTGCCTATCACCTATTGGTGACCAATAGAATCTGTCCATTCATCAGATTTCTCAATCACTTGTGTCTCGCCAGAATTGTGCAGGAGAGTGAGAGAGATTTCGTCATCAATCTTTCAGAATACGGATGCATGCAATACTCTACAGCTTCATCTAAACACAAAGTCGGATATTTTTACCAGTGTTACCAAAGTACAACATGTAGAATTGTATGATGAAAAGGCTGTTTAAATTTTATGAACTTTCTTTTTCCTGTCAGGATCCAATGAATTTTGGTGCCATTCTCCGATCCTGCTACTTCATGGGAGTTCACAAGGTCATCACAACCAAGAAACACTGGTGAGTTTCAAGTTTGAATTTTCCTATCATTTAACATCATCTCACCAGTGCATGTATTGCATAGATCTACAAGTTCTCACTCACCAAATACACATTTTTATCACAATATTCATATTTAACAGACTATATTTTACAATTTAAGCATTTATTTATTTCCGCTTTTATCAATTTTCAAGACCCATGGGCATATAAATTTTTTTCAGCTGTCCTCTGACTCCAGTGGTGAGTAAAGCCAGTGCAGGTACCATGGAAACGCTGAAAGTCAACACAGTTCCCAGGCTCAGCAATTTTCTTCAGGTATGAACTGCATTGTGAAGATATCGTACCTTCAACCTTCTCACTTCGTATCAATTTCCAAAACTCCAACATCATCGGCGTGTACCATTCCAAATTCACAGATAATAATTGCAATACAAAGAGATCTCTATCAAAGCAATGGAATCACTTTTTTGAGGATGATCATCATTTCATATAGTAATTTTCCATTTCAGTGCATGTGATTTTACAGTTTTAACCAGATAAACTGTACCATACAGATTTTACTGGATTTACCCATTGTTATGGTCAGATTCAAGCCACACAGCCATACAAAATCAGCATTTTTCATTAACAGATAATCATATATCATCTGCTCTTTGTTCTTCCAGAATCTTTCCAATCATGGATGGGATGTAGTAGGGACTTGTAATTTGTCCAATGAATCTGTACACAGGCAGAGACCTGTTATCAAGGCAACTGACTTCCCACTTGAGAAACCCACCATCCTTGTATTAGGTGAGGCACTAGAATACATGTACATGTACCATTTCCATTATTGATTCAACTTTTTCCCAGTACACATTCAGATTTTTGTATATTTATGTGTACTAAGAATTCTAGTCGTTCTCTCTGAAAAGTGAAACATATTTTCTTTTTTGATAATATTTCATTTAATTTGGTGTTAGGAAAATGAAAGAATCAAAAGTGATCAGTATGTTTACCTATCAGGTGTTACTCTATTTTATATCTTTATCGACCCCATAGCTTGAGCAAGCAAACAATGGCTCATGGGCATACAACAAACACAATAGTAAACACAACAATATACTGTTCAAAGAAAAAACTACTGCCACAACAAAAAACTTGCATGTCATTTAAAAAAGTACATGTAAGCGCTGAGGTATTCCCACAATTAAAATTTTCTACCGACTTGTTTATCACTCCACAAATCAAACATATAGTGGTTATTATCATTGTATAGGTTCATTACTCATGTAGCAATGTGTGTGCTGGACACTTTGGTGCTGCTGACACATATTCCACAAAGTTTGTCTTTGTGGACCTGTCTTCATAACTGCCCATGCTCCTGGTTGCATCCCTTGGCATACAGTTTCCAGTTTCATTCCAAACATCAGTGTAGCATTACTTTCATGATAGCTGTGTAATATCCATAATGTCCTGTAAAGACTTTTGAACAAATATTTATGTTTGCATATTGATGATAGAACTTTGACACCACAACGGACAAACCTTACTGCATTGTTAATGATATTTGTTTTGGAAATGTACATGTTGTTGTCAAATAATGAAGTGTATCACTTTCGCATGTTAACAAAAACAGGCATTATGACCTGTTTTTCTCTTGTACACCTACTAAACAACCAAACCATTAAACCCAATGCAATGTCAAATAAACCACTGCATATCCCATCATATTAATTCCACAGCTAATGACAAAGCATTAAGAAATGTATTTACATTTGCAGGAAACATTCTGAGACAAGTAATTGACAAATTGTGATGCTGTAATTTTTTTACTTTTCAGGAAATGAAGGCCATGGTTTAAAGGAGGAAGTGCTGAACACCTGTTCCAAATTGATAGCAATACCTGCTGGCAGAGTGTTACATCCTCACATTGACTCCTTGAATGTTTCGGTTGTAACAGGCAAGTTTTCTATTTTACCGTAGCTCCATGTATTCTCAGATCAAATGTGGGAGCACTGTTCATAGCCAACTTACTAATAACTCATGCTGCTGTTAACGAAATTTTGATATGCATCTCATGAAATAGAAAACATGGCAACATGTTTTTAACCCTTAGAGCGCTGAATTTTTCCCACCAAAATTTTAGTGCAACATTTTACAAATTTTTATGAATTGTCTATAATTGTTTGATAATTTTGGACCAAATGGACGTAACATTTTAGCCTCTAGTTTTTTATCAAAATTTAGCAAAGATCTGAAAAAAATTGACTGGGATATATTTTATAAAGGTGGCAAAAATTGACTTTAGCGCTCAAAGGGTTAAGTACAGTAATATGCCACTTTTGATAATGATATTTGGAACCTGCTGTTTAAGGTGTCTTCTAACAAACTGACTGCCTTCTGTACAGCCACTGATTTGTTGTCTTTATGTCTTCAGGAGTTCTGCTCTACTCCATCCTTCAGAGAGCACGTAGGTGAGAGAACTCTGCCAAAGAATCACTCTTCGCAGCTAGTGTCTACTTTCTGAGATCCACAGAATCAATTATTGCCAAACTAGAGAGCAAAGAATCTGTGCCTCATGCAAGGAAGAATCAGTCAGACTTTTTCCAAACCTAAAATCTCTTTATGCATGAAATTACAGAAGGAAAGTGAAGCTTTTGCAATCGAAGCAAGGATCCACAAAATACCTGGTATTTCATATATCAGGTGCTCCTGGATTTGTTTTCCTTTCTTTCATGACGTCTGCAAAGCTTGCTCATAGTTTTTGGGATTACTGCATTCCCTATGGCTGTACTGTTCCTAATATTTTTTACAATTGTTATTTATAATGCCTTGGTGTATAGATCTGTCCGACAGTTATCTTTTCTTATCACTCATCCAACATACCAAGACGTGTCACATCATACTTTCACAAAGTAAACCACCGTACAAAAAAGACTGAACACTAAAACTATTAGAACAAATATTTTATTTTCCAGTTTTCAAACTGGGTACTCTTCACAGTTGAAATCTAGATGACAATTAAAAATATTTTGTTGTGAAAAGATATTGACTCCACATGAATAATATAGAAAAGACTGATTACGGCAACTCATACTGCAGCTTGTGGAGAAAATGTTGCACATGGTAAATAAATACTTGGATAGCAATAAAGTTGTATCACACACTGATGACATGAGTGTTGTGTTTTGTTGTTCTTTTAACTCACATCATCTGTCCTTTTGCTGCATTTTAACTAGCACAGAGACTATCATCAAAAAAATATATTATGAAACCTGATGTTTTAATCTACATGATTTGAGCACGAAATGTGTAAAGATAGTTAGTAACTATATGCAAATAAGAGTAAGACTGTACATACTCATTGAAGTATCTTCTTTCATTCTACGTCAAAATTTAAGAGTATAATTTTTGCGCAATGCTCAGTTTAAAAATTGGTACTGATTTCACCATTGCCGTAAGTATGAACTAAATAAATTACAAGTTGGTTAGAAAGATGTGAAGTCATTATTTCTGTTCAGATATCATGAAGCGCATGATACAGGATACGCAGCTTCCATAAATGCATGGCATTGCATTGACCAGTATGTCACACAAAAGCACACAATCCCATGCTTCCGGTGAACAGTGTCAGGCAAGTATATATTGGTATAAACTGATGTGAATTTTGATGAGATATTAACTTTGTTCATCACAGTACTGTGAAATGTGTAACAAGTTTACAGTCTTTGCTGCTGGATGTCAGAATCTGATTGACTTTGTATCTACACAGTACTGGACAGATGGTTGAGTGCATAGACTCTTAGAGTCACATCTCAGAACATGAAATTACCGGGCAGTTTACTGCTTCATACATCTATAACGTCTTCTATTCCAATCCTTCCTGCTTTTCCCGGACTGCAACCTGAAAAAGAGGAAGGATTATGATATTAAAATGAGCCATTATCAAAACTGACACATGTACACATATGTGTTTCATACATCACACCCAAGAATTGTCTTGTGCAACTTTTACTACACTTGCATGGATTTTTTTTGAAAACAGTGTATTTTGTGTTATGACCCGAACAAATGAGGTGCATAAAGAGGAAAAGTTCTTGGTTTGTAGCAATGTTAATAATGCAGTTCCAGTCCCATTCACTGTTATTTCCAATCATTAAGATACCTGAATATGATCTTTCAACCATGTCAAATACGCCTTCATCATGACGGAGAGTAAAGTTTGAGACAAGTAATTACTGACATGGTTACATTTTTTTTTTTTTTTTAATTATTTTATTGCAGTCATCAAAAAGAAAGAAAATACATTATACTTCACTATTCACTGGATTACAAATATTACGGTTCACAGATAAAAGAAAAGGTGAAAATTAAGATTCTTCCAATACTTGTAACATGTCTCCCCACTTCTTAATATGTTTGTCGAGTTTACTCTTTCAAATAGCAATGTAACGTTCAGTTTTTTGTATGTTGAAAATAAAGGACTTAAAATTAATAAATGTTGGTGTTTTCTCTTCACATCTACTAATGTAAATATATCTCTTGGCAACTAATAAAACAAAATTTAACAGCTCTGGTAATGTGGGATCTCCTAACAAAATCACTCTGGCTGAGACAATATTCGTAAAGTGAAAATATATTCCCCAGGTCTGGAAAAGAGTAGACCAAAATTTCTTAGTTACCTCACACTCATAAAACAAATGTATAACAGTTTCAATATCACTCCGACAAAAGGTACAATTTGAGGTAGGTACTTTAGATGGAATTATTTTATGCAATCTTCTGTTTGTCATAAGAATGTTATGAGTCAATTTCCATTGGAAGCTTCTAAGCTTAACATCAAGTGTGATTCTAAAAGGCAATTGATATATTTCTTTCCAACTTTCAACAGAAGTACCTAATACACGATCATAATAGAGCTGCGATGTTGGAACCTTAAAAAAATTAGAAATAATACTTGGAGTAACAATTTCTGTTTTACACTGAAGTAAACTTAAGGAAATATCTAAAAAATTAATATTGTAATCATTTTCATTCATATCATCAGCATTAAATCTAGATATGTCAGTATGTTTTTTCCACTCTTTTGGTAGCGAATGGATAATACCACACCATTTCAAAAAGGAATATTGTGGAAGTCTGTTCCCAAAAGTATTCCAATGCAAAATATTGCCTACATTATCAAAAAGTTGACCTACGTAAAAAAGTCCAGCATCATAAAATTCTTTATAAAACACAGATTTACCATTTATCAAAATGTGTTGGTTATTCCATATGCACTGATTCAAGAAATATTTACCTGACTCAGTCTCCTTAATTAATTCTCTCCATGTTGTAAGCAAACTTTTTTCAAAATCTGACAAAGAGACAGGCAATAATTTAATATCAAAATTACATTTCAAAAGCACACTGATACCGCCTACAGTTTTTAATTTCTCTTTCAAGAAAAATTTCCAAGGATGTGAAAAGTCATCGTCAAAAAAACGACGGAGCCAGTTTATCCTCTGAGCTTTGTAGATTGCAAAAATATCTGGCATTCCCAAACCACCTTGATTTATACTACCAACCGCCGTCTTACGTGCAACTTTGTCAGGTCCATTCCATAAAAAGGAGAACAACAAACTTTGAATTCGTTTTAAACTATCAATATTAGGTTCAGAAAGGTTAAGAACATAAAGAAAGCGTGAAATGCCAAGAGATTTAATAATTTGAACCTTTCCCAACAGTGAAATATGACTATTTTTCCAAAACTTCAAACATTTCTGTAAACTTTCCATGGGTTTGGCGAAATTTAAACTTCTTGAGGCTTTCTTATCATAAGAAATAAATATACCCACAACTTTAATGGGGCCTGTTGGCCATATTACATCAACAGGTTTATCAGTACGTCCCCGCCATTTACCTAACCAAAGAGCTTCACATTTCTCCTTATTTACAGATAAACCAGAAATTGAGTGAAATTCTTCAAGAAGTTTAAATAAGCAACGGACTGAAGTGATATCTTTAAAAACACATGTTAAATCATCTGCATAAGAAGCATTCTTTAGCTCTGTCCCATCAAATTTTATCCCCTAATATCTGGATTAGAACGCAAACTTACAAGAAAAATTTCCAAAGCAAGGATAAATAATAATGGTGAAATAGGATCACCCTGTCTAACCCCACGTGAGAGACTAAAATAACCTGTACTTGTACCTTTATTCATAACACAACTGGAGATATTTGAATAAAGACATTTGATCCAATGTATAAAACTTTCACCAAAATTAAAAGATTTGAGTGCCTCAAACAAAAAGGGCCACTCAAGTTTATCAAACGCTTTTTCAAAATCTATTGTCAACAACATCCCTGGAACATCATTTGTGTCTGTATAATCCAAAATATTATCTATAAGTCTGACAGTATCTCCAATAAATCTATTTTTGACAAAAGCGGTTTGTGACTCATGAATAACGGTGGGAAGAACTTTTTCCATTCTTTTAGCCAAACACTTTGTAGCAATTTTATAATCCGCATTAAGCAAAGATATAGGCCTCCAATTTTTAATATATCTTTTATCTTTGCCCTGTTTCTCTAGCAAAGTTATTACACCTTGTCTTTGAGAAATAGAAAATTGACCAGTATGAAATGCGTTATTTAAAGAATTCACTAGAAAATGACTTACAAGTGGCCAGAAAAACCTATAAAAATCAGTAGGAAGGCCATCATTTCCAGGAGTTTTATTAGCAGGAAATAACTTAATTGCTTGCCAAGCTTCATCTATCGTTATCATACCTTCACATGATTCCTTCTGCCCAACATTCAATTTTGGAATATCTGTGTTTTGTAAAAACTTATGATGCAGCCCAGAATTGCCTTCTTCATTTTTTACAGAGGAAGAATAAAGCTTCTCATAGAAATTTTTAATTTCAACACTGACGTCTTTTGTGGCGGAAATAAAAGAACCATCTGACCTGATCAAAAAATTAATATGGGACTTTTTTGCATTTGCTTTCACTATATTTAGAAAATATTTAGAATTTTTTTCCCCAAATTCATGCCAATTTGGACGTGACCTAATAATTGCCCCCTCAGTATCATAATCATATTCAATCTGAAGGTCATTCTTAACAGAGTCATACTGAGTTAAAACAAGTGGAGAGGGATTGACT
This sequence comes from Ptychodera flava, assembly GCF_041260155.1. Lineage (NCBI taxonomy): Eukaryota > Metazoa > Hemichordata > Enteropneusta > Ptychoderidae > Ptychodera > Ptychodera flava. Next base: position 18,745,480 of record NC_091939.1, on the reverse strand, counting down.
GCCAATTCCTTCTCCAAATCAAATACCTTTTTTTCCAAACTAACAATCTTATTTTTCCTTCTTTTACTTTTTTCTTTACTGTACTGGATAGTCTGTAACTTAATTTTGTACTTCAACCAATCCCATACACAGGAGATATTTGATAGGACCAGGGCTTGACAATTCCTATCGCCCGACGCCCGGGACAAGTGAAATTTACGTTCGGGCAAGTCAAAAATAAAATCTGGTCGCCCGCCGGACAAGTTGTTTATACAACTTCTTGCGCAATCAACGCGAACCTAAGTTGCGGTGTCGCCCGATTTGCGTTGTCGTTCACACAAAATAAATGTCAATCACTGACTTTTTTAGATACAATTGTGACGTTCTTCTGCGATTCATTTGCCGACTCACACAATGTTGCAATTTTTCGATGATCGACATGAAATTGTTTCATCGTCCAATTAAAAAGTTGCTTAAACTTGGCGTAAACAGCATTTCTTTGTTGTATGCTGACTGCTCCGCCCCAACAAATTAGGTAAAAAATTGCAAAACCCAATGCCATAGTGCTTATTTGCAATCGACCGTGCAGTACTTCAAAATCATTCATGCGGCCTCGCGAGGTAGACGAACATTGTTGGCAGATAGTTTGTGGAGTGATCGCTGTAAATATGAGTATTTTACGGTAATATTTCCACTAATGCAAACAAGGCATTGTGCATTTTCGCGAGCCAGAGCGTAATTTCCGCTCCGCAGACGTACGCAAAAACCAAGCAAAGTTGTTGCCGTAAAGAGGCACGTAGTTTACGACGATGGGCATTGTGTAACTCTGAGAAACGACATTGTGATGATTTACGACGGCGCCACGAGGGCCAGCGTGAGTGGGATCGTCTGAGAATCGACGACTCGATGTGATGATCGATGTTTCTGACAAAAGATCTAAACATAAGCGTTATGATGAGGAAAAACGCCGTAGACGTTATCTCCCGAAATGGAATTTGGAAAGCACAGTGGCCTTGGTTGAAATATGACGGTTCCAAAATGTTCAGTACGTCGGGTCTCAAATACCCCACCATTGCCAAAGCATGGAGGTAGGAAGAGACTACCTCCATGACCAAACCAAGCGAAATGCTTTTCTTGACAGATACGACATGTTTCGCGTTGAATCGATAAGGTCTCACGAGTTTAGTCAACCGCATTTGGACTGTTTGGCACATCGCAGATGAGATCGTGACGGGGACAATGATTGTGGAAATTTTTTGGGTCCCGCTGAGCCCGATAGTACGCTTTCACTTGCCAACAATCCGATCGCATGCACTCGCAATGCGTGAACCGAATGACGACGACCAGCAATAGAAACTGACCAATCTTTTTACGACGGCATTTATGCTTGCCAAAAACGGGAAGCCGATGTATGATATGTACCTTCAAATTCAATGTTAGCTCTGCGTACAGGTCTGTGAGTTCCCGGCGTTATACGGCCTCTTGTGGTGGAGGCCGTATGACGCCGGAAACACACAGACCGTACGCAGGCCTACTTCAATGTAAACTTTTGAAAAAAATCGGCGTCAACATCGGCGAAAATTACCAAGATAAGAAAGCCCTGAAAGCCGCTACGGACTTCGTCGCAAGCATTTTGGTCTTGATTATTACAAATGGAGGACAAGTAAAATTTTTGAGAGGACAAGTGAAATTGAAAATCCACTTGTCCGACGGACAAGTGAACTGGAAAAAAAATTGTCAAGCCCTGGATAGGACAGAACTTTCTTCAACCCAATGTGGAAAATTATCATAAATTATTTTCACATAATGTTCATCATGCAATAAACTTGTATTGAACTTCCAATATGAAGGACCTCTGTTAGTTGGTTCAACTTTAAGTTCTAAAACAATTGCTGAGTGATCAGATAAAATACAAGGGCAAATAGAAGTGTCAGAAATAATGTTAAGAATATTGTCACTAACAAGAAAATAATCAATTCTACTTTGAATAATGGAAGGGTTAAACCTTTTCCAAGTGAAAGACAATTCTTCAGGATGTAAAGTTCTCCAGACATCACACAAATCAAAAGATTCAATAAAATCATGCATTAACCCTTTTCCTGCCAAGTCGGTGAAAATCCGCTTGAAATTCGGTGTAGCTAGAATCTGAGCAGCCACGGCCGTTATCCTGCCAAGGCGGTGGAAATCGGGCTACTTTTTGGTACCCCCTTTCCTGCCTAGTCGACGGAACTACGTGTAGCAAACCCTTGCTCGCGCTAGGGGTCGTTCGAGGACAGGTTTTGGGCGAGGAACGGCGTTTGCTCTCGAAATGGGTTCACAGAGAGTCCAACGACAGGGAAAGGTGCGGAAGCTACCCAGCCAGTCCCCCACCCCGGTGGGGACTGGTTTTTTTTGGGGGACGAGTAGCGTACTTGGCAGGTTAGCACGTTGACATATTCTAGCGGAGTTTGGGTTAACTTGGCTCTGAGGCACTACATAGATTGCGGCCGAAATTGACCGTCTCGGCAACGCTAATCTGTACGGCAACCGCCTAAGACCGCCTCAGCTGGCGGTGCAATTTTTTGCCAATGGTGCGAGACGAAAATCACGGACTGGTCCTGATTGATGGGAAGTGCGGACGGATTTGACGGACTCGGCTTTCTGTAAGGCAACCGCCTAAGACCGCCTCAGCTGGCGGTGCAATTTTTTGCCAATGGTGCAAGACGAAAATCACGGACTTGGTCCTGATTGACGGGAAGTGCGGACGGATTTGACGGACTCGGCTTGATTAGTCCCTGACATGGAACTGATCCGAACGGACTTGAGCGACATTTGTGAAGGGTAACCATCGCTTTTAACCGACTTGTTACCTTCTCGAAAAGACTACCCACTCAGATGTCGGACGTTGTCGGCTGCACTTGGCTCTAGACGTTCAAGCCGTGCAACGAAACACACCGCCTCAGCCTTGCCATTCAGGAACATGGCCTCAAAATTTGATACCATTGTTCACCGACTTGGCGGCTGCGGTTAGGTGCGTGAACCGTTGTTCACCGACTTGTTACGCCTATGTTGTCCCTGTGAAGTTTGGCTAACGGCCGAGTCTAACGGGAGTTGCAGACCTGTGTTTGGTTTATACCGTAGTATGACCGACTCAGGTAGAGGTACCTGTCGGTATATTCCGAGTTTTACGCACTCGGGCGTCAATGACGGGTCGTCATCACCGCTGATGACGTAGACGTGCTGGCCACGTTATTTGAAGGAGCCATGTTTGCCCAACGGACGAGGCCGAGACAGCCGTTGACAATTTTGGCATCCTTCATCTTTGACCGCCTTAGTTGGGTAAGCCGCTCGGCAGGCGACGGTTATGACCTAAACAAGCCGCTGAAGCACTGTTTGTTGCCGTACAAGAACGAGACAGCCAGTCCATTACTGCTTAATGGGCGATCTGTCGGGTTGGCTTGTCACCGACTTGGATGACAATACGCCCTGCGCAGGCGTACTTAGAAGGGACATGAGGTTAAAGATACGGGTTTCCCACCCGTACTAAACATGGGCTTGGGCCAACGTCCTTGGGTGGCATGTGCGCATGCCACGTACCCAGCTGGACGGAATGTCAAGTTGAGATGCTAATGACATTGACTATGTTATGCTAAGTGCTCGAGGGATTTGCATCGCAAATGAGTATTATTAGCATATCAAATGGTGCGGACAGGCAATTTACATGACGGGTAGGAATGTCAGCGCCGGTTGGTGGACTAATTGCCGTAGGTCCATTATAATAACAGGTGGATGCATATATTAACACCCCTGCGTCCAATCATGTCCAGGGCTTTGTTTCCCTGTGGCTTTAAAAGGGAGGGACCTGCTAGTCTGTCGACACTGTTCCAGACATGAGCTTGACGGACCGCAAAAGTTTTCTGAAGGCGAGCAGACGACTGAAGCTCAAAGATGCAGAGTCTCCGGGCGGTAGTGGTAGCGATCGTTGTGATGTCCCTAGTAAACGTTCTAAGAAGTCGGGCAAGAAAGCGTAAACGTAAGAGCGATCGTTCTGCCGATGAGGATGATGACGGGTCACCGGTCGCCAGTGGTTCTCACCCGGCTGCTCCGGGAGAGACTACTTCACCTGCAGAGACTACATCTGCTCTTGTGGGAGATACTTCACCTGCACAGACTACGTCTGCTGCTGCTAGTGAGACAGTGAGTAACGAGACGGCTGATGCCATTGGTTCTCCCCCGGCTGCTCCGGGAGAGACACCACCTGTTGCTACTATGAGCCCTCATCCTGCGTCAGGAGAGGTTCCTGTGCCCAGTGCGAAAGAGCTTGAGTCCTCGTCATCAGCAGAGGCTGCCGAGCCCGCTCCTGCCATAGTTTCGTGTGCTGCGATGTCCCCGCCGAAAAAGATAGTGCGGAGGGTTCGTTATCAGGATAGCCCACCTGATTTTGAGCCAGATATGATCCTTGATGCCGCTACGGGCGAGTTCAGGCCCAGACGCCCAGACGACGGTGATATCACCGCTGAGTCCGAATCGGAGGTTGACGAGGATGCGGCAGAGGACGATGACTTTATGACAGGCAGTATGTAGGTGAGGCAAGCTCTGACGACGATGATGACGTTGCTGCTGTGTTGGCGGAGGACGACACCCTCCTGTCTGGCGTATGTCGGAGACTACCGATGCTAATATATTTGAGGAGACCGATTTTGACCATGAGAGAGGACCGACTTTCACCTTGCCCAGCCACTCCCGTGAGCTCGATTACTTTTTTAAGTTTATTCCAGCTACACTGATCAGATTGGCCAAGGACGAGACTAATAAATACGCCAAATTCCACCAGCGATATATCGCTAGGAAAATAGATAAATACTGGCGTAACGCTGACTACCGAGAGGTGCAGGCGTTCATTGGCGTCTTAGTCTGTATGGGTGTCGACCGTAAATCATCAGTGGAGGATTATTGGTCTAGCGATCCCTTTCTGAGAAACCAGGGTATTTCTACTGTGATTACCCGCAGTCGCTTTCAGCAGCTTATGCGATACTTTCATCTGGCAGACCCAGAGAACGATCCACGTCGTGATCCTGATGAGGCACGCCGCCGACGTCGGTGTCAGAGGATCCCCTGTATAAAATCAATCCATGGATGGAGCCCATAGTTGACCGGTGCGTAAATAATTATAAGATGGGTAGAGAGATCTCCATCGACGAGGGCATGGTGCGATTTAAGGGCCGTTCTAAATTTAAGCAGAGATTACCGCATAAGCCTGATCGAGACGGTTTCAAGATATGGCAGCTGTGCGACTCCACCACTGCATACATCGCTAACTTTGCACCGTACCTAGGTGTGAAATTTCGGGATCGGACTGATGGAGACGGCAGGAGCGAGGTGTGGTGAAAAGAATTATGATGGAGCTGGTCCAGCCATTCTGTGGATATAATCACAGCCTATTCTGTGATAGCCTGTTTAGCACGGTCGTTACTGCTAGAGAGCTGATGGAGACCGGGATCTACATGGTCGGGAGTTTTAACCGCCGTAATCGTCGCACCATGCCCCCTCAATTAATTCCGCCGGGTAAGAGGAAGCGCCTTCCTCTGTCTGTTGGGGATATGAAAGCCACGACCAGAACGGACTCTCGTCTTAACATCACTGCTTATCAGGATAGTAACGCTCAGGTGCTGATCTTGAATACGGTCTATCCACCCTTGGAGTGCGTGCCAGTGGGGGAGGGAGACGAGCGGCGACAAGTGCCTCTGTCGCTGTATAATTATCGCCGGTACATGGGAGGCGTCGACCGAGCCAACCAGAAGCGCAAGTACTTTCACACTGGGCGCAAGAACCACAGATGGTGGACATATCTGGCATGTTACCTGATTGATGTTGCCCTGGTAAATGCATATATATGCTTCAAGCATGTACACCCTGATAGTAAGCTGACCCATAAGATGTTTCATCTGCGTGTCCGGAAACAACTCATTGGCGGTTATTGTGGGCGATCGCAGCCCAGTGTGAGAGAGGTCGAGGCCACCGTTTCTCTTGCCTCGTACATCAATCCACAAAATCAGCCGATGCACGTTGTCAGCCGTTTGGAGGGGCGGCAGAAATGCTGTAAAGTATGCAGCAGAGAGGGTAAGACCACTGCGAGCGGACGACTGTCTGAGACGTCCAAAGGATGTAGTCTGTGCGGGGTTCATCTTCACGAGGGCGAGTGTTTTGCGGCTTTTCATCATCGCATGATGCTACGAGGTAAGAGGAGCATTGGCGTGCAGACCTCTACTCACACAGCCCCGACGACACCCATCAGCAAGAGAACCCGACGTAAATAACGGACAGGGGACAGCTTCGCCTAACAGTGGCTTGACTGTATTCTGAACACGGACCATGATCACATTTTGAGCACGGTTGTGCCGTTTGTTTGTGCTTTACGATCCCGCTGATTGTAAATTGAAACACGGATTATTTGTACAATCCCCCGATTGTAATCTTTGTAACACGGACCATGCACTCGGACGTCGAGACAGACTCTGAGATTTATTATTCGGCATAATGTAAATTATTCCCGAATAAAATACTATCTATGGATCGCATATTTTCGTTTTTTTGTTTAGACGGATTATTTTGTACAATTCCCCCTATTATAATTTTTGAAACACGGATCTGCCACCCCGATTGTAATTTTTGAAACACGGACCATGCACTCGGACGTCGAGACAGACTCCGAGATTTATTGTTCGGCATAATGTAAATTATTCCCGAATAAAATACTATCTATGATCGCATATTTTCGTTTGTTTTGTTTTTACCCCCACTTTCGTTTTTGGCAGATCCGTAAGGACGCTATAGTAATGGATGAACGTGCGTTGTATCACGTGGGAGGGGCACAGCCCAACGGAGGCTGTGCTCGTGCGACGTAGACGTTGTACCAACCATCTGTCGTTGGGGTTAGTGCATAGAGCAGTTGCACTGTCCAGAGCTAAGGTGGTACAAAACTGCACCTTAGTAACAACTGCACAACTAACCTGTTAGGAAACGGTAACACTAACGAGCTAAGTGTTCACTGAACTGGCCAAACTACGTACACGCCTTCCTTCAATGGCGGAACTATGTCGTTGACACTACGTCAAAGCAGACTGCACTGTGCGACTCTTCCAAGTCGTTCAAAGTACTGGCCAAGTGACACAACCCAGGGGAAACAGGACAGGTTTGAGGGTGCTGCCGCACCCACAGCACTAACCCCTGGGTCTTCTACTAACCCACGAGAGAGGTGACGTTTCCCCGGTGTGGCCGTGCGTGCCGGCGAACGAGCTTTACTTCCGCGAAAGTAAGCTAGAAAAGGGCATAAAAGTGCACGTCCCCCGGGGCAAACAACGCCCGTGACCTCGTCATTTTCTGGACACAACCTCATCAGCGGTTGCCCCTCTATACGGGCATGCAAAAATTTTTGAAGTCTAACACGTATATGGTCGGTAATCGTACCCCGAAAATGCGGTATTTTCCCGCCAAATGCCTGGCAGGAAAGCGTGCAGGAGAGCCTATCTTCTGTAGACACGGAAAAGGGGGCCGGTTTTGACCGACTTGGCAGGATAACGGACAGGGGCGCTCGGCAGGAAAAGGGTTAAGGTAAGAGAGTTTTTCCAAATCCTTGGGTTTCCACCCTTCCGATCTCTGTTTTGATCTAAAACAAAATTATGATCACCTCCCCAAATGATAGAAATAGCCGGATCAGTCACATTTTCCAAAACAGTCTGAAACATATTTTTCAAAAAACATGCATGCTGGTACTCATCCGTAGGTGCATAAGAATTTACTAGAAGAAAATGTCTATCTTTCATTGAAACATCTAAAATAATATATCTTCCATTAATATCTGACACAACTTTGTTAACTGTGTAGTCACAATTATGAAAAATAGTAATTACCCCCCTACTATTGGATTTACCATGTGAAAATATCATGTTCCCTTTAAACTGGCTAGACCAGAATTTTTCGCTTGACACTGTACTATGTGTTTCCTGCAACATCACGATATTTGGTTTCTTTTTTGAAATCCAACGGAAAATTGATTTACGTTTCTTTGGGAGACCAAGTCCTCTTACATTCAAAGATAAAAGTCTAATATCAGTATCTGACATAAAATATAAATGTTAATTCTATTGATTTTCCAGTGAAAAAAGAAAAAATTGACTGCATTTTGCCACAACAAAAAACACAAAACGCAACACACAACAGACATGACGAAACGACAAGTAACAAAACCTGGGAAAGTTCCACAAAACACCACACTCTCAAGATGAAAGAGAGCAAAAAAAGAGTGGAAAATCCCCAAATTACAATACAACACCATAACCGCCTCACTCCCCCTCCCCCCCAAAAAAAACCAACGCCACAAAACACGTGCTCACTCAAAAAAAAGAAACACGCCCATGTCGGACCCGAGTCTGTGGAAACTATATTATGAACGAGACCTTAAACAGAAAAATTCAGAGTACAATGTTTATCGTTTACCGAATCCGAAAGTGGATTCAAACTGCATTCTCCACTCACTGTCTGGGTTATACACTCGACCGTTTATGAAAACTTTTCCGTCGTGAAACTTCACCCGCTTGCCTTCTGCATATGCTTTGTTCATTATCGGCAGATACTCTTTTTTTTTCTCATAGTCCTGTAGACATAAATCTCCTTTGACACGAATTCCAGAACCTTCAAGCACTCTGCGCGATTTTCTCAAAATCTTCTGTCTGGTTTGACGATAAATAAACTTCACCAGAACTGGTCGAGGCGGAGTACTACGCAAATTTCTTCGGTCAAGATGGCGCCGCGGTGCGGGCGATGGACATTCTCAACCTCACTCGGGTCAACTTCAAATTTCTCTTTCAATAAAGTACGTACTTTTTCAAAGCAACAGCCTTCTTCCTTCTCGTCTTCCTCTTCTTTCAGACCATAGATACGTACATTATAACTCCTAGTATACCTCTGCAACCTCAAGTTTTCTTCTTCGGTCTTTTGGGTCACTATTTTCATCTCCTTCACTTCTTTCCTCAGTGCTTCCACTATGGACTGGTTTTCACTACACGTTGCAGCTGTGAATTCCAATGAACGTTCCAGCTCCGTCTGTTTCTTTTCAATTGTCTCTACCCGTTGTAGCATATTGCCGAGGTCATGAAAACCTTTATCCATTTTCTTCTCAATTCTTCTCATCATCATGAACAAGCTTACCACTGACAAATTTTCTTCATCTCCACAGTCTATGTTTTCAACCATGTCGGTGTCTGCTAACGGGGAGTGCGTTTCATTGTCTTCACCTTCAGCCATCTTGTCCATGAAGTCTGTTATTTTACCGTTCTTCTTTCCTTTGCCTTTTTTCCCGAAGCCTTTCTGTCGCATGGTCTCAAACTTCCACAGTCCAAAGATGATGACTTTAGCCAACTATTTAAACCCTTTTGAGTCTTCTAACGTACTATTTACACAGCAAAGTTCCACAGGACTCGGGAACCGACGCGCACTTCCAGTTACCACGTGTGAGGCATCACGTGATTGGCCGACATGGTTACATTTACATCTGGTTGTAGATGAAACAAATCAATTGACATCTGTTCATGGATTGCACAATTGTACAACTTACCTTAAATCTTTCCTCTAAAAGTGAAATTTCACTGATGAGATCTGTTATGGCATTTGTAAACGCTTCTTGTGGGCTGTAATCTGGTGTTGTTTGCACTCTCAAGACAAACTTATGCTCAAGAGGGTGGGGTACTTTGTATCCAGCAAATAACACTTGTGGATCTTTCAGTAATTGGCTGTAAGAAACGGAAAAAAGACATTGGAAAGGGTACACTGTGACTCTTCTGTTCTACCGGTATATTGGTTTAGATACTTGGACTCAAAATGCATTTTTCATCTTACTGTGAAAGTGAATATTTTCTCAAATGAGGTCTTTCCATTTTATTTGTATGAAATTATGCTAAAAGCCTGAGCAGACACTGTAAATGTGTTTATAGGCATTATTTTACAAGTGGCAAGCCACAAACTGATGACATTAACTCACCATACACAAAACACAGACACCTGGTAATAATGGCACTATGTATTGTGTACGGCGATTTAACTTCATCAGTTTGTGGCTATACCACTTGTAACATGGTGCCATGTTTATATCTTAGGATAGCTATCGTTTCCAGGAATAACACTTGGCCATGATTGGCAATACTGTGGACACTGGATCAGAGTGGGGATGAACTTTTGCAGCTGATCTTCTATAGTTCTCATAGCGGCAAATACCATTCAGAATGCTACACATAGGTCACTGATCTCGGACTCATTGTAATAATAATTTATACTTGACAGTTTGGTTCAAGTTTGCACCAATTATGAGTCAATCACAATGGCACCATAAAAAGAACATATGTTGATGACACGTCAAGTAAGGAGGCCACAAGTTCTAACTGATAAACGGTCCACACTTCAACATACCTTCTGAGAAGATTACCCAGTGTGTGGTCTTCTTTGTTCACGGTAAACATGGCTGCATTTGGAACTTTGGTGTCTTTGGTAACTTGTATTCTGTGTACAGATGAACAAGAACAAAATGTGTAACTTGTGAAATTCTATACCATTTTCACACCAGTTTCTGTACATAGGTACATAAGAACATTGGACTTAAGTCTTTGGCCAAACATGGAACTAGGTCACGATTAGAACATGGAGCCATGGAGGTAGTAGATGATGGAGCTAAACAAATGTGTCAAACTGGGACAGCAAATGTCAAAGGTGTTTATCAATGTGGTTATTTGGACTGTATTGGCCTTATGGTCTGGAGAACGATAATGAGTCATACCTCCCACTTTTTACTATTTTCATTGAACACTCAAGTGCCTGTGGGACGATCCATTCCAGCTACGAGGGACTGGCGCCAGTTGGCTGGATTACTTTGACAGGTCGACTGCTCGCGTGTTTATCCACGATGGTTTATCAAAGACAGTAGATTGTCTATGGTATAATACTAACAGATTGGAGTGTAGTGAACTGAGTGGGTAATATCCTACAGTAGAGCAGTCGATCGGGTCATGGGGGTAGGATACTAAGAAGGGAAAAACTGTCCAGCCAACGTATGGCAGTGAGTCTCCGCTGTTATACACCAAAAATACAACAAACGAGCGAATGTGGCCAGTGTGGGCCTGGCACCACCTGCGGTAAACAAACGGACTTCACATGCAAAATTAATTTTTGCAGCTCCGAAAACTGAATGTTTGATAGTAACATCATCGACTACTTCTTCAGTTTAAATATAAAACCAACACTACACAGTGCTGGAAACCTTGCTATTTTCTTAGTTTTGATCTGATCTCCGTGTCTCACACGTTTTACACCACGGTCCGGCGTGGTTTCACTTACTTCTTTTCTCCCTCGTACAATAAAAACGACTCGAATGATGGAGGCGCATTCATAATTTATGCCTGGTCTGTCGGCTGTACACTTGACGATGATATTATTCGACAAAACTGCAGCGAATCTGTCTTCTTTCGACAATACGGATGTGAATGCTCTTGCCTTCTCCAAACCCGGTTAACGTCACTAAAACCATATTCGTATTCGTTTCTAAATTTGCATTCGAGTCACTGTCATGACAGACTTTTCGAGAAATAATTGTTATATATTACTCAATTTTTACGATTTCAATATTGCTTCTGTAATACTTTACTGTCGATTACTATCTAAACTTCAAGTCATATATGCCAGGACACTGAAATTAATGTTAAAACACATGAACTTTCGAGGAGAATCAAAGGGAAAAGCATGATTTTGTGTTACGTATTGAATCTTTATGAAGCAAAAACTAAGATTAGCAGACAGTCTTGGAGCAAGATTCTAGATCCTCGATAAGAGTACACATACTTAATACAATAAGTTATCATAAGTTTGTGTAGTACACTGCTTAACCACCGTAATGCGTTCCAATTTCAAGCGAATGTTGCAGACGTATTTGTAATCCGAAAAATAATACAGATATGAAAATACGTTCAATAGCGCAAAGGCAAATGCGGTTGTTTGTTTGAATTCTTTACACCTGTAAGGTACGAGTGACAACATAGGGATATGCCTACATGTCCGTCCCCCGGGGTAGGGGTGGGGGTAGGTGTGGTGATAGAGGTGTCTTAGTCTAAGCACAGGTTTCTTCTATCTATTGTTTATTTTATTATAATACTTTTGACTGTGATATGTATTGCCATGGAGGTAGTACCTCCATGGTATTGCCAATAAAGATTTATACTACCAACCGTTTTTAGCGCTTTGAAAAACACACTAGCAGCTGTCAGAAATTGTTAAAATTTCACACAGTTGATATATATATATTATTTTTTAATAACATCGAAAAGATATGAGAAGATTTTATTTCTACAGCGATTTATTAAACTTTTAAATTTGTCTTTTGTACAAATGTTAATAGACTATGGGCCTCCCTATACATGTCATAGTCATTGTAACGATTATCACCAACGAACGCACCAGCTGTTACACCTTATTGGTTTGTTCATTCGTTCGAAGTTGACTTTGTCAAAGTTAATATGGTGATAATCTGGTGACAGCGTCCATAGATTAGTAATTTACCCTTGATTGCTTTGGCGCATTAGGCAATCAAACGCATCAGATAGGCCTAATATACGCAACACAGTGACAAAACTTCACATAGAATTGTCAAAGGACAATAAATACGTGATACAGGAGAAAAAGAAATCTTTACAAACCAAAGGTTGGCAGCATAAATCCTTATTGGCGATACATATCATAGTCAAATGTATTAAAATAAACAATAGCAAGGAGAAACCTGTGCTGAGACCAAGACATCTCTATCCCCCACCCGATGGGAGACGGACATCTATGCAATCCCCTATGGTGACAGTGCATGTCCAGGTTGACGGTCTGGAAAGGGGAGGGAGAAAATAGAGGGTTGCTCAGCTTACTTATTTGATTAGCCAAGATTTTAATGGTAATGTCAACAGATAAACTTAATGTAGGAAAAGTGCCTTTGATAACTACTAAATTATACTCAGTGTTCTGAGGACCATAAGGCTCTGGCAGTAATAAAGCATACCATCAGTATTCCAAAGAGTGATGCATTGCTCGCTGGTCAGAACACACAGAAGATAGAAAATGTTTTGTCTATTCACATAAATTATGTTCTGCGTGTTATATAAAAATATATGCAGTTTTGAAGAAAATATGTCCTTTTAAACGAACGAAAACAAATGTTTGATGCCTTTTGTCTATAGAGGGCACTATGCAATTCCATTCATATTTTCAATAACATTACTACATGTATGTTATGTTATTAGCTATTACACCATCACACATTATCATTTCAATTACCCTCTGGACGGCGCTATAAGTGTTTATTTGCACTTACATTTTATTTCGTACTACCTGTATACGTGAGATTTTATTTCTCAATATTTACTTGTGTGTCCTTGGTATTTCTTTTATGGTTTCATTGTCAGTTTTTAAAGTGTTTACAGTTAGTATTTGATGTTGTGTTGTGTTGTTTTGTGTGACGGCAGCAAGACAATTTCCTATTGTATCATGTACATAATTGGCAATAAAATTATCATATAGTATGTTCTATTAACAGTCAAGTAGATCTCTTTTGCTTGTTTCCTATCTGTATTATTAATATAGAATTTCAAACAAGATAAATTCAAGGACTTCCAAGCATGTTTCAGCAATTTGCATGAACATTTTGAGGTACAAAATGTCAAAATACCGTTAAGGTATTGTTCTAATGATAAATCATTTTATTAAAGTTAACATATCATTGATATCATGACCAGTCATTTCATGATTTTTGGTGCATTGTGCTCTAATCAGAACACACAGATGATAGAAAATGTTTTAGTTTCTTCACATGTTGTGGGTGAAATATGTGCAGTTTCGTTTTAATTTTCTACAACTGAAACGAATGAAAACAAAAGATTGATGCCTTTTGTAAATAGAGGGCACTATGCAATTTCGTTTATATTTTCAATAACATTACTATTCACAGATTTATGTTGACATGATGCTTCATTTTTGTGGTTAACATGTCAGCAATTGCATGGATGAACATTAACTTTTCCAACAAATTCCCATTTTCACAGACTCCGAATTTAAATGTGCCGGTAATTGTATTAGCTATTACATCATCACACCGCATTCATCAAACTCATGATTATGCTAACTACTCCCCTCTGGACAGCGCTGTCTTTTAAAGTAAACACTGCATGTTTTTAGTTTTTATCAAGGTGCCTTTCAAATACTATCAGATCTCGATTTTAAATTTGCATTTGCATTTTATTTTAGACTCCATGTATAACTAGTGTCTCTTGGCATTTCTTTTATGGTTTCATTGTTAAAGTATTTTGAGTTAATATTTGATATTATGTTTTGTGTAATAACAGCAAGACAAAGTCCTATTGTATCATGTACATAATGGCATTAAAGTTATCATATCGTATATTCTATAAACAGCCAAGTAGATTTCTTTCACTCATGTTTGCTAATTAAAGTAGGCTTTTCAAACCTGGTAAATTCAAGGACTTTCAAGCATTTTTCAGCAATTTGCATGAACATATTGAGGTAAAAATACCGTTGTCAAGATATCATTCTAATGATAATTCATTTTATTAAATTTAACATATCATTAACATCATGACCAATCATATCGTCTCATGGAATTTGAAGGACTGTACAAACCCTGTTACTCTCTGCCCTTGATTACACAAAGCAAAATGTCCTCACATAGAACAGTTAAACTTTTTTTTTCCAAAACTTTGCCATAACAATTTTTTGCCTCCTAATGAGAAAGTACAACATACAATAGTTATCATCAAAACAAAGCATCCAACAAAATCAACAATCTGCGACTGAATCTGTGACACATGGGTAAACAAGAGCGAGAGAGAGAGAGCTTTAATAGTTATACAAGTATATCTATTAATGAATGCCTTTTATCTTCTTATGACTCTACAGATTGTAAACGTTTTTATGGCCTATGCGTACCTAGATACGCTGCTAGACATAGACCTCTATTACACATCCCTTACTGTAGAGTTGATGTTACAAAAATGGCCTGATTGGACGTACATCACGACTTTTTAATGATTTGATTGATAGGGTTTGCGTTGTCCATATTTTTGAAGAATCTCAACTTTTAAAAGACATGTTAATTTGTTTGTCATTGTTTGATGTTTAAGGTACTTTTTTGTTTGTTTAAATTTTAGTGTATTTTATCCCTTTTCTTTATTTTCTCGTCTGTAAGTGGCTGCCTGATGGTGCTGTTGACGAGCAAATAAATAAATAAACAGTTGAAGGGCTTACAATTTTTCTCTGACTTATCATAAAGGTCAATATGCTTGAAGACTTAAACATCTTTTCTTGTTTTGATTTCCTCATCTTTGGTTAATAACAGTACACTTCTTGGAATCTTAACTATAATTTGGCAGGTAACAAAGTCTATGGCTGGAAACTTCCATATGGAACTGTATCATAACTAATGTAATGGCATAAAACATATAGCACACTCATGTAACAGTTTTATAAATATACATTTTATTGACAACAAGAACAAGTAACAAGATATTAACACAAAAAATGATTTCACAAACTCAAGGTTTAAATACCGTCAACGAATTGTTATTTTAAATTGAACAAAAATTTCCTTGAGTGTTAAACTATTATGTCACCATTGGACTTCAAATAAAATGTGCATTTTGTTTACACTTAGTCTTCAGTACTGCAAAAAATTACAGAAAGGGTGCCCAGCCTATATACATTTGACACAGATTTCTCTCGTCTGTGGCTTCTTGTATCAAGTAATGAACATGACCTTCGACTGAGAGAGGTAGTCCCCGAGTTTTGTTCTTGTTCTTCAGTTTCCCTTGCAATCGTTGCTCGATGTCTTTGACATGTGTCATGGCCTGAAAACAGCAGAACATGTGTGGATGTTTAAGAACTTGTCCAACAAGAAACCGTGTAAAGACTTTGCAAAATTTTAGGTGATTATTGATATGTATACAAATGCAACATGTAAGAATGCACACGTCTGATGAGAATTAAAGCTCCAATGGCTGCGAATGTGTAATAAAACGATCTCAAACTATCCTCAGTTTTCCAAGTTTTC
This sequence comes from Ptychodera flava, assembly GCF_041260155.1. Lineage (NCBI taxonomy): Eukaryota > Metazoa > Hemichordata > Enteropneusta > Ptychoderidae > Ptychodera > Ptychodera flava. The sequence continues at coordinate 18,729,381 of NC_091939.1, read as the reverse complement.
TTTCAATAAGAAAAAGTGCATAAGACTTGTCATAAGTGTCGAAACTGGCATGTAAATTCAAACGTTTTAACATCATTTTAGATTTCCTTTCATTTTCAAAAACTAATCATGTGACAGAGAAAATAAAAGATTACAACAAAGTTTTGGCCATCATGTGTTGTGCATTCAAGTAAATGGCATCCTTCTTGCTTCTTGTATGATCATGATGTGTATGTGCAGGAAATACAGCAGTTTTTGTACTTTTACGTGGGTGAGCCATTTTATGAGTGCAGCACCCTTTTATTATTTAACCTGTTAAAACGCATAGGCATGGTCCAAACCAGGCAGCAGTGATACGTCAATACATGTCCATCAACTAGCACATTTACACGAACCAACTTTGGTTTGAAAATAAAATCATGACAATAATGCATACAATTCGCAGCTATTAGGGCTTTAACATTTTAAATCAAATCATATATGATGATGATGATGATGATGATGATGATGATAATGATGATGGTGATGATGATAATACTTAGTCAAATGTCTGAAGCTCGCTCATACACAAGGAAAGATCATAAATCACATTACAACCCTTTTCAGAATTAGAGCGCGAAGCCACTGCAGTGAACTGCAATAAAACTGCTTACACTAATTATTTTCAGCTGTAGCCGTGGCCACTTTGGTGTTGAACAAGGCTACTTGATAAAGACCAAAAAGTCTGCTTGTACAAAGGCAAAACTAGGTCTGTCTGAGGCTCGAGTTGTAAATGAGAGTTTACGATTGGCACCCTGTGTTCAAGATTAAGATACAATGTAACATTACCATGCACTGGTCCATGTACAAATCTTTTTTATTTCAACTCCCCCAGACAAACTGTCTGCATGGGACATACAATGTTGTCGACTTTGACAGCTGGCTACAGCTGAAACTAATTAGTGTGAGCAGTTTTATTGCAGTTCACTGCAGTGGCTTCGCGCTCTAATTCTGAAAAGGGTAGTAAATGTAAAAAAAGTTTGGTTGTAGCACCATTTGTAAACAAGGTAACCACTGCTTTAATGAAAATGCATAAAAAATATTCCATAATATATAATTGTGTACCTTTTCGTTGTTGATTTCACCAGACTCTGTCAGAACAGATGCCCTTCCTCTGGTTGGTTTACTCCATTCTACCAGTGGATCGTAAATCAGGGTCTTCAACACACTGCATGATGGGAAGAAAGGTTAGAAGTTGGATGATGAGACAGTCATTAAAGGAAAACCTATATGCTACAGGGAATATATGAGCAAAGCCAAATATGTTACACCTGAATAAATTACACATACAGATAGCTTCGAAGTCTGTTCTGTATGTTTTCTGGGAAACTATTTAGCATATTCGAAGTACAAGTATGTGTCAACATATATGAGAATCAAAATGCAGTAAGGAAATGAAAACTAGAAAGTCTGAACAGAGCAAATGGGGTATCCATCGACCAATAAGAACCTGTGTACAGAACACATGGATTTTCATTGACCAATCAGAGACTATAAATGTATGTTTGTCCACCGGTTCATCATCACTGAATATTGCTCACCTTATCAGTGGATCAGTCTGGTCTCTCATCACTTTCATGGTGACTTCACATGCTCTGCGGAATATTCCTTCATGACCCATTGGGCCCAATGCCTCCACCATGTTTTGAGACAACCTGAATGGCACCCTCTCTGGCCAGTCAAAAGTTTCACCCTGTAGAGGAATGCACATATCCCTGCACTAATTTACGTGCACAATATTGCTTGCATGCATAATATCCAAATATATTCCAGATTTCAGACATAATAGCTGGAATTACTGCCTGAACATTGCACTGTGGCCTCAACAGGTCACATACTGAATGTTTTGCCAAAAAGTCATACCCCGTCTCAAACAGCTAATAGACTTCTCTGAACTGGTTCTACTCTGTTTGATGGTGAATACGCAAGTCCTCTCCCATCAAAACGTACTAATTAACAAAATTGTTGAGTTTAATAACCTCTGTAAAGCCATTCCCTAAAAATACCGTCAAGGACACTATGTGCTCACATTCGGTTTGAATTGGTCCATTCGAGAAATATTTAAACCAGGAAAAACAAGAATGACAAAAGCAAATAAGGTCTCCAACTTAGGTACTAGAGGTCATCTTTAGGAACATGCATATCAACTTCTATAGCAATGGAGAAGCAGATCCTAAATACGTAAGCAAATGTCAACAACAAAAAACAGAGAAGGCTTGATAAAAAGAAAAGGTGGGAGTGGGCAAAAAATGCACAAGGGATCTGGTAAAAAAGTAATGCTGCATCATCAATCTTCTTGACCCCTCCTGAATATCAAATGTTCCACCCCTTGGTGTTACATAAGACCAAATGACAGGAAGTACATTTACAACCTTGGAGATTTTTTAATTAATGCCATGAGTGTTATCATTCTAATGTAAACAGCACTTAAGGTAGTAACAGATAGTGAAATGCCTTCCACTGTGGGCGGTGATTACAACATCTGGAAATATCCTGGATCCAAATTTCTCATCAGTTCTTGTATGTCTTACATAGAAAAGTTGCAAAAATTGGTCCAAAATGAAAAAAATCACCTTAGCTTTGTTTTATGGATCAAATTTTCCAACAAAATGATACCAAACATGACAAAATTATGTTCACAGCCTTCAAAATTGTCTCACAACATATTCTGGGTTGGTGTAGGTCATTTAAGGTCACAAACTGAGAAAATTACCTAAAATATACAAATTTTGGGGTTTACCAACACTTTGAGCAGAAAATTTATGTAATAACATCTTTCGGGACTTTATACCAAATTACAAAGCTATCAAACAAGTAATTTTGAGATAAAGTTTTCTTGACCAAAAATGACAATATTGTCCTAAAAATACAAATTTCTATATTTCAGGACAATTTCAACATATCTAACTATTGTCATCTCTGTACGTCTGTGTACCAAATATGAAAGCTGTCTGTCAAGGGGTTTTAAAAAGGAAATACTGTTTCAGATTTTTTGACCAAAAATGACAAAATTGCTCCAAAATAGTAATTTTCCCAATTTTGTCATAATTTCAACAAATTAGAAGAGTAACACCCTTGCAAAGAGACAACGAAAATCTGAGAGCGATTGGGCTGGTGGTTTCAGAGAAGAAGAATTTTTACTGAAAATGAGAAAAATCACCAAAAAATTCAGCAAAAATACAAAATTAATAATATCTTCACAATATTCATAAAACTGTATAAGGTTCACCTAAGGTACTTGCACACAAATTTTCAAAGCAATCAAAAAAGCGGTTCTTGAGTTATTAGTTCTTAACCATTTTCACATTTTGTAAGCTCATTTGCATAATTTTGGCAATGCAGACTTCATTTGAACAAAATCCCATCTATAGCCCAGGATGCATCAACACACCAAATATCAAGCTGAAATGTGCAGCGGTTTGCGTGTTTTTGATGTTGACGGACATACTGTACGTACATACATACATACATACATACATACATACATACATACATACATACATACACACATACATACAGACGCCATCAACTTCAGCCTATACGATAAACTCACATTGGTATAACCAAATGTGAGCTAAATATACAGTGCATGCATATGGCACAAATTAATACTGTGATCATAGATATGTATGTGTAGCATGTTCCCCTATATATAAATGAAACATTACATATCAAGTACAAGAATGACATCAAATAGAATGGTGAATTGCATGATCAGGGTATGTGGCACAGTGGGTACTAACCTTGTTGAAAAGGCAGTTGAAATCTACATGCACTGTATCTCCATTGGTTGAATCAAACAGAATATTTTCACCGTGTCTGTCACCAAGCCCTAGAATGTATCCAACAATGCTCATAACAGCTGATGTCCTGGCGTAGGAAAGACGGGCCATGTACCATGACGTTGGATCTGGGAAAGTCCTGAGGAACCACTCCTGAAATACTGGTGGAAATCTTGGAAGCAGCTTGTTTTTGAAGACGTTCAATTTGACTCTGTAAGAGCAATGAAGCATTACTGATTATCATAGATAATTGCTGAAGCTCTATGGAACAAATTTGTCACATGAGCACCTACATGCTGCAGTCTGATCAATCTACCTTTGTTAATCACCTGAGACATTGTTAGATTTTGGTCTACACACACAAAAGTCAACTTGTATCAGTCAAGCCTAACTCAACACTTAGCTTCTCTGCACTGTACCGGTATGTACAGTATAGTCACAACATAGTGGACTTGGAAATGACAACCTGAAGTACATATGCAGAGCATGAATTTATCAAATAAATTTGATGTACATGTAAGCATTAAGGTAGTTCATGCCTTATGCTCAAACTTTCCATAAAGGATCATTCCTTTACAAAATCAAGAATAAAAATCAGGGGTCATTGTGCAAAATTTGGTATTAAAGATACAAATAACCCAACATTTATTGACATTTGAAACTCAAATTGGCCAGCATCCCTGTGTTAAGGCTATTGTAGGGGCTATTTTAAAACACTAACCGTGTAGTACCTTGTTTTCAGAGTTTGTCATCTTTTTGTTGCAGTAGATGGTAAAATGCAGTGCAGGGGGAAAACCGGATATTCGGTTGCCGTGGCGACAATTTCAGGGTTAAAAATATGAGGAAATTTGTGGCAAAGATATCTATTGAATGAAAAGTCATACAACAACCGAATTTTTTCTGTAGCATTAAGATGTATATGTATTACAATATAAACCTAAATCTATGACTGTATAAGATGTCAATATAAATTAAATCATAGTCATCTCGTTAAGATTGAAAAATAAATAAATTTCACAACTTTCCGTCAAGTTTCTACTATGACATGATTGGATGACCTTGTTTTTTGAAGTTTATTTTGTAAAGTATTTAATTTCACATATGTTGGCTGATTTTCATTGCATTCCAACCATTCTTTCAAGAGTTATTACTGCCACAAGAAACGAATGCAGTACAAAACACAATTGTTAGGAGTATTGGATTGAAATGTTTACAACATAAAGGTGATACTCATACTTCATGCAAAGTTTACGACCTCAAAATAGGGTATTGGACAAGTTTAAATTGTCAGTTAGAATTCTATTTACAAAAGCCTGATTGTAATTGCTTTCTAAGTGAAAAATGAACTGTTAATTATCAAAAAAACATTGATTTTATAATCAGCATGATAATGAAAGTCATGTGAGATTCTTTACTTGTTATGTATATGGACACCATAACGTCTAATATGGTTTGTTTTCTGGTTTAATTGCTATACCTGAATGAAAATCTTCATATGCCTTACAGTAATATCCACACAAAATATAAAACAGAATCATTTGTTGCAAATTTCTTCCCGATTACTCATTGATCTGGCTTTTTTAGACTGCAATTAGTCTCAAACTCACAATTTCCACAACCAGGGTTCGCGCTAACGTTCGCCACAGTCGCAAATAGCGAATAAATGTCCGTTGTGGCGAAAAAAAATTGCTACGCCTTCGCCACGCGTGGCGAAAGCTCGTGAATGGGTGCCGTGTTGGGATCATTGACCCAAGACGTTGTCTTCGAAAGTCGCGTCAGTCCTGCGATCCCAGACCGACTGTTTTCCCGAAGGACCAAGAATTTCGACATGCGGGTATTCATTGTGATCGATCCAAAATATGTACTGGATTATTTATGTAGCCAACTATTCTAACAACTAGTCGTTTTTCTAAATAAGTGTACGTTATTTTCCGCTATCAAAAATTTTCAGCATAAATGCTGCAAGCATCGTACGAAACATTTAACCACGTACATGACGTACGTCGCGTCGCGTCATGGTGCAAGCGTGAAGGGTAACTTGAGTTCACGCCAGCATAGCAGCACAGCGCGTATTCAAAACAGCGTGCATCATCGTTAATCACGCCGGTTCTGTCACTTTTAACGAATCAAAATAACCCTTAGATCAGTCAAATTATCGAAATATTCAGTCATTCAAATATCTAGCCTTTGAACGAAATAATTCGTTGCTCTGTTGTACGTCGACGACCAATCATCGACGCCCGGGGATCAACGGCAGAGTTCTTGAGCGTGAGACTGAAGTGATGGCGTTGGACTTTGCCCAGGGCGAAAATGAGCATGTGCGAAAAAGTTTCAAGATCCCCAGTTTGTATACCCTGGGTCCGTGTACGGTTTGGGTAGTTTCGAGACACCCAAACAATGCAAATGTGTTACGAATGCGAGGTACGATTCGATGCGGCTTGCGGGCAGCTACGGTTGCAAACTACAAAGAGTTTATTGATTGTTCTCAGTTGGGAAAGTAACTAAGTTTAAATAGAAAAAGCTTCTAATTTACAAAAAGTAAGGAAATAAGAAAACCACCATGAAGAGAACAAAGACAGACGAACCACGGTCCTAGACCATGGTCGAACAAATTACAGCAGGGTTTTGTCTGTGCATTAAAGTATAAAATGTGAGACTACAGATGAGTCGGTTGATCTTAGATTTGTCGTACTGTCGAACTGCTCTTTTGATTTTTCACTGACTTAAGTCTTAAAACCTAAGCAATTTTTTAATACCAATAGTTTTCTTTGATACTTTTTGGAAAATGCCTTGCATAGTCAGGCAATCACTGTAATTTTGTGAAGATCACCAGATAGCGGTATATACAGCAGTTTTTAAATCTTGTAAAAAATAAAAAAGAGGAATAATTATGGCCAATGATTAGACTTCGATGATTTTTTCATGACATGTTGTGCAAGTTTTGTTCCAAGAACTCTAGCAGACCTATTTGTTGTTTGTGTCATAATAAAAGTTAAAAATAAACAATAGTTTGTTTGTCCCTGTCTATAAAGAAAGGGATCAATTTATTCACCAGCATTCATAAAATACAGATCTGAAAGGAAGTTACAACCAATTTTTGTTTAATACATATCTTTTTTTTAATTGAAGGACAGACAACTTTCACAAAGGACCTGGAGTTTTACTGTGCTCCTGGTCACTATTATCTGCAACTATAAAATTGGCAGAAAATGTGCTCAGCAGTTTATCTGTCGAGGAATTAAAGTGTATGTACAATAGCCCTGGCCCAACATTTGGATAATAAAGTACAAACGTTATTGAAAATAGGGTTTGTGCAATTTGTATGTGAAATTGATTTGTTGGGTGTGGCTAATAAAAATTGCTTGTGGCTAAAAAAAATTTGATCATTTTAGCCACACTAACAGACTGTGGCTACACTGAAAAAATTCCTAGCGCCAACACTGACAACGCCATATTTTTACCTCTGAAAAAGCTGCTTCAATAAGCAAGCAAATGGTCACTACTTCATACATGATGCCATAACTCAACAAAGTTTTTAGGCAACCAAAAATAGCGATTTACCTGTTTTGAATATATAATTAGACTAAATAAAATTTGACCTGGGGTCAGTGGGAAAAAATCGCGATTTTTCTCGATTTTAGTTAATATTTTTTGAAGAATGATATAGCTTATTTGAAAGTATACATGTCGAGGGTGACAATGAAGGAAAAAAATAAAATTAGATTTTTTGAGCATTTTGACCGACATTAGCCCAGACGATGGCCTTAAGTCTATGAAGAAAAAAGTGAATTTCTGATTTTAACAAAAATAGACTGTTGAAAAGTTTATTTACTCCATGACCTTTAAAACGAGTTCCCATAAGTGGTAGACCAGAAAAGAAACGTAAAACTCTGAGAGTCTGAATATCTGTCCTCAAGGCACATTCTACCTTAAATCTTCACTATGGAGAAGCAATGATAAAATTGAAACTCAAATTCAAAATTCAAACTCAAATTCAAAATTCAAATTCAAAATTCAAAACTCACTCTATAGAAGCTCCAAGTGATACTGTCATGCTCTTCAACTCAGTCCCAGATGTATACAAATTCCTTTCTCTATACAAGGAACAAGGAAAATTTGAATTAGTCATTTGGCAAAAAAAACTAATCCATATGCTGTGTTTGGTTTAAAAGTACCATTATTCTTAAATGAACGACATCCATAAAGCAACATGCATTACTGGTTATAACTGAGGTTGAGAGGAAAGTGACAATATCATTGAGTAGATTTCTAAACAAATACTTGTGTATAATCCTAATGATTTTAAGACCGGAGGGAATACAAATGTTTATCATGGGCTAAATAAAGAGAGCTGGTGTTTTTGAAAACTTAACTGAGAGTTTCCCATAACTAGTTTTTATGTTTCCTTAAAAGCAGGAAACAAAATGTTCATGTGACTGACACATATCACTCTTTGAGGTTAAAGGTTAGCCACTTTAACTCATGAAATATTCTTTTTGTGTAATTGATGTAAATCTATTAAAATGTTGAACAGCTTATCAAAATTGACAAAATCTATCACTCTGTAAAAAGTGTAACAGTACATATCTTGTTTCTGTTTCTTACTTGTATATTTTGTGAATGATGTGTCTAAATCCAGCTGTATTTGGAACCCACTCCAACAAACCACACTCTTCATTTAGAGGAATGACAGCCTAGATAAAGAATGGCAGACGTTGACAAAGGTAAATGGGAGACGTTAACAGGGACACATGTATTACACCCAAACACATACCCCGGTACAAGGAGCTACAGAAACTCATACAGTAAATATGTACATACAGTAGGTGAGTTGCTTACTAATTCACAGGATTCAATTCAACTGAGGTGACAGATACTGTATGACTTTGAACATACCAGAACACTAGGAAACCAGCTGGCATATCAATTCATATGTATTCATTCATACAACTACCCCATCATTATAACATAAATTACCTTCAACACATAATACCTCTTATCATTACTTCTTCCAAATATAATTGCAGACTACATAAGCTAAGCACTGCCATATTTGAAACAACAGCTAGCAAACAACAGTTTGTTGCCACAGTCTGAACAGTGTACAGCCACTCAATATCAGGTTGAGATTAACAAGAAAGCAAACACTTGTGTATTGATGAGGTACAGCAACTGCTGTTGTCGTCCAGGATTTTGCACGTAATACTGTACTGATATGAATATAGTTGGCATCCATGTTTATGCATTATCCTGATTAAGATCAGATACTTTAAATACAAATGTCCTGATTGAGATCAGATATTCCTGGTACATACATATGTCCTTATATGGAGCTGTCTTCTCCTGGACTCTGCATCTTTCTTCAGACACTTATTAATGATTGCATTGAACTCCATCAGTCTAGAATCCTTCCTTAGGTCATCCTTTATCAATAAAACATCACAATAAACATATAAACAGTTCCAAAAAATGGTGAAGTTTCAAAAGTGTATTAATATTACAAACATTATCTGTATCTAAAATATTATTGAGAAAGGAAATCTCACACTGCTTAGGACAATCCACATTAAATTCAATATTGTAGATTTCATAATACTGCTCTACTGCTTGTGCTCTAAGTTTCATATATCAAGTACAGTGGGCCAGAGCCTGCAGTAGGAAAATAACTCACTGCAAATATTATTGGAAATTTTAACTGACGAGCACACATATCTTTATCCCCATGTATGAGGATGAAGTATAAGGTAGTATGCACCTCAAAAGTGGAAGAATTAAACATTTGCTCAAATTTTCCTTGAGGAATCTTTCAACCATTCTGTTTCAAAATCAAGAATAAAAACCAGGGATCGCCATGCAAGTTTTGGCACTAGAGAAACATATTACCCAAGATTTACCAGTATTTGAAATTCAAAATGGCCGCCATCCCTGTGTTAACTGTATGGAGAAAAATAAAATTTTCGAATTTCGAAAAACTAAGCCAGTAAAAAGATTTCTTAAACCATTGAAGATAGTTTTAAAATGAACCCCAACAAATGGTATACCAAGAGAATTGTAAAAGTTTGAGAGTCCGAATGTCTGGTTATCATTTGGGATATCTCACAAGGTGCCGGGATGAATTTCTTTCACTCACCTTGGGTTTGCACAGCATTAGATACAGTTTTCCATCAGTTCCTATGATTCCTATTTTCTTGGGTTTCTGAAGTGATGGGAGGACCTCGATCTGAAGATAGAATGAGATGTCTCCATGGTAAACAAGTCATAGTTGATGACACAGTCCCCACTAGTTAATGGGTAGTTTGATCACAAGTCCTCGGAGAGGATAGAGTTCTGTTCATTGATTGGCTCTATGATTAAGAATGACTTCCTGGCACCTGTAAGTCCGGTAAACTGTGATTGGAAGAAGCAATATCCTGTGTACTGTCCTCCTTATGGTGTATGAAGACAATTTCTGTTCATAGGCAAACATCATTTGAAAAATGAAATTCTTGAATGTAACATTGATTACTCAACATTTTTGTAATTAATAATTGCAATAATTATAACTGTAACACTGAATTATAATAAAAACTAAATTTTCAGTATCAAGTAAGGTAGGCAAGTACACAACCTGGACTGTGATAAAGTAACTATCTTGACAAAATCTTGAGAAATTCAGTTGTCTCATTGTGAGGGGCTGGATAAGCCACAGGAAGGTAGATGTAATTGGGGTTGGGCTGTGATATGTGAAGAGAAAACATACTTGTTTGAAAATGTGTATGACACAAAAAATTTGCTGGTACTCACAGTATCATCAAACTCCTTGATATAAACTTCAGCACCTGGAAATGGATTGTGACTGGCATGCACACCAGGTGTGCTTGGCAGTGTCACTGTCATGGCTGACTGCAAGGGTACAATGATTGGACTAAAATTCCTGTTGATACAGACAAAATTGATACAATTGGTTGTGATAGGCATGTACACCAGGTGTGCTTGGCAGTGTCACTGTCATGGCTGACTGCAAAAGAGTAACATTTGGATTGAAATTCCAATTGTTCTGATTAAGTTCACAAAATACAGGAGATTGTAAGTGGGGATTGCCTGGTTTATTTGGAAGTTGCCGCATAAATGGTTCACTGTAGTACTGTGAAAAATGCTGAGATTAAACAGAAATACAGGTCGGGTTTGTAGGTGCATCATATAATTTATGTCACAAAAATATCAGCAGATAATAAACCTACCACAATACTACTGATATAATGTACAGCTTTCCATTTATAATATGCAAATTACTTTCAGCAGAATGATATATTGAATGTACAAAATCAAATAGATGTAAGTAATGAATATAATTCCATATAATATGCTCATCAATTTAAATAAACTTCTATACATGTAACAACCATGGAAACTCCTATTATAATTTCTGAAAAATGAAGGATTGATGGATCAGCTGTTGTGATAGAGAGTAACATTCTACACATACTCATCTTCCACCATTCTTTTCAGTGATTTGAAATGCATACTCATTGAAAGTCTGTCACACGATGATTGCACAGTGTGGTTACACACATCCAGTAATTTGTCCTGTAGCTTGGTAGCATCCTGAAAACAAACACATGCACATATCAGAAAGGCTGACAAATACTAGATCACTTTGCAGATAACTGGTACTGGTGCTTAGATATGTCATGAAGAGTCACTTGTTCTATGTTCAATATCTAACACCATGACATCTCAATTTATTTTCTGCTTAATGCTTGGTAGAGGTACTGTAATTAATGATTTCACTTTCACGTGAACGTGTTACATTGTCACATATCAGCTTAATCTCCTTCAGGCATACGTTCTATTTGCGTTCTGAATCAGCCAAATATGGACACTTCAACGGAGAGAAAGTTCTGATCTGACTGAACTATGATGTACAAAGTACAGAATATACACACTCATTGTCACTTCGTATGACTTTTTTGAATGTGAAATTCTGCCAGATGTCAGGTTGAAAAGACGTTGCTTACCTGAATAAATTTGTGAAGATCTGCATTCAGTTCCATTGCACGGCTAAAGATGTCTTGACATCTCTTGGTCCTCATTGTGTGTGTGGACTGAAAGACAAAACATACCAGAGACAACATATCTACCATGTACATCCTTTTCCAGTGTACAAATTGAAACTAAAATTGTTACTTGAATTGAACAACTCTGATCACAGATCTATGGTCACACAAGTACAAGATCTTTATAGTTTGCAAAAACCGCAACAGTGCGCATACGGTCTACGATGAAAATTAAGCAATTGCTTGTCTCGATCATTTTTCAATTAAAAATTGAACTGGGCAGGCACTGTCCATGAGTTATTTGAGGCAAACCTTTGCTCTAGGATCTATTTTGACCTGAAAATTATGAATGTATAGAGTATCAGACACTGATCAACTTATATGTATGATGCTTATCACGAAGTACTCAAAATATGTTCAAAATATGAAAAGACTGGCACACTTAACAGCAGTATATAATCTGTCTTTATGTTTAATAATTGAAGTTTCAGTGGAAACTTTTTAGTGGAATCTGAGACTAATTATAGTGTACATTCAGTTCCAAGTGCAGTTTCAGTTGAAAAACATAGCATGTGAGGTTGACACTTTTTTAAAAACTGCATTTTCAGAGAATACCTTGGAGACAGCCATCATCATCCAGACTGCTTGTTGTGGAAAGACTACCAGCAACTTGGCAATGATCTCCTGTGACAAAGAATGACATACACAAATCTTAAAAAAGAAGCAAATATTTTGAAATAATTTTCAAACAAACACTCCATGTAATACTGCATTTAATATAAAAACATGTTTAATAGTTATGTCTGTTTGATGAATTGTCTCATAGATGACTATGGTGAAAATATCATAGATACATTGACTGAGTATTTGACATAAGGGCTAGTAATAGTACATGTAAGGCTAAATTTCCTCAATAATGATATTCATTTATGAAAAGAATGCAAGTAAACCAATAATGAGTCATTATCAATGGAGAGTATTCATTGACCTAAAATTGTGCATAAGGTAAACTAGCAATGATAAACTCTAATACATTTGATTATGCAAAATTCATGCTAAATTGCACAAATCTAACTAAGGACATTCTGAGAAACACATGTACCAAATATCAAAGCAGCAAGATGAGTGATTTGTGAAAAAAGTTCAGAAAATTTACAGAAAATAATTATGACAGAAGATGTAAGAGTCAGCAGTTTGATAAGTTTGGTTTCATCAACAGAGCAGCTAAAAACTGATATGGCTGGCTTCTGTTCTAAGAAGGTGTCTGCTACTGTTTACTTACCCTGAGTTGTTGGAATACAGACACATGGGAATGACAGACTCTGGATATCAGCTGAGAAAATGCTGTCAGGTACTGGTAGGGAGCTAACTTGTCACATTGTTCAGCTATCATCTGAAATTGGTTAAAGTACGACTTAGAAATCACAATTGAGAAAGCTTTGCAGATAGCTTCTTTGATGATGATTTAAACTTTCATTTAAAAATCAAAATATTGGAAACATCACAATCTACTATCAACAAAAATTACCAAATTCACAAGAACTCAAGAAACTGAAGAATCTTTGATAGTTGCTCCAAAAACAAATAAGGATACAATGACAATACCAAGCTATTCAATTTGAAGTACCAGTGAAAGACATTTTGAAAATCACAATCCACTGAGAAACTTCAACTCGTAAACAATATTTCCAGAGTGGCTCATACCTTATTTAGATGTAGCAGGACAGTTTTGTTGGAAACAATCTTATCTCCACGTTTGCTCTTCTCTTGTTCGGAGACCTTGGCTCCAAAATCTAACCACAGTGTGAGTAGTCTTGGCATTGACTGGTAGATGTATTGATTTCCATACTGCAATGAGTGACCAAAGTGCTTGACTACATACAGCACAATCTCTCTGTGGAACAAAACAAACCAAAGATGCTTACTTGAATTATTTTTTTTCAAATTTTACCGACAGAATACTTTTACGACCAAAGAAATAAAAACCAACTAAAAATTCCTGCCAATGTACATACAATGAATTATACACATCAATATTACCGTAATTTTTCTTGTTATTAATGTATTATTGTTTTGATAACATAACATATTGACCTCTGCATTGAATTTTACAAGATGTCAAAGCAAGGTCTTTTCTGGGACACAAACTGGTTAATTTGTTTTTCAAATGCCTATGGCAGCAGTATCATCATAATTGTATAGGTTTTGACGATTTTCAAGCATTTTCACAATTATTCAAAAATTCTTTACTGTGTGTCAGACAAGTTCTAATTTACTTAATCATGACTGCTCTCTGGCATGACAATATAATTTCTTGGATTCATTCTATATGTCACATACTTTCATGACAATAATCAACATCTCATAGTGTCAATGCCTTAATCTCAGACTTTGAATCCTGTTCAGTATTTTTTTCAGATATGAATTCATGAATGGATGCTGTATTGTACTGTTGTCTCCACTTCCAAAAACAGAGAATAATTAATGACAAAGTGACCTTTTTAAGTTCTTTCCTTAACATTGTTTTATTTCCTTTACAAAGATGATGACTGACACAACACTACCACACATTCTGATGTATAAGATGCAATGAACTGCGACCTCTCACCCCTGTTTTTCAGGTCTATCAGCCACTGTTGACATGATTCTGTCATAGTACTTGGCCAGATAGAAGTGTCCATCTTCCCATTCTTTGTGTATGGTAATCACATCCTTGTACTGTCTCATCACAGCATTACTCTCTGACTTGGCAGTGGCTTCCATGAATCGGCCTATCAAAAGCAGCGCCTTTGCAATAAAGATACATAAAATATAGAAATTTAACGTAGAAAGCACCTCTGGGACAGATATTCGGGCTTTCAAATTTTATCAATGCTATTCTGATCTACCACTTGTGGGGGGGCTCATTTAAAGTTCTAAATGTGAGAAAAGTTTTCACCTTCTTAGTTTTTTGGAAAATTGTATTTTCCTGCACAGAGTTAACACAGGGATGGCGGCCATTCTGAGTTTTAAATATTGGGAAATCTTAGGTAATTTGTATCTCTAGTACCAAATTTTGCAGAGTGACCCCTGATTTTTAGTTTTGATTTTGTAAGAGAATGCTCGAAAGTTTCATTGAGGAAAGTTTGGGCAAAAGTTTAAGTTTTTCATTTTCAAGGCACATACTATCTTGATATATTAACCTTAAGAAATCTACTTAAAATAAATACTGTGAGTGACAGTGGCTTCAAACATGAATCTAAAATTTTCAATACTGGTTACTCTCACGCCAATTTAACATTTTCATTTAAAAGATATCAATCATCATGCATCATGTAAGTATCTCTAGCAGTGTGTAAGCCTTTAATATATTTTGACTCTTTTAATGGCTTTATTGTGAGATGAATACTGATAAAAACAGACAGTAACAATATTGTGAGTTACTCTCTCAAGCTATGTAGCTGAGATGTAAAAGTTTAGCACACCTGAGTACATCATACCTTTGCAAAAATCAGTCTTTCTGTCTCAGCAACTTCTACTGTATCACTGGCCAGACGTGCCTTCATCTCCTCAGGGAAATAGTCTTCAACACCTTTTTGTAGAGAGATCAAAGCCTGATGCAAGTCACCCTGTAGGAAAGAACACAGGGAGACCATCCTCTTAAGGATTTAATAGGACAAATTTCAGCTTGACAGATCAAAGGACTGCACGATGTGTATAACTTGAAACACCATAAGAACGTGGCGTTTATGTTAGCCTGTCTGTTCTAGGCAAAGGTAATACCATTGGCTCTTGAAATACAACATTTCAAACCATTCACAAAAAATACCGTCAAGGACACTATGTGCTCACATTCGCTTTGAATTGGTCCATTCGAGAAATATTTAAACCAGAAAAAACAAGAATGACAAAAGCAAATAAGGTCTCCAACTTAGGTACTGGAGGTCATCTTTAGGAACATGCATATCAACTTCTATAGCAATGGAGAAGCAGATCCTAAATACATAAGCAAATGTCAACAACAAAAAACAGAGAAGGCTTGATAAAAAGAAAAGGTGGGAGTGGGCAAAAAATGTACAGGGGATCTGGTAAAAAAGTAATGCTGCATCATCAATCTTCTAGACCCTACCCCCTCCTGAATATCAAATGTTCCACCCCTTAATGTTACATAAGACCAAATGACAGGAAGTACATTTACAACCTTGGAGATTTTTCAATTAATGCCATGAGTGTTATCATTCTACTGTAAACAGCACCTAAGTGTAAACAGCACTTAAGGTAGTAACAGATAGTGAAATGCCTTCCACTGTGGGCGGTGTTTACAACATCTGGAAATATCCCGAATCCAAATTTCTCATCAGTTCTTGTATACCTTACACAAAAAAGTTGCAAAAATTGGTCCAAAATGAAAAAAATCACCTTAGCTTTGATTTCTGGATTAAATTTTCCTACAAAATGATACCAAACATGACAAAATTATGTTCACAGCCTTCAAAATTGTCTCACAACATATCCTGGGTTGATGTAGGTCATTTAAGGTCACAAACTGAGAAAATTACCTAAAATATACAAATTTTGGGGTTTACCAACACTTTGAGCAGAAAATTTATCTATTAGTAATAACATCTTTCGGGACTTTATACCAAATTACAAAGCTATCAAACAAGGGACTTTATACCAAATTACAAAGCTATCAAACAAGTAATTTTGAGATAAAGTTTTCTTGACAAAAAATGACAATATTGTCTTAAAAATACAAATTTTTATACTTCAGGACAATTTCAACATATCTAACTATTGTCATCTCTGTACGTCTGTGTACCAAATATGAAAGCTGTCTGTCCAGGGGTTTTAAAAAGGAAATACTGTTTAAGATTTTTTGACTAAAAATGACAAAATTGCTCAAAAATAGTAATTTTCCCAATTTTGTCATAATTTCAACAAATTAGAAGAGTAACACCCTTGCAAAGAGACAACCAAAATCTGAGAGCGATTGGGCTGGTGGTTTCAGAGAAGAAGAATTTTTACTGAAAATGAGAAAAATCACCAAAAAATTCCGCAAAAATACAAAATTAAGGATATCTTCACAATATTCATAAAACTGTATAAGGTTTACCTAAGGTACTTGCACACAAATTTTCAAAGCAATAAAAAAAGCGGTTCTTGAGTTATTAATTCTTAACCATTTTCACATTTTGTAAGCTCATTTGCATAATTTTGGCAATGCAGACTTCATTTGAACAAAATCCGATCTATAGCCCAGGATGCATCAACACACCAAATACAAAGCTTAAACGTGCAGCGGTTTGCGTGTTTTTGATGTTGACGGACATACTGTACGTACATACATACATACATACATACATACACACATACATACAGACGCCATCGACGTCAGCCTATACGATAAACTCACATTGGTATAACCAAATGTGAGCTAAAAATGGTTTGAAACTATCATGGGAAGTGACCATCAGGACGTTCATGTACAATGAAATCGGTTACACAAGCGACCTAGCGGCTGATATAGCTCCGCTGTGTTTATGTAGAGAATAACAATTTTTGACACATGTTGATGAAGTAGGTGGAAATCTTTGATAGCTCAATGCAGTGGCCAGAAAAAAGTGGCTAAAATAGCTGCAAAAATACACATTACAATTGAAGCTTTCATCTTACTTTGAATAGATCACATTGGATCATCCATAAGAACATGTCAACCAAAGCTATTTGATGAGTAGTTTTTTGGAGAATAAAATTTTCTGACCAAAAATGGCAACAATTGCCCCAAAAAATAAAATTTGCAGATTTCATCATAATTTCAAAAGATCAAATTTAGTTCATTTATAGAAACCTGTATACCAAATTTCAAAGCTGTTGAACAGTACTTTTTGAGAAACACATTTTTTAACCAAAAATGGAAAAAATTGACCCAAAAATTCAAAATTGCAGATTTCATCATAATTTCAAAAAGCATTACTTAGTTCATCTATAGAAACCTCTATACCAAATTTAAAAGCTATGGGATGAGTAGTTTTGGAAATACCGGTACACATTTTTTGACCAAAATTGGCAAAAATTGCCCTAAAAATACAAAATTACAGATTTCATCAGAAATTCAATATATATTACTTAGCTCATCTGTAGAAACCTGTATACCAAATTTCAAAGCTATCAGATCAGTACTTTTTGAGAAACACATTTTTTGACCAAAAATGGCAAAAATTGCCCCAAAATTACAAAATTGCAGATTTCATCATAATTTCAATAAATATCATTTAGTTCATCTGTAGAAACCTGTATACCAAATCACACAGCTATCAGATGAGTAGTTTTGGAAATACACATTTTTTGACCAAAAGTGGCAAAAATTGCCCCAAAAATACAAAATTGCAGATTTCATCATAATTTCAATAAATATCATTTAGTTCATCTGTAGGAACCTGTATACCAAGTTTCAAAGCTATCAGATGAGTACTTTTGGAAATACACATTTTTTGACCAAAAATGGCAAAAATTGCCCCAAAAATACAAAATTACAGATTTCATCAGAAATTCAATATATATTACTTAGTTAATCTATAGAAACCTGTATGCCAAATTTCAAAACTATCAGACCAGTACTTATTGATAAATACATTTTATGACCAAAAATCGCAAAAATTGCCTTAAAAATGCAAATTTGCATATTTCTGCACAATTTGAACAAATCTGAAATCATCCCTAGGGACATATGTACCAAATATCAAAGCTATCTGACTGGTAGTTTTGAAGGAGAAGATTTTTAAAGATTTTTTTACCAAAAATGACAAAAATTGCCTTAAAAATACAAATATGCAAATTTTACCACAATTTGAACAAATCTGACTGAAGTCACCCTGAGTAAATTGCATATCAAATTTCAAAGCAATCAGACAAGCTGTTTCAGAGAAGAAGATTTTTTTACCAAAAACACCAAAAAATTGCCCCAAAAATACAAATATGCAAATTTCACTACGATTTGAACAAACTTAAGTGAGGTCACCCCAAGTCAGCTGCTTATAAAATTTCAAAGCAATTGGACTTGTGGTTTCAGAGGAGAAGGCAATTGTTGACGGACGACGACGACGACGACGGACGAAGACGGACGACGACGGAAAATCAACCTATTTGATAAGCTCCGCGTCGCTGACAGCGGAGTTAAAAAGAGTATGTTCATATCATTGGTTGAAATCACTTTCATGTGATGCCTCATGCAGACTCAGCTGGCAATTGCGTTCAAAAGTACTGTCCAGTAATGTTTCATTTAGATAGATCAATGTACTTCTTCCTGTTCAATATCTATATTCAATCAGGAAACAAAATTAAAAATTTGAGTGCATTGCCAGGTGTTATTGCAGAGTTTACAGTAAAGCCAAACACACAAGGCACTGTTAACAGTGTAATGATTTGATAATTACCTTGGACCAGAGCCATTTAGCTTTTTCTAGACAGTACTCAGGCATTGCATAGGCACTGGCATTGAGCAGAGAGCTGTATGCAGTCTGGATGTGACCAGCTCTGTGGATGAATCATTGCAAAAAAAAATAATCAGATCAATGAAAGGAATTGTCGTCATAAAAGATTGTCTGTCAGTTTAACATACCTTTTTTGTGCAAAGTTACAATACATGACTTAATTTTTAATTATTGCTAGAAAAGATTTATATAGGTGTTTCTGGTCACCCTGAGAGATGAAGCAGATGTTGAAATATTCCATTTACCTGAGATTTTTCTCAAAATACTTTAGTGAGAGTACTATATACACATGTAGATATTGTGCAATATTTAATTTGACCCTACAAAAAACAATTCTAAAACTAGCCTGAAATTATAAAATCAGTTGAGTGTTAACTAACTGTCACCATACAAAAATTTTTGTTGACATGTAACAGGTTGCTATAACCCAAGTAAAGACTTGAAGTTTAATGAGTTATCATACTTCAAAACAATCTACCGGTATACACACTTACTTTCTGGCTACTCTAGCACTCTGCAACCAACACTTTCCGATTTCTTTATCCTGGCCGGTCAAATCAGCACTAAAAATACACCATTAATACACAATTGTTTGTTTTGTGGTCGATAAAAATAAGGTGCATGGACTATAAGCATCGTACGATTGAGGGTAACTTGGGAATGTCAAGGAAAAATAGGAAATTTAAAAGGGTTGAACTGCCATAAAGAAAGTGCTGCCATGAAAACTAGTGAGCACTATTACTGACTGTAGTCATGATCCAAACACCAAGAGTATGTATGTAAAGCATTGGCCAAATATATATTTAAAATACAAATGACATTTTCCACAATGGTATCAATGACCGGGTAAGCAAAGCTAAGGAAAAGGTGCTGATTTTAGCATACATATATAGTATTTTGCTACAGTTACAAAAACAAAATAACAATTTCAAACAATATCAGACATGTTTTGAGCAGTCTACTTACTTTTCAGCTAATCTGAGAGTGATGCGTCGCAGGCTGAGAATGGGTTCTTGAGTTCGGGATGAGGATTCTGTGATGTCCAGTCTAGCTTGCCAGTTGTGTAACATCTGCTGTCTGTTGTCAGTTTGATCATCTTGATTGTCACCATTCAAACCAACCATACACTTTACACCTCTCTCAATCTCATTTAACATGTGCAACCTGACAATTATCAATTTTGGAAAAATGAAATCTTGATTTTAAGTGTCACTGGATTCAATATCCTACCAAATATGACATACATAAAAATCTGAGTTTCAACAGATTTGATTCAGAAAGTTTGTATTTTTCATGTTTATAACCATAGCAGAAATGTGCAAAAGACTTGCTTCTCCAGGGTTTCTGACTTCCAATCTTTTACATCACTTT
Source organism: Ptychodera flava (assembly GCF_041260155.1). Classification (NCBI taxonomy): domain Eukaryota; kingdom Metazoa; phylum Hemichordata; class Enteropneusta; family Ptychoderidae; genus Ptychodera; species Ptychodera flava. The sequence continues at coordinate 18,708,702 of NC_091939.1, read as the reverse complement.
GTCAAAAGTAGCTCTCCACTGTCATTAAGTGACATCAACAGTGGCAGAAATTTATCAAAATTAAGGTAGTTTGTGCCCTGGTATTGAAAGATGTGAACTTTTCCCCAAACTTTCCTCAAGGAGATTTTAAACCATACCCTTTCGAAATCAATAATAAAAATCAGGGTGTACTGTGCAAAGTTTGGTACTACAGAAACAAATTACTCAATATTTACAGATACTTGAAATTCAATGTGGCTGCCATTCCTGTGTTAACTCTGTGGGGAAGAATTAAACTTTTGATTTCCATAAACCAAGCCTGTCCAGTGCAAACTTAAGTTACTCCATGAGTTTCAAAATGAGTCCCCACAAGTGGTAGATAAAAAAAGAATTGTAAAAGAATGAGAGACAGTGCAAATAACTGTCCCTGAGGCACATTCTACCTTAATTCTTCAGATATCAGGCCAGAACATCTGCATAACTCTATCAAATACATCTTCCATTTAAAGACACTAAAGAGTAACTGATGATACACACTTGTAACTCAGAGATATCATCCAAACAGTCTTAATATACATGTATGTATCTTACCTCACAATATATTCATAGCCTCTTTGATAGGAACCATTTTCCATACTGGCAGCTGAGAGGGGCCCCATCTGTTCACTTCTGACAATCTTCAACTGTCTTTTGAATTCCTCTTCATCTTTCTTCTTGGCAGCCAGCAATATCTTCCCAAGGCCGATGTTCCAATTGCTGGTAGTGGTTTCAAGTCTGACGTAATTCTCCAGGGAATCCCACTGGCCAAGTTTCCAAGCGGCTTCCACTCTGAAGGCACTGAGATCTGATGTCCACTCTGGTCTGTGTAATAAACATATTTTGATTTCTTTGTTTTGGTAATTGTTTGATAGCATCATTGGATACTCCAGCACAGATTAGTTTAGTCCAACATGGTGACATACAGTAAACATGAATATAAATGTTGTGATTCAATATTTTAAAAATTTATTTTTAAATATTGTGCATTTGCAGTGGAACATTATATTTCATCCTGTGATGATATTTTTAGACTTTTTTGTTTTTATAGTACTGGCAAGCCAACAGCCACCCACACAAAAGAAAATGGATAAGTATGTACCAACTAAAAATATATCATTCATGCATGACTTTGTATGCATGATTTAGTGTTAGTATGTACTTTTCTGATCATGATAATGAAAAGTACCAAATATTGAAATATTGCTCTTCAATAAGATGGACACCAATTATATTAATAATTACACAACTTGTGTTGGAGAGAGGGATGAAATATACAAAACATGCACTTGTACACAGATACCAATAATGCTGCATACAAATATCAGTTGGAATACAATTCTTAGCCAATTTTATGCCTCTCTCTCCAGACAAACTATTGCAAATAGGCATTTCTGTAAAGGTTTATAAAATTCGATATGAAGAAAGATCTTGACTGCAATATTTTATGTTTTCTGCACCTGTAAATTTGGTACAGGGATGACTTAGGATATTTTGTTACCTCTCTGCAAGGACTCCATTGACCAGTACCAATGCTGTACTTAACTGTCCAAGGTCCATCAGAGATTTCAACAAGCCTTGGTGAAGGGACACATCGTTTGATTCTAACTGTATTGCTCTTTCATAGCAAGCTGAAGCATCCCTCAACTGGCCTGCAAAACAACAATTGGTCTACTTTGTAAAGAGAGCTTTGATGGGAATTTTCATCAAATAGTTATGTCTAGAGTTTGTATCAATAACGATGATATAAAATCACCTGCCTTCTGTTGGAACTTAAATTTGTTTTTGTACAATTTTAATGCTGCTATAGCTAAGAGCTGGGTGCAGAATGCATTTGCATGAATACTCATAGAATATAGCGGTATGTACATGTATTTCTGTGTACTGTATTAGATAGTGTCAGTATGTATTTCTGAAGCTAAATGCAGGATTCCATCACAAAACAATCATGCAAGGGTATTCATACGGTACACTATGAGTTGTTCTGGATCATCATTATTAGTAATATAGTACAAATGTACTAGTATTCTGAAAAGACTTGACTGAATACAATTTCCTTGCTGGACTTATATAAATTGTACTTAGGAAAACCTCTTGAACATACAGTCATTCTTACATGCACCAATTAATATTAGTATGACCTGTATGGTTCTCAAATTACTTGATTCTATCAAAAGCTCAAAATACTGTTTAATATTTACCAATACTCTCATGTTCCAATATTTGCTCATGCAATGTTGGATTTTCCTGCCTTATTGCAGAGACTCCTGCAACACCATCTGGTTCATCCATTACTACATAGAGTTTCTGCAAGACATTTCAAAACATTATATAAATATATGTACCTAAGAGACAAATGAGATTAAAAACATCTCATTACTTTAGGTACATTGTGCCAAGAAACTATTTCTATTTTGAAATATAAGACATCGATGAAGATTTCCTGTATCTTGTCAAACCATGTAATTTACATAGGTACTTCAAACCCCTAGAATAACATTGCTCACTTTTACAGTTTGTTACTAAAAATAGCTGCACGCATGCAATATCTGACACTGCTGCTTGAAATGTTGACAAATTTTGTCAGGGTTGCATAGCATGGCTGTTGCAGCTAGTAGTCTGAGCCGTATATAGGGTATATCATTTGTAGTGTTCATTGTTATCTTAGTAGTTGCCATTTGAGTTGTATTTTCATCGTTCTTACTTGTGTACTTTCCAAAATTATAATCTACATTTTCAAACAAATATTTATTTTTGCATATTAATGACAGAGCAACGACTTAATTTGCAATTCACCCAATACAAAATATCATTACCTGCATGAAGCCTAGGTGTTGCTGTATGTCTTGTTTCTTGCTGGTAATGAATGCTTCAAAATGCATCAATGATCTAGTGTAGGCTTTGCAGTTGAAAGATGCCTTTGCAAGAACATCCTGGGGGATCTTGTCCAAGAAACCCCTTATCTTCCTGTATTCTGGATCATCTATAATAACATTTGGAAGTTGTAGTTTGTCCAATGTTGCTGTGAAAGCTCATTCTTATTTAACTGTAGACCTAAGTCATACCACACTCATTTTCAGATTTAGATCCATACACGAACACTCTAATTTGGTCAAGAAATGAGAGAATCTAACCAAAGTGTCAAGTCATACAAACACCAATATAAGAATAACTAGTGACACACACACAGAAGAGGGCCAACTCCGAAAGAAACATTTGACTAATGATATGAACCTGATGATCAATTTCTTCGAAGTCTTATGACCATGCTATTGTAGACATTTCAACCCATATGGGCATATACATGTAGGTAGGGAGCATAGATTGAAGAAGATCACTGCATTATAAGTGATGTAAGATGTTCTAAAGGACTGAGAGAACAGTCCTTCTTGGTACCAGCACAAACCCTATCAAAAACTTTAAAATCCGTAGCAGTATAGTAGCTGATTGTAGAAAGTGACAAGGTACACACAATGGATATTGACCATTTTAAATTACATAAATTATGAAATTTTTTGTTTACTGATTTGACAGGTGACTTAACAATGTAATAATATCCACTTTCAGCGTGTTCATTTTTAGCCGGATGCCGGCCAAATTGACCGGCTACTTTCGTATTTTGGCCGGCTACTTTTCAGCACTGTTTCGCTCTCTGGTCCGGAAATTCTGGTTTTGATAACAATAATTAGATTTTTTGGTAGTCTTGCAAGCCGCAGATAATATTTCAGAAGTGCCGATGTGGCTATATGTAGTCTAGCAATTTACGCGGTGAACTTGTTGCTATCACTGTAGTACCGCAATCAGCGAACGTGTTGTACTGTACACCGTGACTGGGAATCGCTCTCGAGCTCAACCTCGCTCGCCCGATCACGGCCCGAATTATTCCGACGTTCACATCAGGTATAGCCGAAAATTGGACTAACATACAATTACGTTATGCCCGCGAATAGCCGACCATTTCCGAATGAAGCCGACTTGTTCGCTCAAACGCGGAAGAAAGTCGACGCTCGAGAGCTTTGGTTTTCTGCGTAAGAGTAGGGCTAGTCTGATGGGTTTGGTAGGTTTTTGATCAAATCTAAAGCGACCACAAGTTACTGAGTCTCATTTTTCATACTTTCGAAACGCCACGTCAATCTATCCATGGTCGATCACGATGTCAACTCAAGTCGATCGACATCGCGTTTTGTGGAGGGGCCGTGGTTGTGTGCATCGCGGAAGAGAAAGTCGACGCTCGAAAACTTTGATTTTCTGACTTTGTCTGTTGGTTTTTGGGAGGTTTAGATCAAATCTAAATGAACAAAAATTACTTGGTCTCACTTTTCGTACTTTTGAAATGCTACGTCGATCACAGTGTCAAATTTCAGGTCGACCAATATCGCGTTGTGTGTACTGTGTTCACACACGGTGTAGTACAGGCTGGCGTTCAGTGTTGTTAGTTTGAGGTTTTATCAAACATGAACACTGAAATTTAGCTCTCATTTTCAATTATATTCAACATCAGCAAAAAATCAATAATCAGCTCGCGGATTCGTTTTATTGTGAAATTAGTACAGTGAATTAAAATCACTGAAATTGTGTTCCTATATTTTTCATTGAATTGAATAAACTATTTGATTTTACTGTATCTTCAATCAAGTTTATTTAAATCAGTAAAACACTTTGTGCAGCCAGGCTGGTCAGGATTCTAGCGGATCGTTTTCTGGGTTGTGAAAACCCCTATTCTATGATGTATTTCAAAATGTTTGTTCAAGCCATGAGCTAAACATAATTCTACACAACAGTCTGGTGAAATTTTGCTATTATCCATGTCAACTGAATGCAGTTGACAGGCCCGAGTGATATCAACTTAATTTTTCTGACTTTTTAAAACTTTATCCCATGAAAACATGTTGTAATTGGCAATGATAATGATTATTCTGTATGCTGAAATGGTCTTAAATACTGTACAAGAATGCATAAAATTACTCCAAAATGTCTTCAAAATTTAAAAATTTCTTGCCCACACACAGGGACGGGGGACCCCGTCCCTGAAACCCTCTCCCCCTTTGTGTATGTTGAAATAGCCTTTTATACACTGTATAAGAATGCATGAAATTGCTCAGAAATGTCTTCAAATTTAAAAATAATCCTTAATACTCTCATGCTGAAATGGTCTTTCTGTACAGTACAATAATGCATAAAATTACTCCAAAATGCCTTCAAATTTTAAAAATTTCTTGCACACAGGAAACCCTCCCCCTGTGTGTATGTTGGAATAGCCTTTTATACACTGTATAAGAATGCATGAAATTGCTCAGAGCTGTCTCCTCCCGCCCGCCCAGGGATTCTGGTTGCACACAGAAGCTAACCGCCTACTTTTCTGAATTTTCCGCCTACTTCAAAAATTTTTGAGAACCCTGTAATAATATCCACTTTTCAACTTTTATGGACACTAATGGCCCATAAATCCTTATCCTTTACAATTGCATATGTCAACATCAGATCAAATTGATCAAAACTAGCAGAAGCAAATGTTCCAAATGGTTTGTTTTAACAAAATATTGGACAGTTGAAGACCCCTGAAACAAGATACTGTATACATGATTTTTAAGGACTGAAGCTGCTATAACTGACCAAGCCCTGTGGGAAAAACACATAATTTTTTTTATGGTTTTGGTTAAATACCACTTGTTATGGACTTGACAGATGGAGAAGTGATACTTCCTGGCGGGAATAGGGGTAAAATTAAAATAATGTTATTGGACTGACCATGGTAGTCTTGATAACTGGATCTCTTCTTTACTTTACCAAAGGCAAGGGTGTGTAATCTATGTCTGCTCCATTGAGTCAGATGATCCAGGATGGAGAACACAGTCTGTGCACTCATATGACAGAAATCACCTTCTTGTTGCTCATCTAACTTCTCTGCATGGGTCAGCACAGCCAGGATTTCGTTGCAAATCTGAGTGTAGAAATGCCGTTATTTAGTAATGAACTCAGGAATCAGGTGACAAATTAACCAAGAGATACTTTTCAAGGCCTAATTGACAACAATTGCAGTTACAGTATTACATGCCTTGTATATTGAATGTTGCGCCTCCCATATTATATCATACCAGTATACTGATGGTCGAGACATGACAAGAACCGTGGTATATTTGGGATATACCATGGCTGGCACACCTGCCAGCTCTCGGCTCGAGCAAAAACCCTTTTGACATTCAATGCCAGAAATTAAGTACATTGTTATGATATAATAGCAATAAATCACACCCAGTGACAGTACACCACTCTGTTTCAACCAGTTCACATCATATATGCACTCGCTATCGCTCGTGCATACATGTCATGAACTGGTCAAAATCTTGTGGTATACTGTTGCTGGATGTGCTTTATTGCTTAATGGTGACTGGTTGATGTTCTGGGCTGCATAGTCATCATTTGACTGAAAGTTAACCCGAACTATTTTCAATTTGACAATGTGGGGTTTAAAAGAGCTCAAATTAGATGCTTATATGGGAAACCCAATAACCACAGAAAATTATGCATAAATAATTGAGACACTGCATAACATTGATTTAAATATATAATATGAGCCTTTTGATGATGAAAATCATTCTACTTTTTAAGGGATTTCATTTGGGCTATAACATAAAATTCTTGTCCATTTCTCTGATGCTTAACTTAACATTCAGAGACAAGAACAAATGTAAAATCAAATCTATTTATTCCCAGTATACAACTCAACCACAACCAGAATCTAAGCAACTTTTTATAACCTCAGTGATTACATTTGATTTTTCATCTGCTTTCCTCCGATGGCTGTAAATCATATCGGAGACCAAATTAAGTGTCTTCACATACTGTGATGGCTTCACAACCCTAATCATATCACTGTGACACCCTAATGAGCATACCCAGTGCAGATGGGGCAATACTCTGGTAGTGCTTTAAATGATCATGAAATGACTATCTGGAAGTGATTAGGAAAAGTGAGCTGAATTTTTCCCTTACCTCCATGTTCTCGTCTTCAGAACCATCTAACAGAGCATAGATTACAATATGTGGTAATAAGAATAAAGCAGTCTGTGTATCGTGTTTGATGATGTTACTGCAAGCTCTAAACACCCTGGATGCTTTCTCTTGCCTTATCTGCCAGTGAAAAATACACATAGATATGTTACAGACGCTGTTTGCAGTCAACATATTATAAATTTTCATTAACCTAAGTGCCTTATCTTCCCACCTATGCACCCTAGCAGAGTAAGTCATGAGCCAATTGTTCCAACTCATATGAGAACAGAAGTGAATATTTCCATCAAGTATAGACACCAAAGATAATTTTTAGACAGAAATGATTAAGCCATTGCTGCATGGTTAACCATACTTTGTTGAGGTACAGTTTTACAGAGGCTAGTTTAACTTGAAGGGCAGAACAGATTGAAAAAATTGTTCAAAGTTTCCTTGTCAATAACAGTCTAAAGCTACCCGAGAAACAATTTATGTCAGTGCCATACTTTGAATGTACCATCTCACCTTTGTTAAGAGATACCCTGTCCATGTACAGACCCAGTCTTTGAATGTTTTTCCTTTCTTACTTCTGTACACAGGTTTGATCAAACTTGACCAGTTGGACATTGCAGCTGGTACATACCTACAGAAAGATTAAAGAGCATTTTTATTCTTCAGATCAAGTTTTCATGTCAAAAGGGTTGAGAAATACGGTCAAAATAGCATCTCTTGGTGACATTATAAGAAATATAATATCTCATTATCTGCCATTTTTTATCAATCCTTCCTAAGACAATATGCACGTTCTCCATTAATGTTGCAAGGTTAGAATTTTTTGTGCATGAGCTAAATACCAGATTATATCAACATGGGAGTAATTTTCACATCTTGTCCAGTAGTAATCTAGCACATCCACCATTTAAACATCTTTAATACTCAAAAATTCAAATGTTCTCATGAAGCAAACCCACTATAAGTGGAATGCATGATAATTCTAAGTCAAACACTGTCAAACTGATGTTAGATTAGCAATGACAAGCATTGAAGATACAGGATCCTGAAGGATGCAACTGCAAATGTCGTGACTGAACGGTTCCACTTCAGGAGAGCATTAACTCTTTGAGAGCGCCAAAGTCAATTTTTGTCACCTTTATAAAATATACTCCCGTCAAATTTTTCAGATTTTTGCCTAAATTTTGATAAAAAACTGTAGCCAACAAAACGCAACGTCCGTTTGATCCAAAATTATCAAAACAATTACAAAAAAATTCATATTAATTGGTAAAATTTTGGTGGGAAAAATTACAGCACTCAAAAGGTTAAGATCATTATGAGGCTCGTCATGGCAATCCTGAAACAAACCTCTTCAGTTAAAGACATTTTAAAAGTACTTCATACGGAGTATAACGTTCCACAGGCCAGCCAAAGGTACTGTACCTTGTGTGAAGATGAGGTTTCAATATTTCTTGAGTGGGTTCAGGAAATCTTCTCCATAACCTACGTCCAGCACTGAAAAATTATCATATGTTAGATGAATACAGAAACACGTCACGTCAGTCAGCTGTACTTAGTATCAAAAAATGAAATTTAGATACGTTATTAATAATCAAGATAAATTATTGCAAATTATCATCAACTGAAATTAAGGTAATATTTAAATGTGATACAAGCTAGCAACATGGCAGCAGATTGTAGAGAAAGCTAGGGTTGCACTTGTTTCCTGAGAGACAAACGATATGATAATATTGTAAAAACATCAAGCAGCATACAAGCAACAGATATACAAGCAGCTGGACATCAAGCAAGCAAGTACGATAAACCAGCTATTGCAAGTACTACTAATGCTACTGCTAATCACATGACACATTATATCTATGTCCAAGTCACACTGACATCAGATGACAACGTGGCCAATTTTAAAATAATGAAGTTATTTTGAAATTCAGGACAATGAACCCTTACTTGTCTCTCTTGCTTTCTTGGCAGTCATACAGCTGTAGTATTTCCTGCATTGCATATGCAGAGCAATCTTGAACTCTGGGATCAGCAGCTGCTAGGAAAGCTCTGGCTAATTCAGTGATCAAGTCATAGGCAAAGTTGGTGTCTTCTACTGTGGCCTGTGGTCAGAGAAACACTGTGATTGGCATTTCCTCCTGTGACATAGACTATCTAATTGTGATTTTTTTTCATTTGATTCTGTCATCTTCACCAATTTTTCATTAATTTTCAGAAAACAGTCAACTATCTTTTGCAATTTACTCCAAACATACAAATACTTGATTAAAGATATGATTTCAAAATATATACAACAGTGTAAGAACAAAGTTTCCAGTGAGGTATACAAAGTATGCATTTACTTAGCATCCATGTCAATCCAATTTTACAACATTTAAGTTTAACATTACAGGAAAAGATACCAACAAAATTATAAGAAATGGAGAAAGTGATAAGACCCATCAAAGTTTGTCATTTACATATGAAGCTACAGAAAATTGTAAACATGCTACAAGTGCATTTTATCAAAAAACTTCCTTGTTTCTACATTTTATCTCACAAACTTCATATGGGTAAATACCTGAAACTTGTTGATGTCTTCATTCTTACTGTTTGTAGTGAAATCCAGTCTGTCTGGTTCAATGGCTCCTAGTTCACCCAAACATTCACCAAACATGTTCCTGGCAACAGGGTCAGGCTCACGACAACCACCAAGTAGCTACTCACAAGATAACACAGTTGAGATTAAAATGATCATTATGTTGAGCTATGTATGTACAAACAAGAATTCTGACCAAAGAAGTCACTGAACAGTAAAAATCACACAACAGCAAATTGATGATGTCATGAGTTCAGCTTTGATTCTGTAACTGAAATGAGTGCATGCAGTATTATTGCTATGTTTGAAAAGACAAGTAAACAGTTTGAGAATCCTAGTACTATTTTTGTTGTCCCCAATATGATTGCTTTGACAGATGGGAACTCCTTTAATATTTATCAGAGTTCCCCCTTCATGGAAAATCTAGTAAGGTATACGAATCAACTAACATACATACCACAGATGCAAGCTGGGATACCACAGGATGTACATTCTCATTGGCAAGGATCAACTCATGCAAGGCCGCCTGTCAAAAAATGACAGCAACATACATCAGCAATCTAATAATTTCTACCTCAAGATGGTTAAAAAGATATCTGATTGAGTATTATACTTAATTTGACAAAAACCCTGTTAACCAAATGGACTGACACTAATGTGCTACAGAGCCAGTCTCTCTATGCTTTACCACAACAGTGTAAGGCATCTCAGCATGTATACTTTCACATTGAATATAAACTACTTGTGAGACACTCTTGTGTACACTCTTGTGTGGTTTTGCCTGTTTGTACATGGAAATAAGCTGTGAGAACATCCTTTTTAATGTTGTTCTTCATTGATGCACCTAAATGCTCCAAGCTGGAGAAATGTAACTACAGGGATTGCTAGCAACTTTTGATGCTACAACAGATGGTCTTAATTTCCAAACCTGGTTGTTGTGCAACAGATGTTTGAGTTTCTCCAAGGCATAGATTCTGACATCTAGACTTTCATGACTGACATGCTGTATAGCTCTCTTCAAATGTGTACACAGGTCACCGGATGCAGAGTCTTCCTTGTATTCCTGCAGCACAGCATTGACTCCAGCCAGTTCCGGAATGTCCGGAATGAAGTAAATTTCATGGAAGTGTTCCTGCAGTGCCTCTCTGAAAGTTAATGGAAATTCAGTATAATATAATATAAGGTGAAGGCAGTTACACCAAACGGTACAAACAACACTGCATACATGATAATGCAGTTTCTTTGAAAGGTAATGGGCACAAAGTGGACAAACTTGCCACAAACATAATATATTATCACATTCTTCATGAAAATCTACACAAATATCCATGATTTTGTTTCAATTTGCTAAGATGTAAGATTAGAAGAAGGCTAGATGAAATTGAAAATTGCAAAGTTGCCCTGTGTTGAGTTCATGAATGTTGCATGAAGATCCAAAGAAGACAACTAGCACTTAAAGATAATGAACAAGTTATGATTTTTTTCCCCGCCTTTCAATCAAAGACAAAACCGCATCCTCCCAAAATGTACCGGTACCTACCTATTTTCCACAATAAGATATCGATAGATCTCGGCAACTTTCTCTGGTAGTTGATGAAGAAGTGGTAGGAGAGTCACAATGATTTGACTCAGCATTGGTCCCAGTGAAGACAGCTCAACACTGTTGAACAGAGCAGAGTTGCACAAGCATGGCCAGTCATTAAGGTGATGAATGAACTGATGTCCTCTAGACAGATGTACACTTTGAAAAAAATCAATTCTGCCACAATCTGCATCTATTCGCAACATCATTTATTTGCTCCATGTAATAAACACTTAAAAATAAGAATACAATTTGGACAATGATGCATTGCAATTTTGTTGTTGACTGAGAGTTTTCGTTTTCTTGTAACTGAGACATTTATGCAGTGTTCAATGGTGAGACACTTTTTATGTGAATCTACAATTATTCCAGTGTTAGTCTTTTCACTGGATTTTAGAAAAACCCTTTTGTTGTTGATGGCACAGGTAAACCCTTCAGGCCTGACTCTCTGGTAACATACCTGAATTACGCCTATATATTAGGATTTAGGCCTGTGAGGGTCAAATTCTAAATGGAGATTGGTCTATTAGTGCACAAGCATAGCCAGATGATGAACTGCATGGACATCAAAAGCTAAACAAACCTATGAACCAGACAGTCCCATGCAATACAGTTGAGCTCAGAGAATTCTATGTCTTTGTATCTGAGGCCAATCTTCAAGGTCGTCATGACCTTGACTCTAACAGCTGTGATGTGTCTTGGGCCCATCAGTTTCATGACAGAGACCAGACTCTTCAAGGCCTGAAAAAAAGGTGACATTGTAAGAATTAGGGATGATGCAGAGCTTTTCTATATCATGGATAAATTCCAATATTTGTATCTGCTATAATTTTGCACCTTTAATAATTTCATATAACTTTTCTAAAACTCTAGTTCTGTTTATTTTATATGACCAATTCATGATCAGATGTGAAATCAGTTTCTTCTTGTGGTATTAAAACTGTTAAATTGTCTGGAGCGTAAATCTTTTTCCTCAATACAAATATTTACACACTCTATCCAATTTGCTTTTCACTGAGTATCATGAATGTAAATTCTGCTCTACTGACATTCGGGACTAATTAAAGGTAGGGGATTCAATCCCAGGGATCAAGTTTGTTCTAGTCTGTAAGAGGATTATGGAGGCCTTATGTTTTCATTGAAATTGTAATATAGTAAGTAAATTTCCTGGCAGGAAAATCTGACGCCGGACACATGCCTTTAGCACATGTTTTTCAACCAGGAAAAATAATAGCTAAAATGACGTTCAGGTTGTTTGAATTCAGAGATTGGGTGATTATTTCTGAAGAAGCACAGTAAGAAAACCTCCTGTATTGTCTGCAGTTTCTATCACCTAATCCCCTTACACTTTACGAAAAACTGATCAAAAATAACAAATGTGAGTGCAATACAACACTAGCCAGTTTCTTTTCTTCAATTCCAATGCTAGAAGTCTGTAACTGATTATCAAAGAATGCCAGAATGCCCAGTAGTCTTGGCTGTAGAAAGTCTGACATAGCTTCAGGTGTGGTAATATTCCTGGCTCCACTCTCATCCTGAGAAGCTAACATGGCTAAACCGTTGAATACTTGCTGGTAGCTGACACTGATGTACAGCAGAAGTTCATTGTGAAGGTTCTGATAGTCACTACGCAACAGACTGCTCAATTCTATTTCAGTTTGAGACTGTGAAGTTAGAAAGGAACAGATATTCATTATATATATATATATATATATATATATATATACACATATATAATATATATATATATATATATATATATATAGATATATATATATATATATATATATATATATATACACATATACACATACACACACACACACATGTAATACCTTACATTTTCTCAAATTTCACTTGAAGACTTAGTATCAATTATACTTGAAGACAGTTCATATATGACACAATAACCTATTGGTAATTAATAAATTTCATTGTAGCCATATTAATTTGTTATCATTGTGAGATGAGAGAGTTGCTTGAAATTTTGTAAATTATTGCTTGCACTGTAAACAGATGAGTATGGTTAACTCGAGGATAACAACTGACACATTGTGATATTTTGCATGTTAACACTGAACAAAAAAATGTTTAGAAGATTTCAAACATTAGGAAACATTGTGAACATTTTCTTGAAGAAATGTCAACTTTATTACAATTGTAGCTATGATGGTTTGGTCGACCCTACTGTTTCCTTTGGTTTGCTTGGATATAGAGGTGAAATACATTACAGTATTTAAAGCTGGGCCAGAAATAAAGAAGATGATGTTTATCATAGGGACGCCATTCTCATCATTAAAACTTAGAATTTAAAGGTGGTGAAGGGCAAATTTAATACGTCTCACATGTGTCACAAAATGCGTGTTCAGTACAGTAAATTGAATTATTTGAACGCTGCTTTCAAGAAATTTGCAATGATAAAATCAGTACAGCAGTGAGGTGATCTGCAGCATTTTCAGTTCTGCGGTTTCAGTTTGAATGAAACATGACTCATTTTCAGACCACGCATACCTGGACATAAGTGAGAGCCTTGGTCAAGTTGTCTTCGTTGCACATTCTGACCAGATACGAAAAGATGAATCGAAAGTTTTCGACAAGCATCTGTCTGAAATCCTGGGTAAAGAAAGAATGTACAGATTTGTTAAGCTTCAAGGAATTTAAGTGTTTTGGTACAAGTCATCATCCATGGTGACTATCTGAGAATGAGTCAATATGTACCAGCATTCCAATACCATACGAACTCATTGGTTTCATCTCAATGCGTACTACATCAAACTTGCATTTTCTTCTTTCAGAAATCACTTGCACTAGGAAAGAAGCTCACTTTGTAATCAGTGATACATGATGATAGGTGTAAATAACAACAACCAAGATAGAGACAATAACATTTGCATTTCATAATTTGGTGCCTGAACCACACTGCTGTTGTAAACCATGATAAACTTGTAAACCACACTAAACCTGTAGCATTGTAATGTGCACCTATGGTCAGATATGCTTACTGTATAGATCTACCACACAACACGGATTGAACAAATAAGGAGCCACTTACTGTGTCCAGTGTTTTGGCAATCAGTTTCAGAATTGCTGATACTGAAGTGGTAGCTTTGCTTACCAAATACGGCAATGTGAACTTCAAGGTGCTCTGAAACAAAGAAAAATTGTGCAATTTTATAGAATTTGTGAAGATGAAGTATTCTGATTCAGTGATTGGGTCCATCAATGAAAACTGATATTGATCGACCACAAGGTGTCCCCCAAAAAGTTGTTAAGAAATTTTTTTATTACTATTATGCTAGAATAGTGATCTGCAAACTCTGTAGATTTGAGGAATTTGAATTATTACAAATAAATAAATACATACATATCATTGAATAAATTTAAATTGTTCATGTGTCACTATATTCCTTGCAGTCTGGCTGTGTTGAATGTTGTTGGCTATCTGTCTATATCCATCACATTTGTAAAACTCTACATTTAAATTCAAACAGATTGAATTGTAAAAAAAATAGGACAAAACTTACCGAGAGGAATACTGCTTTGCTTCTGAACTCAAAGACTTTACTGACTTCAGCGATGACAGCCATCATGTCTTTGTTGCCGGATGAGGCCGATTCATGCAAGTTGTCCACAACAAACTTACAGATTTGGTGTTTGTAAAGGTTGAACAGATCTGCTAACTTCATCTCTTTGAAACCAGCCACAGACTGGAGCTGTGAAAGACGCAAGTCAGGGAATACCACCATAATACATGTATTATCAAGGCATGCCAGCATATTAGAAACTATGGGTACATTGACCTCAAGCTTGGAATAAATATTTAGAATAAAGATTGGTCGCAGTGTTTTGCTAAGGTTTGGGTTCATAAGCAAATGGTTTGGAAACTTGTACCATTTCTAAATACAAGTTTGCCACCAAAGCGGGTCATAAAAATCCAAGACAGTCAACCATGTTTTCAATATGGCAGATTTCTACAGGTAAAACACATTATACTCACATAATATTACAGAAGCAAAAGCAAAGGTTTAGGTAATATGGGAATTTAGTGCCAGAAATGGCTAAAAAAGGTAGAATGATGAATGAATTCAGCTAGTTTCATGAATGCAGAACTTTTTGCCATGAAAGCAATTACATTTGTGTTAGAGTTATTTATGAGATCACTATATGCAAACTCCTGCTGATGTGAGAAGTCAACTTTTTACCCATAATGCATCGCAATATCATGCAGTTTGCCCCCCTGATGTTTCTTGTATGGTTGACCACTGCACTTTTTTCAGTGAATATTAGGTCTTGATGTAAAGACATTGGATATTTCTAACCTCAGTGTAAGCAGCTGCTGTGACAATCCTGTGTTGATCTATCATGCTGTCCAACAGACATATGATGACAACCAGTAACAGTTCCCCCTGTGCAACTCTGTGGATGACAGCAAATACACAGGTTGCAAGTCAGACTGAGACATGACTACCAGTACTAGATTAAAGTTATTCACTATTTTTTACTAGTAGACATAGCATACATATCTACAGAATGTGCATCAGTGTTTCAGCCAGCTTTTGCTAGCATGGGGACACAGTGACCCATAGTAGGCCTGAATGGGGGACAAATTAAATTTTTGGGGGACATGAAATGTATTTCAATAAAACAGCACAGTACAGTGTCATTATGTGTCATCATGACCGTGTACTATATTTGGTGTTCAATAGGCAAGTCAGGTGAGTGCATTAACGGTATGTATATATATTAGGCCAATGGTGTTGTGCAAAATTGTGCCAACATGAAAGTTGCAGTATCATTAAGTTTACTGCTACCACATGGTATGCACATAAACTGTAGGACTCCCCCTAAGTCACCAAGATGATTAACCAACTCATTAGCCAAATCAAAAATCTTGTAGCTATTTTGAACAAATTTTAGGCAGTTTATGATCTCAATTGTGGCAACAACTTTCTTGGTATTCAGGAGTTCTTAATTTTTCAAATCAAGATGTTTTGTATTTTACATTAAAGAAATTTTTGTTCAGTTTGTATTGCATTAATTATCTGTGTTTTTATGACATTAAAGTAATAGAAATATTTTTTCATTTCTGGTGGTAAAAATAAAATTAGGTGGCAATTCTAAAAATCAGGTAGCAATGTGAAGTGTATATTACCACAGATACAGAATATTTCTGTAGCATTCAGTCAGTGTTCACAGAATGACAACTTAATACAATTAAGCTACAAGCTCCTAATGTGGCAAATTTATGCAGTTTTTAAGTCATGACGAAAATTTTGTGAGCCACACAGATAAAAATTTTCTATGCAGAAGAAAGCCTTGGGTAGCATAGTGGCAATGTAGATACAATTATTGTGGTGTTTAAGGCGCTTGTGTTGTGTCATAGTTGTGATCAAGCAGGCTCAATAGCATCTTAAGCATAAGTATTTTTCTTGAGACAAAAAGGGTTTGGCCAAACCCAAATCCTGTAAAACAATACACAATGATATTGTTCATTTAATTTCCCAATGTTTTAGAGTAATCATTGTTTCAAAGATTATGATAACATTTTAGCCCAGAAATATTTTCATTTATTATATTTTGATATCATCAAGAAATGTATAGTGATGTTCACTATTATATCATTAAACTGGTGGAATCTGCAGAAATATTAAAATCATTCAGAATCACACCATTACTTGTAGAAGGCTATAGCAGTTTGAAATATGCCAAATGGACAATTTTAATAGCTCTACTTTTGAATTGTTGCTTTGATGTTAAGTTACCATGCAAAATTGCAGCTCTCAAATGTGAAGATTTGAAAATGAATATGCTTACTGCAAGTACTGTTGACCATAACCCTTTGCCAAGACTCTTAATAAAGTATAATTTAAAACTGACAGTCAAGCTGAATGCCATTTAAATTGGAAGTCACCAAGAAATTTCTTTTTAACATAAGATTGTACCTATTGGCCCTCTCTAGGTGGTTTCTTTTGAACCATAATTGTGTACTTAAGGGGTCTTCATTCATGACATCACGTGAGATGACCCAGATTTGACCTTTCGGAAAACCTCATTTTTTCTCCTTTTCACTTGTACAATGACTCTGTTTGTGAAAGTTTCCTTAGAAATTATGGTTTTTACTATCAAACTGAGTAGCTACAGGCCAAATTTTGATGCAAGCAATGTAGGTAAAACTTGAACTCTAGGACGACCGGTACGTGGCACTCACCAAGGCAAAACCAAGCCTCAGTGTATTCATTCATGGACGTTGTACATCCGTGATGTATTGTAGTATCGAACAGCAATAATGTTTGTTTTACGTACCAGGGAATTTGTAACTTTGTAGAAAGGAGAGTAAACTGTTTCAATACATTGCAACTTTGTAGGAAGGAGGGTAAACTGTTTCAACATCTCACAACATTTTATTGTTAGCTGTAGTTTTCTGTCCAAGAGGCACTGTCTAAAAATTCAATAGCCACTAAAATATGGCCTACTCAGATTGCGTCATGGTGACCCACAACGGTTATTTTATCGGGACAAAACAAAACAAATTGCGTCAAATGTCGCAATGCCGCACGCTGGCTGAAACACTGGTGCATTATAAAAATTCTATGAAAATTGTTCTGAACTTCACTTTGTAATTTGCTGAAATCTCAAACTGAGTATGAACTAAGATGAAAGCATCTGAACTACAGTAACATGCCTGGTTAGGCTATGTTTAAACTTGCTTATTGCCTAACTAACAATGTGGAAAGTGTTTCGTACCTGCCTAATTGTCCAATGGTGAGCATGACTGTCTCTTGAAGTCTGGCATTTCTGTGAGCTTTTGCAGAATCAAAGGCACTTTTCAGTCTTGTCACCAGCGCTGTTACTATTTCATTAGTAGTGCTCCCATCAGACTTGTGGATCATCAATGGAACAACTTTACTGTAGGTGAGAAAGCATTACATTATGTAGTACATCACAAACATCTTTGATTTCATTCATGAAAGCTGACAAGAATGATGCACATGGCATTTATAAGCAATTATTATCCTTCCTCACTCTACACTGACTGTTTCTTAATGACAGGATTAATGTAACTTCGCTTTTGCAAAATACTAACAGTTCAGTGTCCGTCACGTTATATAAGTTGGCATGCTTATAGGGTGATCATACTAATCTGTCATCCTCATATGACAAGAGTAATAAGCTGATTTGTGGACACACCACAAATGCATTTTGATAAAGCCATGAATGTTTTATTGTGAAATGATAAACAAAGAGTAAAACACAGAAGACACCACTATTTACACAAATACAAGTCATCATTGATGACACAGTCCCCACTTGTTAATGGGTACTTTGATTACAGGTCCTCAGAGAGGATAGAGTCTTCTTCATTAGGTCTGTGATAAAAATACTTTTGAATAAATTCGCTTGATACATGTCTGAGTTACCATTCAGGACATGAAAAAATCGTAATAAAATGGCCACACGGCAGCCATATTGGATTGTATCACAAAACAAATTGACGTGCATATGTATGACGTTGGTCAATCTCCTTGTACCAACTTTTAAAAAATTCCTTTGATACATGTCTGAGTTATGGTGCTGGACATGAAAAAACATAACAAAATGGCCACACGGCAGCCATATTGGATCATATCACAAAACAAATCAATGTGCATGTGTATGACATAGGTCAATGTCCTTGTACCAACTTTGAATAAAATCGGTTGAGATATGCCGGAGTTATGGCTCTGTACATGAAAAAATCATAACAAAATGGCCGCACGGCGGCCATATTGGATCGTATCATAAAACAAATTGATGTGCATAGCCATGACATTGGTCAATGTCCTTGTACCAACTTTGAATAAAATTGGTTGAAACATGCCTGAGTAATGGCTCTGTACATGAAAAAATCGTAATAAAATGGCCGCCTGGCGGCCATATTGGATCGTATCACAAAACAAATTGACGTGCATGTATGACATAGGTCAATGTCCTTGTACCAAGTTTGAATAAAATCAGTTGAGCTATGCCTGAGTTATGGCTCTGTACATGAAAAAAATTGTAACAAAATGGCCGCCTGGCGGCCATATTGGATCGTATCACAAAACAAATTGACGTGCATCTGTATGACATATGAAGTAATCCTTGTACCAAGTTTGAATGAAATCGCTCCAGGCATCTCTGAGATATCTGCGTGAACGGACGGACGGACGGACGCACGGATGCACGCACAGACACACGCACGCACGGACATGACCAAACCTATAAGTCCCCCCGGACGGTGTCCGTGGAGACTAAAAAATCTAAAGTACTTCTCAAATATCACTGACGCAAGAACTACAACGACAAAATTTGGGAGAGGACCCCTTCAAGTCAAGTACCTGACCAGAGTGGTAACCTAGGAGTCAAGGTTAGAACTGCCTAGAGTGTGGATCCATCCATTTTGTGAGGCTGAAAGTGAGGGAACAGAGCTGAATTCCCAAGGAATGGGGGTCAGGATGGACTCCAAGGTGATGCTTAAAAGGAGGTGCAATGAGAGATAGGTGGAGAAAGGGTGGAGATGGCTATGACGGCAGCTTGTGCATGGTGTACAGTGAGAAGTGAATAAAATGTACAGGATAAAGCCTGGCTGAGGCTGTGTGCTGTCTGCAGAGGAGGAGCTGATAGGAAGAGAGAAATCTGGAGGTATCATGTTTACAGCTGTTGATGTCCAGATGCAGAAAAAGAGCAGTGTGGCAGGCTCACAAACACATACCTGAACTTACACAGATTACACATCAATATACATGGACAGAGTCGGTGGTACCTGACGCAGCCATGCTGAAGCATAGAATGTAACAAAATGCAAGGCAGAAAATGACAGCAGAGTGTGTCATTTCATCTTACTGAGTAATGACATGATGACAGAAAGAAATCATTCTTACCTAAAGGCCACTCTGACTTGATAACTTGGATCCACACAAAGCTCAAGGCATGTATTGATGATATTTATAACAGCTGGGTTATTGGAAGACAAATCAAGGTACGGGAACACACTGTGTAGACTCCTGATGAAGGCTGCAAACAGATCACATGGCAAACATAACATGATGAATCAATTAATGGCAAATGTAACATTATTATGTTAGGACTACTGTTTTCTATTTATTCTACATATAATATTATACCTCATTTATTGAAAGTTCATGCATGTAGAAGCTGAGAGTTACCAGTATGCAGTGTTCATGGAACATATAGTGTTCCCTGTCAAGTGACCCAAAATTATACTGCGATTGAAGTCAAATCCATTTCTAAATACATTCAAAAGTATGGGATTCCATACTGTACTAATGACATCCGTTTTAGTCATTCAACCAGCTAATCATACATGTTTAACTTGTCATGTTATAATATGACATGTTATATAAAAGATATTTATATTTTGAATAGCGTTGTTTGAAATTACCAAGTTTAATTGTTGTATTATCTTTGGAAATCAGTTTCAGGAAAGGCACCAGGAGAAGAGGTTTCGGAATTGTCGGTTGGTTGTGTGTCTCTGCGACAGTTGAAGACTCCATAGCTTTGATCTCCATGTTCTTGTGTAGACGGTCCTGCAGATTTCGTGGATCAACACTGAAATATGATAGTAAAAAAAATTGTCAATTCAAAACAGATGAAATCCAGCTCACTAGTTATTCTTGCATCCACAAGGTGTCACACTACTTTACAAATACAATAATTGTACAAATCTATCTACTCTTAGTGATTATGAAGAGTTTCTGAACACTATAATGAAACAGAGAGATAGATGAGAAAGCAAGTTGACATACCAGTATATTTATTGTAAAATGTTGTTTTTGTTCTATGAATTGTTTAACCAGAAGTGCATTCCTAAAGGAGATTTGAATGGAACAAAGCAAAATTAACTGGAGGTTGAGAAACCTGACTTTTTTGATCAACCTACCTGACAAGACAGGCAGTCTTGGAAAGCACAAGGCCCAGACGGCCTACAACTTTGGCTGCTTCTTCCAGAATTTCTAAACTGGTATCCTTCAGAACATCACTGAAATGTAACAGGAGTTCAGAAGGATTAATAAAACTGGTGGAAAGACATCTCAAACTACCCGTATATATAATAGAATGAAGTGTGTGAAGTTTGCTTTGTCTCAGAAAACAGCCAATCATCAATATATCTTTTTTGGTACAGATATCGTGTCAGCCAATCAGGATGAGTTTAACAGAGCGTTAGCCACAAGTTAACTTACTGAAGACAATCATTCACAAGATGGTGTGAGTTTGATCCTAGAGTCAACATGAGTACAGGAAAGCCATGAACTGCCGCCAGTCTCACTTCATCTATGCTACTTCCCTGAAAGAAAGAATAAGATAACTAGACTGATTTGTCAAAGTAAAGTGATGCAAGTTATTTTAGATAATTCACACTTCAGAAGTGAAAGACTTCGACTTTTGCTCAAATTTTCCACAAATAAACTTTTACCCGCTGTCTTTCAAAATCTAGCATAAATACTGGGGGTCACTGTTCAAAATTTGGTACTAGAGAAACAAATTACCAAATATTTACTGCTATTTCAAATTCAAAATGGCCACCATCCCTGTGTTATCAATCTGGGGCAGAGTAAAATAATCCAATTTTCACAAAACTAAGCCAGTGAAAACTTTATTTACTCCACAAGCTTCAAAATGAGCCTCCACAAATGACCGGCCAAAAGAATATTGTAAAAGTTTGAGAGTCTGAAGAATATCTGTCCTTAAGGCGCATTCTACCTTAATGAAAGATGATATACCAAGGTATACAAGTTAAGGTGGTTGGAAAGGCTATTTTTGCACCAATTCTTTTCTCAGAGTTAATGTAAAGTTTCAAGTGTTAGAATCAAGATATTTAGTTCAAATTTTCAGGATAACTCCCTTAGTTAATACTTTCTCCAAAGAATATGAAAATTGTATATTTGCAGCCATGATTTTGAAATATGACACCAATCAATATTAAAATTTAATTTTTCATATTTTTTTTACATATTTGAATTTAATAATAATTGGATAGTATCAATATTACCAAATAAGTTATAAATATGTTGACACCATTTATTGTAAGATTTGTACTGCAGGATTTGTAAATAAAATTTGTTTTTATGATTTTACATGGGTTTACATATCAAAAAATTATTAAAAATTCTTTCAAATTTCAAAATGTGATTTTTCAAAAAGTACTTCAAATACAGGAAAATTGTGCCATACAAATCTTATCTGTAACCTTGTGAATAGGCTGTAAAATTTCCATGTCCATATCTCATTTCAAAGGTTGGATTAAATTGGTATACAATTATGTAGAAAAACTGTTATTCTGTCAAAAATGTTGAAAACAAGCCATTTTTGCACCCCTCTTTTGAAGTCATAGAGCAGTTTTTTTGGTTAATCTCACTTTTGACACCTCTTTGACACTCAAAGAATCTAAAAATGCATTTACAATAGCAGTCACTCACTCTGAATGCCAGCATCGCCTTGTCAAACTTTCCTGAAAAACAGCAAATAATGACTTTCCCTTTTCAAACATTTTATTAAAAGCTAGGGGACCTCTACCATAGTTAATACACTAAGGACTCCCCAACTTCTTCTTATTTGGTCAGTTTTTCAGAAGTTTCAACAGGCTATAACTCTGCAATGCCTTTGTGCCCAAATGTCTAGTTTTTTTTATTCCACAGAGAATGTTGACTACTTTTATATTTTAATAGTTTTATTGAAGTTTATAACTGACGCTCTAGCCTTTCCAACCACCTTAAGTATTGATTTTGTGTGTTACTAGTGTTAAATCTGTGGTTATGCACATAGATTGAATCAATGTTGTATACTGTACACTGTCAGTTCATCTTTCCAATATGTGACTGATCCAGGGCCATTTTACGAATTAAAGTCAGCTCTCATGCTGGTCAATACATCCAAAAGTAATAAACATTGTAGGAAAAAAAAATCATTCACAAGAGATATTGTGGACTGATGAGATCAATGTACACTGTTACTGTAAGTAGAGTTGATGTCTTACCAATGCTGCTGAGATAACATGAATCCTCCATTTGGATGCGATTTCTTTGGGGACAAAACACAGTAAATGCACCGCTTCAGACTGAGCCGCTGGACCTGAAGATAGAGAGAATAGATATTGTTTGAATGCAGCAGATTTGAATAGTGTATGAGAAAGTGATCCGCTGGATGCAAAACAATCATTCTGCATGCTTACCAATCTTGTCTGCCAAACTTGTACTTAGAGCTGCAACATCCTGGCGTGACACATGATGTGGTCGTAAGTCCATCCACTTGGCTTCCATCTAAAAAAGAAATTAATACGGCCGAGCTATGGCAATGGGAAAGGTTATACTGATAAATGTATAATATTTTGTATTGTCAGGTTGTGTCAACTGATGGGAAGATCACATAGTCGTGTAAATAGAGTCAGAAAATTGTTACAACTGTCAAATATAACAGCACAGGGCTTACTAGTAAACATCTTTTCCATTAAAAAGTAATGATATAACTGTAATAGTAGGTGTTAATAAACTCAACTGTAAATGGCAAAACTAAAAGAGTTGTTCCCTCAAGATTTACTAATAAGATAATGCATTGTTGAACCATGTACAATCAATCTGAGAGTATTACATGTAGCCTATGAAGGATATTTACCTGTAACCATGGCAGTGACAGCATCCATGTCAGCGAATGTAAGACATCAGCTGGTAATCTCAAAGTACCTACAGAGTAACAAATGTTCATTGAATTCTGTATCAATTGCTGATTGTGATTGTGTGATTGTTGTTACATGTAGCATTGAATGCGCAACATTGGCTGCCGCCATTTGAAATTTGGACAAATGACATTATGAAGCTGGTGGTCAGATCCTTTCACATGTAATATGAATGGCAGTATAGTTTTGTTGATGAAAAAACTCTTCACTCTCTTGTGAAGACGATATCCTGTCCAGTACCTGATCTGTTGTACCTTTACTGTAATCTGATCAATAATGCCATGTGAGACATATATAAAGCCTAAGAAAATTGATATCAATTATTGTATTCCATTTTGAGAGCCACTACCAGTATATTCAGTTATATCAAATATTCTATTAAATTTGTCACCATCAAACATCAACCTTTTCAACAACACAAGAAAGAGTTGGACACTTTTAAAGTATGTCTTCACAGTCTTAGTATTAAAATGATAACAAGTATTTGTCACCTGAGTTCTAAAGTACCACTACTAGCCTATCCCTTGGCATACCAAAGCAATCATGTTGAACAGAGGACAGCTGACATGTAACTTGTTCAAACTCTTTATGTTGGCTTCCAAACTTTAAGAAAATTGAAGCATGCTTCCATGTACCGGTACTTCCGGGTAGCTAACAATTTTCAAACAGTCACTACATTCAGATGTCAAGATGTGTTCAGAAACAGTTTTTATGACTTTCAACTTAAACTTTTTTATACTTAAAGTTGAAGGAAGTTGACCAGATGATCTACTGACAGAACTTTCTAGTCTGACAGTAAAATCATTGATCTATTTACATCAAAATCAAATAAGTTACTTGCATTGTTAGTTTATCTCTTTGCACCAATCAGTGATGAGTAACAATTGTCAGATCCCTCTTAATTTATTGATTTTGCAACTTCACAGCACAAACATCATCTATTGTCACATTCTTTACATCAAAAGTGCATTACAAAGTGACAAAACATGGACTACCGGTAAAATCCAGACGAGACTAATATAACCTGTAAAATTGAACAAAAGCTTCTCGTTTTATGAGTGACGTTTATAGAAAACGATCTTTATCCTATCTTTCTGAGTGAAGTTGAAGGCCATGATTGTATCTGTTTGAAACAATTATCACCAAAAATAGTGAAAGTGCAGAATATTTAGATATAAGCCACACTGCTACATCTTCGAAATCTACAACCTTTTGATTTCTTGTCTCCTTGAGTGAGAGAAGACAAATCAATAGTGAGATACAATGTTATGATTACGTGCAACATGCCTCGTATCATGTTTACGTGCAGTGCAATATTAGATGACCTCCATCCTAGCTCGACTTGAAGTTCAAGTTCATGCCCACTTCCTTCCTGAACACAGACTTTTATGAGATTCTTCTTGACTTGGGTGGTGAAGTTCAGGGATAATACCGGTTTATATAAACCAACGGTGGTGAGCTCCACCAGAACAGTTCACTACAAACACCTCAAGCTAACAAGACTTACAAGAAATCTACGGAGACATCATGAGTGGAAAAATTATTCAAAGACGTGGTCTGTGGAAGAGAAGATCCTCAAGATTACTGCAGATCCTCAATACTATGACCCACACAGTAAGTTTAACAGTTGCAGCAAAGCTAACATCAACTTTTGAACTTCTCTCTAACCAGTCTATGTTTCAATCTGTCTGTAACTAATCATGTCTGATATGAAAGTGACAGCCTAGAAATCGTTGTAATTTATATTGTAATGTTTGCCCTTCTTACAGAATGTTGAAGAAATACGTAACAGAGTCATCCACAGTGGTGCTTTATTTGAGGACGAAGACTTTCCAGCCAATGAAAGCTCTCTTTTCTACAGTGAAGCGTCATCTAGAGGAATTGAATGGAAGAGACCACAGGTAGGTTTTATCAACACAATGAATTTTAACAACGTAAATTTTGAAACGGGTTTTTCATCTACTCTACATTTTTTAAGATTTACTTTGCAAATAACACTAAAGATACACATTGGACGCTGATGAAATGAATATTGCTGGCCATCATTGTAAATTTTTGTAGTGAAATATCTTTTACATATAAGCACATAAAATGGAACTTTGACAAAAAATCAAAGCAGCACCTTTCCCAAATATTTGATAAAAAGTAAAATAGGTCCATGAAGAAACTTAAGCACTATACTTTTAAATCAATTGACAGAATTGGTTCATGTGTAATTTTTGCAGTTTAACAGACCTGTGACTAAACAAGTGTATGAAAAACTACTAAAAATATAATCTTTTTATGATTAAACAGGAAATCATTGAAGACCCACAACTTCTAGTTGATGACATCAGCCGTGATGATGTAGTTCAGGGAGAGCTGGGAGACTGTTGGTTTCTTTCCTCCTGTGCAGCCATTGCTCAACAGAAAAGATTTATGGAAAAGGTACAGACTCCTGGTCCGTTATACTGTGGGGGATATAAGGTCATTAGACAGTGTGATTATACCGCGTGTAAAGGGAGAAGATCACAAATATTTTTCATCCACACAGCACTAGGGCACTGATAAGTATGGCAATTAAATGTTCGATACTAGATATTCATCATCTTCATAATGTGAAAGGGTCTTAAAAATTGTTTTCATTTTATAGTGACAAAGTTTACTGCACCAGTTTACGAATACATGGTGTGGTATTTTACTTTTTTTCATAACCAAATCCTATGTTTGCTTCTTAGATCATTCCAAAGAAACAACATCTCTGGCAAGATGACAACTACATTGGACTATTTCATTTCAAATTCTGGCGATTTGGGAAGTGGGTTGACGTAGTGGTTGACGATAGACTTCCTACACGATTCAACCAACTGATGTTTGCAAGATCCCATGATGAGAGAGAACTCTGGGTGGCTCTGCTTGAGAAAGCCTATGCAAAGTAAGTGGTGACAGAAATCACTGAATGCCTGTAGCAAAATGTTAAAACAAAACAAAGTTGGAATCTTAACTTAACTATCTTGTAACACTTTTTTGACTGTGAAGAGTTTTATGATTGGTGTTTAGATCACTTTCAATAAATTAATACATGAACATTGAAAAGAACTCTATAGATGTTTTTGCTCCCCATTTATTTGCTAAAACTTGTTTCATATCAGTAATTATTTTAAACACAGCTGGAGAATCTGATTTGAAATTTGAATACTTATTGAGTAATGCCTTTGCTTTCTGCCAAATATTATATGCAAGCCCAATGTGACATTTGTTTTCCCATCTTTGTTCATGCGCATTATCATACTGATACAGAAATTATTTATAAAACTGACTTACATGTATGTAACAAAGACAATGGTTAATGTCAACCAGAATTTTACAATCTTGTCATTACTGTATTACTTTTCAGATTACATGGTTCATATGAAGGTCTTGCAGGAGGGCAGGCATCTGATGCATTGGTTGACATGACAGGAGGGTTGACTGAAAGATATGACCTCAAACGCCCACCGGCCAATCTATATCAACAGCTTGTCAGAAATGCCCGCTATGGTTCATTCATAACATGCAGCAAAATGGTATGTGCAATTTTAAGTATTTCAAACATTTCAAATGGTTTTGATTTCATTGTGTATGAAAAAATCTGATTCAAATTATCTGTATGCAAATCAAATAGATGATAAGTCTGAAATCTTGACCAATGAGAAATGAGTATGAAGTCTCCATCAACAATAAATCCCAGATTAGACTTCTGTATGTAAATAGCAACATCAAACAAAATACAGAATTGTTCTACCATACAAGTATGGATACAAAGGATATTTGCTCTTGCTTGTTCGACTGCAAACAATTTGTATTTCTTTATTGAATTGTAATCTAAATTTGAATAAAAATACCAACATATGATTCTGAATCAAAAGTATAACAGAGATAAATTTTCCAAAAAGAGATCAGCAAAATATAGTAAAAGACATGAACATCCACACTGTCCTGAGATTGATATTTTTATAAAAATACACATCGTCTCACAGGTATATTGAATGAGTTGGGCATGTCTCTCTATTTATCAGGGTGACTGGAGATGTTCTGAGACAGCAGATCGGAATGGTCTGATATCTGGACATGCATACACAGTCACAGATGTGAAGAGATGCAGATTACTGGATGGAAGTGTTGAGAACTTGGTGAGAGTCAGGAATCCATGGGGGAATGAAATGGAATGGAATGGAGACTGGAGTGACAAGTGAGTAGGAATTTCATATTGCTTAACCCTTTGAGTGCTGTAATTTTTACCACCGTAATTTTACTGATAATTTTTTGATAATTTTGGACCAAATAGACATCACATTTCATTGGCTACAGTTTGTTATCAAAATTTTGACAAAAATCTGAAAACATTGACTGGAGTAACCGGTATTTTCTAAAGGTGACAAAAATTGACTTTGGTGCTCAAAGAGTTAATCTGAGGAATCCTATGAGGAAAAATCACAGATTTAGGAAATAGAGGGCAAAGTCAGTCTGCTATAACACATGGTGTTCAGAAATCTTTGAAATCTACCCCATATTTTTGTTGATAAATGACCACGAAAGGGAAAGATTGTACAAAATTTTCCACTTTCAGAAATGAAGCAGTTTTCATGGAAAAACAGCCAGCTGCACAAATTAGTAAACAGCGGAGGACTTTTTGTGATGTCTGTCTCAAAATAAACATGGTCACCCTGTCCAGAATATGTTTCACTAAAGATAACACAAGACTATGTCTTCGTTTAAGTGCTGAAACAGAAGCCAAGAAGTTTATAAAGTAAGAGAATAATTTGAATGTGTCATCACTTTTTTCCACAGTTCCAGGACCTGGGATTACGTTTCTGATGAAGAAAAGCAATTGATTGGATGGAAAGACAGTGATGACGGTGAATTCTGGTAAGTCCTCATCATAATGTCAGGGTTCTATTTTCTAGTCACAGGAATTGGCACTTTTTAGTATGTCTATATTTTGTTTTGAAATTTTAAAGCTACATGGTGTGAACACAAATGACACAATAATTCCTGCACAAATAATTATATATGAGTTTTATAGGCAACTAGATTGTATAGTTGAGGATAATGCAAAGGAATAAAGATTCAATAAGAAACATTAATAGAGGCAACGGTAACAAGCTTCAATCAATTTGCCAACTTGTAATTACAATTGTCCATGAACTGACACCTGACTGTCTTGTTCGGTCCATTCTGACACTATCTCATCAGATTCTATGGTTATTAATCTTCATCAATGCAAATCTCAGAGCATCAAAGTTTAAAGGGTTTTACCTAGATGAAGTACACTATCCTCAATGTATTCTGGTGAATTACATGCCACTTTCTCTCACTACAGGATTACATATGAAGATTTCTGCCAGCATTTCAATGAAATCACAGTCTGTACAACTGGTCCTGATTTTGATGGAAATGGAGTTGCTGATGTGGTGGAGAATCAAGGAGACAGCTATTACTCAGCATCAATGACAGGAAGCTGGGTGAAGGGTTTGAATGCCGGCGGGTCAAGAAACAACCTCAAATCATTTGCAACCAATCCACAGTTTGTGTTCACACTGACAGAACCAGGTAATTAAAAATAAAATTCAATGCTCAAGACATGCAAATACTGCAGAAAAAGTAGATACTTGGCCTTGCAAGACAAAATATGGAACTATAGTGAAAGCTACAAGCATGCAATTTCACATTAACACTAACTCATATTGATTTCCCACTAACCAACTACTGAGATTATGAAAAAGAATAATCATTATTAATGTGAAAATGTAAAACAGCATAATGAACATGATTTACACTGGCAATTGTTTGAAAGTTGAATATTACAGCCTGTTAAATGAGAGATTTCTAACATATCATAATCTTTTTTATCATTTTTGTTCAGATGAGTGGGATCCAGAGGTTGATGACATAAAGATGAAGGGAAAATGTTCCGTTGTGATAGCACTGATGCAGGAATACAGACGTCGCAAACAATATCTGACTACAAAGTACCACCAGATAAGCTTCATACTTTACAAGGTAAACCACTCACAAAAATGTGGTGACTTTGATAAAACATGCTCAAAAAGAATTTTTCATATGAGAATTTTCAGTTTGGTGACAATCTGATAACAGAGTGATATTACACAAAAACATGTGACCAATGTACTTAAATATCTTTCATGGATTTTCCAATGCCAGATATCATCTGTATGGTTGGAAAAATCTGAAGTATGGCAGTATAAGGTTACAGTCTATTTCTTATCTATTTCTTCATATTTTCACTCCTCCCAGTGACTTTAAAATCTAGAAGACAATGTTTGGCCTGATAACAGTGGGAGAATGATATAGATTTACAGTGTTTCATTAATAGGCGACAAGACTTATAAATAAACACCTGACCTTACATATCAATCTTTCGACCGTTATTTTCAATAAGCTATATTGTATGATGCATCTTTTTTTCTCATCTTGTAGACTGACAATGCAAACAAAAGACTTCCCATGGACCACTTCATGTACAACTACCCAGCTGGAAAGTCTGGTGTTTACATCAACTACCGTGAGGTCAACAAACGTTTCTCACTGGACCCAGGCAGCTATGTCTTGATACCTTCAACATTTGATGCAGGATGTGCAGCCTCATTTCTAATCAGAATATTTGCAGAGAAGAATTTTCAATGCCAGTAAGAATCTTTATTCAAAAATTTCTGCAGACTTTTTTTTCATACTGAGAAGTAATTAACCTCTACCTGACAATATGATTTATAGTTTTCAATTTCTTGATCTTCAAAAGGCGATAAATTTGTAAAAAGTCATTATCATTATATTGGAAAATACAGATAGAAATGAGTAAATATCAATAAATATCCCAATATTGTTAGTTGGTATGTATGATGAACTAACTTGTCAGAATTACCGTAAAAAAGATTTTTCTTTCAAATTAGAATGCATGGTTTACAGTCCCTCACAAACAAAACTCGTAAAATTCAGGTAGCAACTATACTGTATGTAACATGTCAGCTTATATTTTTCCTTTTAATTCCATTTTCAGTGAACTTCCTGACGCAGTGTCCAAATCATTCTTATAGATGATCACCACAGATTTTATGAAAGAAATTCACTAGATGCCATGAAGATAATCATCAAGAAGCTGAAGAGTAAACTTGTTTAAAATTATAGACGCCATTTTTGTCAGCAATTGATGAAAATAACAGTTTGTAGAGCTTATCATTGACAAGGGCAATCCATTTACTTCAGAAACTTTATATTCCTTGTGATATTTAAGAAAAATTTGAGAACAATATCATGTTTGTCTGGAAAATACATTCTCTGTACAGAATGAGACAGATGTGCCATGAGCGTAGATTTATTTACTCTGATATAAATTCAACAATCAACACAGTTTTGAGCATTTATATCTTAATATGAGTTGATGCAATGCTTTACAGTGAGTGCCACTTTCATTTTGCCAAATAGTTTATAAAATAATGAAAATCAAAATACAATTTTATTGGTGCAGATTTCATGTCAAAGTACTTAAACATATTTCTGTGGTATTAATATTTATTTGAACAAATTGGTAGTACGCCATGTATTTATTTATTTATTTATTATTTA
Source organism: Ptychodera flava (assembly GCF_041260155.1). Taxonomy (NCBI): domain Eukaryota; kingdom Metazoa; phylum Hemichordata; class Enteropneusta; family Ptychoderidae; genus Ptychodera; species Ptychodera flava. Next base: position 18,677,211 of record NC_091939.1, on the reverse strand, counting down.
TTTATCTTTGATCAGTGATTTACATCAGAAAGAAATTCATTTTTGCAACCTGTACTATCATTAAGGATTTCAAAATAGTTTATACAATAAAAATATTAATCATGAATCATTTCAGAAATTAATTTCCACATTCGTCATCTGATATCAAATATGTCATTTTGGGGTTTTAAAATCATATCTATTTGGAAGAATATTTATTTTTATTTCAACTAGTGGTATTACTGCTCTTTGTTTGATTAGCCTTCTTTGACATTAATGTTAATATTAAAAGAAAAACAATAAAACATTGGAAAATAATTTAAAATGTATCTGTCTATATTCTTTTACAACTCCCATATCATAAATTACAACTATTCTGCATGTACCTGAAATGAGCTCAATTTCAAAATCAACCACAGACATAGTCCAACATAAAAACAAACAACTGGCATGACTTGTCTACACTGATACTCAATGAAAGTTACACAGAAGAATTGGGGCTTATAGCAAAATGCCATTCTGGATCACGCACTCTGCCCCGCCCAAACTGTATTTATACAGCATGCTACTTCTTAGTATAAGAATCTGCATACAAAAGAGACATGACAATGTTCTCTCATCTTGTAGGACTCTCCTTTCAAATATGTATTTAATCTTTTCATCTCTATGTCAAAACTGGTATCAAAACTGAACTTGCTTGAAAAGTAAATTGTATGGAGGAAGTCATGGCTGTCAGACTGACACTGTATGGCTTCACTGATTAGAACTCCTCATGGTCTTAAGGGGGTGCTGCACTTTTTTGCAAATATTCATGCGATTGTTATTAATTTATTAACCCCAGATTAAAATATTGGTTGGGTTCACCTTTTAGCTTGTCAGGCAGTCGAAAGTTGCGCGATAGAGAAGTCTTAATTTATGCAAATGTATGCAAATCACCCAAATTCAGGGCTTCTTTTTGCTCCCTATTTTCAAAATTTCAAAAGAAGTTAACTCCACTTTGGCTGGGTCAAATTTTCTGAAATTTTCTCACTATGTATGTTCTTTGAATGCTATATAAAAATGACTATTTTGTTTGGCAATAAATTTCATACAATTTGAATAAGAGGCATTTCAATTTTGCTATTCATGATTTTAATCAATTTTTTGAGAGTCAGTCTTTCGACCCTTGCCGTTTAAGAATGAGGATAGATAATGCAATTTAATAAAATAGTCGTTTTTTTCTAATACATATAGTCTTCTTTCAAGTGAAATATTACATTTTAGAAAATGGTGTCAAGTTTTTTACTTAAATTAATTTTGATCATTAATACTAAAATTCAGGTTTTTTACCCCAAATATACACATACTTCATCCTTTGAGTAAACTACTGCTACCATACTAAACTTTAGAGTCTCTGCTTTTTGAAAATATATATAGTATTAGGGGGTTGCTTGTCATCTTTGATGAGAAATATTGCTTTGAAAAAAACAGTGTTGGCAACATGCAGCTCCACCTTAAGAGACCATTGTACCAAGACCCGACAGCAGGAAATGTAAAACAGATGAACTATTCTCAACCTTGCCAGGCGCAGTTTGGTATTGCTTAAATTATAGAATATCTTTAAAAGATGACACCGCCTGTAAATATCACCTTAAGTTCAGTATTATTTTCTAATGAATTTTTAATAATTTTTACACCAAATACAGTGTACCATATCAGACTCTTCTCAAACCACACACACACACGTTTACAGACACACATACACATACACATAACGAACATTGTACTTGTATAAAGTTTCAATAGAATATGTTCTTGCATATCTGAGAAAAACAGTAGCTCCAAACATGCAAATAGATCATCATACAGTGACACAATGTGATGTGCATATGAAAATCATAAGTGCAGTGTTTTTGTACCAAGTTTGAATCGAATCGATTCAGACATGTCCTAGTAATGGCTCTAGCCACTGAAAAAACCACAGGGACTCATAATGGCTATTTAAGTCGATATTACAGCGTTTTTCTTTCTTTTTCAATGTTACAAATAAATCAGCTGAAGAGCACAACACTTGTGTAGCTGTCTTTTAAGAAAAACACTGTAATATTGACTTAAATAGCCACTTATGAGCCCCTGTGAAAAAACTAACAAAATGGCTACTTAGAGCCCATATTTGGTCGTACCACTAAATACATTGACATACATATGTATGTCATAATATATTTTCATTATACCAACTATGAATGAGATCTGTTCAGGTATGTCTACGTAATGGCTCTGTACATGCAAAATTCATAAGAAAGTGGATGCCTGGCTGCCAAATTGGATTGTGTAACAAAATAAACTAACATGCATATGCACCTCACGGTACAGTGTCCTTGGTACCAAGTTTGAATGATATCAGTCCAGCCATGTTTGGGAAATTAGTACAGTAAGCATAGCGAGGGCAGGGCAGGAAGTAGGCATGGCTAGAGGTCACGGAACTAAAGGTCACATTTACGAGGACGCACTATACATGCCAATACAAGCTACACAAAAGACAGCTACAAAAGTGCTGTGCTCTTCAGCTGGTTTATTTGTAACATTGAAAAAGAAAGAAAAACGCTGTAATATTGACTTACATAGCCATTTATGAGCCCCTGTGGTTTGAGTAATGGCATATTTCCCATTCCCAAATTTTATCCACTGGAACTAAAAACTTTGGACAAATATTTGTTTTGTTTACAAATGATAGAAATATGATGTGGAAGGTGCCCTGTGCGGATGAGGCAAACCAACATTTAACAACAAAACATTATTACTGGTTCTTTTTCTGATTAGACTGTTGTGCTGTTCCCGATGACTAGGTATAACAAATTTAGTCAATCAAATTAGAATAGAGCAATTTACATCAGGAAACTAAAAAAAGATATTTGTGTTTCTCTCTTAGCAAGAAAAAGCCTCTAAATTTTAAAGATGGCCACTTGGCAGTCAATGCTATCTAATACAAAAGTAGCCTCTGACAACAGTGGAGGCAAAACAACCAGACATCTCTTTGAAATAAGAACTGCTACTGCGTTATCCCTCAAGATCAAGACAGTCCAATGCAAGACCCCATGTATTTTCTGCTGTAATCTTATGAGTTGATTCCATATAAGAAAGTATTAAGCCGAGAAACACAACGTCAATCATTTCATTTTCAAAGCTAACAAGTACTCAGTGATATAAAACCTTATACTTTTGTTATCATCATACATTAAGCTTTGACATTACATGAGGAAGACTGAGAACACTTCCAAAGTCTGCACCATGTTAGCTTTTCGTTTTTCATTTTCCCAACTTTCACCTGGGTTTCTACAGTACCTCTGCTAGCCTATCCTTGGAATACCAAAGAAATCATGTTTAACAAGGATAGCTGAAATTGTACTACAGTTCAAAACTGTTCATGTATACATGTACCTCCAAAATTTAACACAATAAACATGTAAGCTTCAATGTGCTTTTGGGTAGCTTGCAGTTGCACTTTATAATAGCGTACACCTGGTACATGTCGATGTCAAGGTAGTTTCAGAAATAGTTTCATGCCTTCAAACTGAAAATATTTTTACTTACAGTTGAAGGAAGCTGACCAGCTGATCTAAAAAGAAAACTTTCCAGTCTGACAATAAAATCATTGACCTATTTACATCAAAATCAGTTGAGTTGTTTGCAAATGTCTTTGTACTAATCAGTGATGATTCATGATTGTCAGATGCCTCCTCATTATTGATTTTGCAATTTTGAAGCAATGACATAACCTATTGTTACACTCCCTGCCTCAGAACTACGTCACTAGGTCACTTTAAAACATAATGGACTACTGATGAAATCTAGACTAGACTGGTACAAGTAGTAAAACTGAACAAAAGCTTCTTTTATGAGTGATGTTTATGGTAAATAATCTTTATTCTATCTTTCTGAGTGAAGTTGAAGGACATGATCGCATCTGTTGCTATTTTAGGAGTCCCCATATCACTAACATTAATCAAAGTGTAGACAATTTTAAATATGTGTAACAGTATTATGTCTTAAAAATCTACTATACATTGATTTATCTTCTTTATATGCAAAAGCAAAAGAGACATCAGTGATCAGATACAGTGTTTTGCTTACGTGCAACGTGCCTCGTATCATGTTTATGTGCAATGTACAATTTGATGACCTTCATCCTAACTTAACTTGAAGTTCAAGTTCATGCCCACTTCCTTCCTAAACACAGACTTTTATGAGATTCTTCTTGACTTGGGTGGTGAAGTTCAGGGATAATATGGGTTGATATAAACCCACTGTGGTGAGCTCCACCAGAACAGTTCACTACAAACACCTCAAGCTAACAAGACTTACAACAAATCTAAGAAGACATCATGAGTGGAAAAACCATTCAAAGACGTGGTCTGTGGAAGAGAAGATCCTCAAGATTACTACAGATCCTCAATACTATGACCCACACAGTAAGTTAAGCTTGAAAAAAAACAAAGACGAACTTTTACTTTTTAATATGTTTGAGCCTGTCTTTCAATTATCACACAACATATGAAAATGACAGCCAAGACTTTGTTAAAATTTATGTTGTAACATTTGCATTCTTACACAGAATGTAGAGGAAATATGTAACAGAGTCATCCATAGTGGTGCTTTATTTGAGGACGAAGACTTTCCAGCCAATGAAAGCTCTCTTTTCTACAGTGAAGCTTCATCTAGAGGAATTGAATGGAAAAGACCACAGGTAGGTTTTATCAACTTTATATTTGAGTTTTTACCCGTCTCGTGGAATCAGAGAAAGTGTGTGTTCACTTACTCTGTATTGCTTCATTAGCTTCTTATAAATTCCTTTTTACAAAAACATTACACTGAGTCTTGAGAGTACATGTACCTCAAACAAAATGTTGATGGAAAAGGTCTTTACAAGACTGACATACATGATGTGAACTGCTTTTTTGGTGAAATTGTAGTTTTTTTGTACAAGTAGAAAAAATGAAATTTAGTCTACAAGTTCATATGGCATTTTCCCAAAATATTTGAGACATATCAAAAATAATTTCAACAAGGCAGTCTGAACTATATTTTAAATGACTTAACAAAACATATTTCATGTGTATTTTTGAAAATCTGAGACTAAAAAGTGTATAGAAATTTATATGGAATTTCTTTTATTACTCAACAGGAAATCATTGAAGACCCACGACTTCTAGTTGATGACATCAGCCGTGATGACGTAGTTCAGGGAGAACTGGGAGACTGTTGGTTTCTTTCCTCCTGTGCAGCCATTGCTCAACAGAAAAGATTCATGGAAAAGGTACAGACTCCATCATTTTACTATGGGGATGTGTAAGGTTGATGGACAGAGTGACTGTACTGTTCGTAGGGGGAAAATAATTCTCAAATCAATTTTCATCAAAATAGAGTGTAAGCACTGATAAAAACAAAAAGTTAAATCAAGGATACTGGATATTGACAATTGGCATGAAACAAAAGGGTCTATAAAATGTTGTCGACAATTTTGATAAAAATGTACTACGTTTGTAACCACATTGGATGCTATTTCAATATTTTTCATAAATGAATCCTTGTCTGGTATTTCCAGATCATTCCTAGGAAACAACATCTCTGGCAAGATGACAACTACATTGGACTATTGCATTTCAAATTCTGGCGGTTTGGGAAGTGGGTTGACGTAGTGGTTGACGACAGACTTCCTACACGATACAACCAACTGATGTTTGCAAGATCCCATGATGAGAGAGAACTCTGGGTGGCTCTGCTGGAGAAAGCCTATGCTAAGTAAGTAATATCAGGAATCACTGAATGCCTGTAGTAAGATGTTAAAACAAGAGAAAGTTGGAATTTTGACCATCTACTAACACTTATCTATGAAAGTTTTACTATTAGTGTTTAGTTCACTTTTGATAGACTGATAGTTGAACACTGAAAACAAAATTTCATTTGGAATAATGACTCCACTTTTTTTACAGTTGCTTTAAATATATTGTCCCACTATATTTAAAAACATACCCGTATGTCTTGAATTTGAAATTCTTGAGTGTTTCCTTTGCTTTCTACCAATAACTTTATTCAAGCTTCATGGTGGCATTTGTCACTCTAACTTGTATATATACACACTTTATACTATTACATAAATTATTCAAAACAACTGACCCAGGTAACAAAGACAATGGTTAATGTCAACTAGAATTTGACAATCTTGGCATTAATGTTTTACTTTACAGATTACATGGTTCATATGAAGGTCTTGCAGGAGGGCAGGCATCTGATGCATTGGTTGACATGACAGGAGGGTTGACTGAAAGATATGACCTCAAACACCCACCAGCCAATCTATATCAACAGCTTGTCAGAAATGCCCGCTATGGTTCATTTATAACATGCAGCAAAATGGTAAGTGTAACTAACAGTATGCCACTGATGTGTCATACTTGTTTTGCATAAACATCTCAAATATATACTTTGGTTTCATTGCTATGAAAAAAGTTATGCAAATTACCTGCAAGCAAATTAATCAGGTGACAATTTTGACCAATAAGAAATGGGTAGAAGTCTCAAGCAATGCCAAAATCACAGGACACATAGACTTCTGTATGTAATCTGACACCATCCAACATACCAGCACACAAAACTCTCTCAACTGACAAATACAGATACAACGGAAATTTGCAATCAATGTTAAACTTCTTTGTTGGATTGTAATCTGAATTTGAACATGAGAATGGTATAAATGATGAAAAATCTTAGGATAAGTTCCAATGTGGACAATCCTGACAAGGACATTGTATCAGGATCATATTGTCTCATGAGGTGCATTGAATGAGTTAGGCATGTCTCTCTATTTATCAGGGTGACTGGAGATGTTCTGAGACAGCAGATCAGAATGGTCTGATATCTGGACATGCATACACAGTCACAGCTGTGAAGAGATGCAGATTACTGGATGGAAGTGTTGAGAACTTGGTGAGAGTCCGGAATCCATGGGGGAATGAAATGGAATGGAATGGAGATTGGAGTGACAAGTGAGTAGTCAGACTTTCATATTGCTTCATCCGAGGAATCCTATGTGGGAAAAATCATGGATTTAGGAAATAATGGGAAATTTGATACAGAGTGAACATTCAAGTTAAAATTCTGTTGCTATTGTTGTTGGGGGTTTTAACACTGATACACATATTACTGGGTGTTTGAAAGTTTTTCAAACATGTTGCATATATTCACTGAATGTAGCCAGGAACAAATGAGACATCATTCAGGGTTAAGTCCTCTTTATGAATGAAACAATAATAACTGGAAAACAGCAAGCATGAACCAGTGAATACCAGGACATTTTTCTTCTATTTGGCTAAAAATACTGGTATATGCACTTTTCAAAATGCATTTCATTAAAGATAGCAAATGACTGTGTGTCATATCATCTTTTAAATGTCAACACAGAAGCAAAGAAGTTCATAAAAAAATAATCAGAACATATCACCTTTCTCCACAGTTCTAGGACCTGGGACTATGTTTCTGATGAAGAGAAGCAATTGATTGGATGGAAAGACAGTGATGACGGTGAATTCTGGTAAGTCCTCATCATAAGGTTTTACGATACAATTTTAATAAGTTTAGTGGAGGGACTAGTAGATCATATAATTTAGGATAATGCAAAGGTCCCGTTCAAAGAGATATAACAGTAACAAGCTTCTAAATCAATCAATTTGCCGACTGTTATATTTCAAATATATCAAAGGACTGACAGTGACACACGATAGTCTTATCACAATCCTAACTAACACTAGCTTATCTATGGTTATTGATGTTCATGAATGTAAATCTCAAAGACAAAGTTTGAAGGACTTTGCCAAGATGGATTTTAATATCCTCAATGTACTGCATACTATGGTGAATTACATGCTACTTTCTCTCACTATAGGATTACATATGAAGATTTCTGCCAGCATTTCAATGAAATCACAGTCTGTACTACTGGTCCTGATTTTGATGGAAATGGAGTTGCTGATGTGGTGGAGAATCAAGGAGACAGCTATTACTCAGCATCGATGACAGGAAGCTGGGTGAAGGGTTTGAATGCCGGCGGGTCAAGAAACAACCTCAAATCATTTGCAACCAATCCACAATTTGTGTTCACACTGACAGAACCAGGTACAATAGAATTTAATTCTAAAGACATGCAAAAACCTGCATAAAAAGAAGATACTAAGTTTTCCAAGAAAAAAATGGGAACCTGTGAAAGCTACACTGCATGTTTTCATAGTGATATTAAATTATATTGAGTTCACATGTACCAATTTGGCAAACACCGAGAAAATGAAAAATTATTACAAAAAGCAATGATTACAAATGTCAAAACCAAAAACAGCATGCACATGAATATGATTTGCACTGGCAGTTGTTTGGAAGTTGGATATTACAGCCTAACATATGTTTTTATCATTTTTGTTCAGATGAGTGGGAGCCAGAGGTTGATGACATAAAGACAAAGGGAAAATGTTCCGTTGTGATAGCACTGATGCAGGAATACAGACGTCGTAAACAATATCTGACTACAAAGTACCATCAGATAAGCTTCATACTTTACAAGGTAAACAACTTCGACAAATGTAGTGACTTTTGATGAAACATGCTCAAAAAAAGAATTTTTCATGTAAGAATTTTCAGTTTGGTGACAATCTGATAACAGAGTGATATTACACAAAAAAAATGTGACCAAAGGTACTTAAATATCTGTCATGGATTTTCCAATGCCAGATATCATCTGTAAAGTTGGAAACATATGAAGTATGGCAGTATAAGAGTACAGTCTATTTCTTGTCTATTTCTTCATATTTTCACTCAAGTGACTTTCAAATCTAGAAGATAATGTTTGGCCTGATAACTTCAGAAGACATCACATAAATTTACAGTGTTTCGTTAAGAGGTGGCAAGACTTATAAATAAACACCTGATTTTACAATATAAATCTTTCGACCATTTGAATCTCTTATTTTCAATAAGCTATATTGTTTGATGCATCTTTTTTCTCATCTTGTAGACTGACAATCCAAACAAAAGACTTCCCATGGACCACTTCATGTACAACTACCCAGCTGGAAAGTCTGGTGTTTACATCAACTACCGTGAGGTCAACAAACGTTTCTCACTGGACCCAGGCAGCTATGTCTTGATACCTTCAACATTTGATGCAGGATGTGCAGCCTCATTTCTAATCAGAATATTTGCAGAGAAGAACTTTCAATGCCAGTAAGTGTTTCTATTCAAATATTTCTGCACATTTTTTTTCCGTATTGATAAGTTATTAACCTTTACCTCACAATATGATTTTACATTTTTCCATTTCTTGATCTTCAAAAGGCAGTGATAAATTTGTCAAAAGTCATTATCACTATATTGGAAAATACAGATACAAATGAGTAAATATAAACATCCTACTATTGTTAGTTGGTATGTATGAAAAACTAAACTCTTAGAATTATCATAAAAAAAGATTTTTCTTTCAAATTAGAATGGTTTAACAGTCCCTCACAAACAAAACTCATAAATGTCAGGTAGCAACTATACTGTACTTAACATGTAAGCTTATATTTTTCCTTTTAATTCCATTTTCAGTGAACTTCCTGATGCAGTGTCCAAATCATTCTTATAGATGATCACCACAGATTTTATGAAAGAAATTCACTAGATGCCATGAAGATAATCATCAAGAAGCTGAAGAGTAAACTTGTTTAAAATTATAGACGCCATTTTTGTCAGCAATTGATGAAGATCACACCTTTTGAAGAGCTGATCATTGACAAGGGCAATCCATTTATTTCAGAAACTGATTATATTCCTTGTGACACATTCAAAAAATCAAAATACCATGCTTGTCTGTAAAATATGTTCTCTGTAAAAAATCAAATATATCAAGGCAGATGTGCCATGTGTGTAGATTTATTTACTGTGATATAAATTCAACAATCAATGCAATGTTGATGCAATGCTTTACGGTGCCACTTTTATTTTGCCAAATAGTTTATAAAATTATGAAAATCAAAATGATGCAATTTTGTTGGTGCAAATTTCATGTCAAAATTCTTGAACTTTTGTGGTATAATATTTATTTCAACAAATTGGTATTACTCCATTTATTTATGCATTTATTTATTTATTTATTTATCTATTTATCTCTGATCAGTGATTTAATTTGAAAGACATTCATCTTTTGCAACCTGTACTATCATTACGCATTTCATAATAGTTTATATAAATTAAAATATTAATTATGAATCATTTCTGAAATTTATTCCCACACTTGTCATCTGATATCAAAATTTGTCATGGTGGGGTTTTAAAGTCATATCCATTTGGAAGAATATTTATTTTTTTTCCTTCAACTAGTGGTATTACTGCTCTTTGTTTGATTAGCCTTCTTTGACATCTATGTTAACCATGAAAGAAAAAGCAATAAAACATTAGAAAAAGAATTTAAAACGTTTTTGTCTGTGTTCTTTAAACTTAATGTATCAAAAGATACAACTATTCTGCGCCTGAAATGAGCGCAATTCCAAAATCTACCACAGACATGCAAACAACTAGCATGACATGTCTACACTCAGACTCATGCGGCAGAATGGGAGCTAATAGTAAAATGCCATTCTGGATCATGCGCTCCCTTGCCAAACTATATTTATACAATGTGCCATTTCTGTACGAATCTGCATACAAAACAGGCATGACAATGTCCTCTCATCTTGTAAGACTCTTCTTTGAAATATATATTTAATCTTTTTCATCTCTAAATCCAAACTGGCATTTTGAAATGAACTCAGAAGTGCAAAGTAAATTGTATGGAGGAAGTCATGGCTGTGAGACTGACACTGTATGGCTTCACTGATTAGAATTCCTCTTTATAGGCTTTAGAGATACCATTGTACCGGGACCAGACAGCAGGAAATGTAAAACAGGTGAACTGTTCTTAACCTTGCCAGGCGCTGTTTGGTATTGCTTAAATTACAGAATATCTTTGAAAGATGACACAATCTGTAATATCACCTTCAGCATTATTTTCTAATGAATTTTAAATAATTTTTACTCCAAATACAGTGTATCATATCAGATTCTTCTCAAACCACACACGTTTACATAAACACATACAAATACACATATATATAAGAACATTGCACTTGTATAAAAAGTTTCAATAGAATATGTTCTTGCATATCTGAGGAATACAGTAGTTCAAAACATGCAAATAGATCATCAAACAGATACACAATTTGATATGCATATGAAAATCATAGCACAGTGTCTTTGTACCAAGTTTGAATTGAATCGATTCAGGCATGTCCTTGTAATGGCTCTGGCCGCTGAATAAAATAGTAACAAAATGGCCACTTAGAGCCCATATTCGGTCGTACCACTACACAAATTGTAATGCATATGTATGTCACGATATATTTTCATTATACTAACTTTGAATGAGATTTGTTCAGGCATGTCTACGTAATGGCTCTGTACATGCAAAATTCATAAGAAAGTGGATGCCTGGTTGCCAAATTGGATTGTGTCACAAAATAAACTGATGTGCATATGCACCTCATCCATGTTTGAATGATATCAGTCAAGGCACGTTCCAGTAATGGCTGGGGATGGATGGATGGATGGATGGAGTAGCTCAAATTAATATCTCCCATTCCCAGACTTTACCCACTGGAACTAAAAATTTTGGTCAAATATTTGTGTTGTGTATAAATGATAGAACTGTGATGTGGAATGTGCCCTATGCTGATGAGGCATTCCAGCATTTAACAACACAACATTATTCCTGGTTCCTTTTCCAATTAGACTGTTGTGCTGTTCCCAATGACTAGGTATAACAAATTTAGTTGATTAAATTAGAATAGAGCAATTTACATCAGGAAACTAAAAGAGAGATATTTGTGTTTCTCTCCTGGCAAGAAAACACCTTTACATTTTAAAGATGGCCACTTGGTAGTCAATGCAATCTAACACAGAGGTAGCCTTTGCCAAGAGTGGAGGAAAAGCAATTAGACATCTCTTTGAAATAAGAACTGCTACTGCATTATCCCTCAAGACCCAGACTGTCCAATGCAAGAACCTCTGTATTTTCTAGCGTAATCTTATGATTTGATGCCATATACGAAAGCATTAAGCCCAGAAAATTAATATCAATCATTTCATTTTCAAAGCTACCATTTACTCAGTGATATCAAAAATAATATTTTTATTACCATCATGCATCTACATTAAGCTTTGACATTAATGAGAAAAATTGGAACGCTTTCAAAAGTCTGCATCACGTTAACTTTTTGTTTGAGTAGTATTTCACGAGCAACTGTCACCTGGGTTTCTTCAGTAACTCTGCCAGCCTATCCTTGGAATACCAAAGAAAGCATGTTTAAAAAATATAGTACATTGGTACTACAGTTCAAACCTGTTCATGTGTACCTCCCAAGTTTAACAAAACAAACTTGTATGCTTCTGTGTGCTTTCGGGTAGCTTGCATTTGCACTTTATAGGAGCGTACACCTGGTAGATGTCAAGGTAGTTTTAAAAATAGTTTTATGCCTTTGAACTGAAAATAATTTTACTTAAAGTTGAAGGAAACTGACCAGTTTATCTGCAAATAGAACTTTCCAGTCTGACAGTAAAATCATTGACCTATTAACATCACAATTAGTTGAGTTATTTGCATTGTTAACTTACCTCTTGGTACAAATCAGTGATGAATCATGATTGTCAGATGCCTCCTTATTATTGATTTTGCAATTTTGAAGTAATGACACAACCTATTGTTACACTCCCTGGATCAGAACTACGTCACTAGGTCACTTTAAAACATAATGGACTACTGATGAAATCCAGACTAGACTGGTGCAAGTAGTAAAATTGAACAAAAGCTTCTTTTATGAGTGATGTTTATGGTAAATAATCTTTATTCTATCTTTCTGAGTGAAGTTGAAGGCCATGATCGCATCTGTTGTTATTTTAGGAGTCCCCATATCACTAAAATTAATCAAAGTGTAGACAATTTTAAATATGTGTCACAGTCTTAATAATTTACTATACATTGATTTATCTTCCTTGAATGCAAAAGCAAAAGAGACATCAGTGACAGATACAATGTTGCGCTTACGTGCAACATGCCTCGTATCATGTTTACGTACAATGTACAATTTGATGACCTTCATCCTAACTTGACTTGAAGTTCAAGTTCATGCCCTACTTCCTTCCTAAACACAGACTTTTATGAGATTCTTCTTGACTTGGGTGGTGAAGTTCAGGGATGATATGGGTTGATATAAACCAACGGTGGTGAGTTCCACCAGAACAGTTCACTACAAACAACTAAAGCTATCAAGACTTACAAGAAATCTAGGAAGATAACATGAGTGGAAAAACCATTCAAAGACGTGGTCTGTGGAAGAGAAGATCCTCAAGATTACTACAGATCCTCAATACTATGACCCACACAGTAAGTTTAGTTTGAGAAAAACCAATGAACCCTTTTACTCTTAAAAATTAGAGTTTCAACCTGTCTTTCAATTATCACACAACACATGAAAATGACAGCAAAGACTTTGTTGAAATTTATGTTGCAACATTTGCCCTTCTTACACAGAATGTTGAAGAAATACTTAACAAAGTCATCCATAGTGGTGCTTTATTTGAGGACGAAGACTTTCCAGCCAATGAAAGCTCTCTTTTCTACTGTGAAGCTTCATCTAGAGGAATTGAATGGAAGAGACCACAGGTAGGTTTCGATATGAATTTTGAGTAATTTTGGCAACAGGTTTTTCATCCACTCTACATTTTAAATATATTTACTTTGCAAATAACACTAAAAATACCTCACACCAAACGTTGATCATTTGATGAAACAGATATTACTGGCCGTCGTTGTAAACTTTTTGTGGTGAATTATCTTTTTCATATGAGTATAATAAATGGAACTTTGACAAAAGTCAAAGCTGCACCTTTCCCAAATATTTAATAGAAATAGAATATCTCCAAGAAGAAACTTTTGCACCATATTTTTAAATGAACTGACAAAATATGGTTCCTGTGTAATTTTTGCAGTTTAACAGACCTGTGACTAAACAAGTATATAAAAAATACTAAAAACATAATCTTTTTATGATTGAACAGGAAATCATTGAAGACCCACAACTTCTAGTTGATGACATCAGCCGTGATGATGTAGTTCAGGGAGAACTGGGAGACTGTTGGTTTCTTTCCTCCTGTGCAGCCATTGCTCAACATAAGAGATTTATGGAAAAGGTACAGACTCCACCATTATACTGTAGGGGTGTGTGGGGTTATTAGACTGAGTAATTTTACCATGTGTAGAGGGAAACATAAATTTTTTTCATCCGTATAGCTCTAAATACTGATTACTAAACCAATTGAATGTTCAATACTAGACTAGATATTCATAATCTTCATAAAGGTCTTGTTTTCATTTTTAACAAAGTTTACTGCACAGGTTTGCGACTACATGGTGTAGTATTTTACTTTTTTCACAACCAAATCCTATTTCTACTTCTTAGATCATTCCAAAGAAACAACATCTCTGGCAGGATGACAACTACATTGGACTATTTCATTTCAAATTCTGGCGGTTTGGGAAGTGGGTTGACGTTGTGGTTGACGACAGACTTCCTACACGATACAACCAACTGATGTTTGCAAGATCCCATGATGAGAGAGAACTCTGGGTAGCTCTGCTGGAGAAAGCCTATGCTAAGTAAGTAATATCAGATAAGGAACTCACCGAATGCTTGTAGTGAAATGTTAAAAGAAGAGAAAGCTGAAATTTTAACCATATTCTGACATTTTCTTTTTCTGTGAAATGTTTTATGATTGGTGTTCAGATCACTTCTGATGAATTAATACACGAACTCTGAAAAGCACTCTACAGATGTTTTTGCTCCCCATTTATTTGCCTAAAACTTGTTTCATATCAGTACTTATTTTTAAACACAGGTAGAGAATCTGAATTGAAATTGTTGTACTAGTTGAGTAATGCCTTTGCTTTCTGCCCAATGTTATATTCAAGCCCAACATGACATTTGTTTTCCCACCCTTAGTATATGCACATTGTCACACTGATACATCATAAATTATTAAAGAAAACTGACTTACATGTACCGGTATGTAACAAACACAATGGTTAATGTCAACTAGAATTTGACAATCTTGCCATTATTGTATTTCTTTACAGATTACATGGTTCATATGAAGGTCTTGCAGGAGGGCAGGCATCTGATGCATTGGTTGACATGACAGGAGGGTTGACTGAAAGATATGACCTCAAATGCCCACCAGCCAATCTATATCAACAGCTTGTCAGAAATGCCCGCTATGGTTCATTCATAACATGCAGCAAAATGGTATGTGAAATTTAAGTATTTCCAACATTTCAAATAGTTTTGGTTTTATTTGGTTTCATTGCATATACCAGTTTTATCTACATGCAAATTAAATAGGTGATAAGTCTGTAATCTTGAACGGTGAGAAATGAGTATGAAGTCTCCAGCAACAAAAAATCCTGGCATAGACTTCTGTATGTAATTTAATAACATCAAACAATACACAGAACTCTTGAAACATACAAGTGTGGATACAAAGTTTGCTCTATTTTGTGCAATTGCAATAAATATTCTATTTTTCACTTGAACTTAAATTTGAATTTGATCGATAATGCAGAATAAATAATTCAAAATTTTCAGATAAATTTCCCAAAACTAGTAACCAAAATTACTAAAAGACACATATAATGACGGTGTTCTGAGAACATGAGAATGGTCTACATGATGAAAAAATCTTAGGATAAATTAAAATGTGGACAATCCTGACAAGGACATTGTATCAAGATCATATCATTTCATAGGTATATTGAATGAATCGGGTATGTCTCTCTATTTATCAGGGTGACTGGAGATGTTCTGAGACAGCAGATCAGAATGGTCTGATATCTGGACATGCATACACAGTCACAGCTGTGAAGAGATGCAGATTACTGGATGGAAGTGTTGAGAATTTGGTTAGAGTCAGGAATCCATGGGGGAATGAAATGGAATGGAATGGAGACTGGAGTGACAAGTGAGTGGGAATTTCATATAGCTTCATTCAGGAATCCTATTCGGAAAAATCATGGATTTAGGAAAAAGAGGGAAAAGTCAGTCTGCTATATAACACATGGTGTTCAGAAATCTTTTAAATATAAGCCATATTTTTTATGATAAATGGCCAGGTAAGGGAAAGATTGTACAAAATTTTCCCCTTTCAGAAATGAAGCAGTTTTCATGGAAAAACAGCCAACAGCACAAATTAGTGTGATGTCTGCCTCAACATAATCATGGTCACCCTGTCTAGACTATGTTTCACTGAAGATAATACAAGACTATGTCTTTGTTTGAGCACTGAAACAGAAGCCAAGAAGTTTGTACAGTAAGAGAATAATTTGAATGTGTCATCTCTTTTCTCTACAGTTCTAGGACCTGGGATTACGTTTCTGATGAAGAAAAGCAATTGATTGGATGGAAAGACAGTGATGACGGTGAATTCTGGTAAGTCCTCATCATTTATAATGACGTCAGGGTTCTATTTTCTAGTCACAGGAATTGGTGCTTTTTAGTATGTCTATATTTTGTTTGGAATTTGCAAGCTACATTGTATAATCACAAATGACACAATAATTCCTGCAGAAATAATTATATAAGTTTAGTAGATGGGCTACTAGATTGTACAGTTGAGGATAATGCAAAAGAATAAACATTTGATGAGAAACATTAATAGAGGCAACGGTAACAAGGTTCAATCAATTTGCCTACTTGTAATTACAACACCTGACTGTCTTGATCGGTCCATTCTGACACTATCTCATCAGATTCTATGGTTATTGATCTTCATCAATGCAAATCTCAGAGCATCAAAGTTTAAAGGGTTTTACCTAGATGAAGTACAGTACTGTATACTACCGGTATATTGAATTATACATGCCACTTTCTCTAACTATAGGATTACATATGAAGATTTCTGCCAGCATTTCAATGAAATCACAGTCTGTACTACTGGTCCTGATTTTGATGGAAATGGAGTTGCTGACGTGGTGGAGAATCAAGGAGACAGCTATTACTCAGCATCAATGACAGGAAGCTGGGTGAAGGGTTTGAACGCCGGCGGGTCAAGAAACAACCTCAAATCATTTGCCACCAATCCACAATTTGTGTTCACACTGACAGAACCAGGTACAATAGAATTTAATTCTAAAGACATGCAAAAACCTGCATAAAAAGAAGACACTAATTTTTCCAAGAAAAAAAAGGGAACCTGTGAAAGCTACACTGCATGTTTTCACAGTGATATTAAATCATACTGAGTTCACATGTACCAATTTGGCAAACAAAGAGAAATTGTAAAATTATTCCAAAAAACAATGATTACAAATGTCAAAACATAAAATAGCATGCACATGAATATGATTTGCACTGGCAGTTGTTTGGAAAGTTGGATATTAAAGCCTAACATATAATGTTTTTATCATTTTTGTTCAGATGAATGGGAGCCAGAGGTTGATGACATAAAGACAAAGGGAAAATGTTCCGTTGTGATAGCACTGATGCAGGAATACAGACGTCGCAAACAATATCTGACTACAAAGTACCACCAGATAAGCTTCATACTTTACAAGGTAAACCACTTGGACAAATGTAATAACTTTGATAAAATATGCTCTAAAAAGAATTTTTCATATGAGAATTATCAGTTTGGTGACAATCTGATAACAGAGTGATATTACACAAAAACATGTGACCAAATGTACCTAAATATCTGTCATGGATTTTCCAATGCCAGATATCATCTGTAAAGTTGGAAAAATCTGAAGTATGGCAGTATAAGCCACAGTCTATTTCTTGTCTATTTATTTATTTTGTCCAGTGACTTTAAAATCTAGAAGGCAATGTTCGGCCTGATAACTTTGGGAGAATGATTTAGATTTATAGTGTTTCATTATAAATAGCCACCATAACTTATAAATAAACACTTGATTTTACAATATGAATCTTTTGACCATTAGAATCTCTTATTTTCAATAAACTATATGATTTGATGCATCTTTTATCTCATCTTGTAGACTGACAATCCAAACAAACGACTTCCCATGGACCACTTCATGTACAACTACCCAGCTGGAAAGTCTGGTGTTTATATCAACTACCGTGAGGTCAACAAACGTTTCTCACTGGACCCAGGCAGCTATGTCTTGATACCTTCAACATTTGATGCAGGATGTGCAGCCTCATTTCTAATCAGAATATTTGCAGAGAAGAACTTTCAATGCCAGTAAGCATCTTCATTCAAATATTTTTGCAGATTTTTTTCCATACTGAGGAGTTGTTAACCTTTACCTGACAATATGATTTATAGTTTTCAATTTCTTGATCTTCAAAAGGCAATGATAAATTTTTAAAAATACAGATGGAAATGAGTAAATATCAATAAACATCCTAATTTTGTTAGTTGGTATGTATGATGAACTAAATTGTCAGAATTACCGTAAAAAAGATTTTTCTTTCAAATTAGAATGGTTTAACAGTTCTTCACAAACGAAACTTGTAAAATTCAGGTAGCAACTATACTGTATGTAACATGTCAGCTTATATTTTTCCTTTAATTCTATTTTCAGTGAACTTCCTGACGCAGTGTCCAAATCATTCTGATAGATGATCACCACAGACTTTATGAAAGAAATTCACTAGATGCCATGAAGATAATCATCAAGAAGCTGAAGTGTGAACTTGTTTAAAATTATAGATGGCAATTTTGTCAGCGATTGATGAAGATCACACCTTTTGAAGAGCTTATCATTGACAAGGGCAATCCATTTATTTCAGAAACTGTTTATATTCCTTGTGACACATTCAAAAAAATCAAAAATATCATGCTTGTCTGTAAAATACATTCTCTGTAAAAAATCAAATATATCAAGGCAGATGTGCCATGTGTGTAGATTTATTTACTGTGATTTAAATTCAACAATAAATGCAATGTTGATGCAATGCTTTACAGTGCCACTTTTATTTTGCCAAATAGTTTATAAAATTATGAAAATCAAAATGATGCAATTTTGTTGGTGCAAATTTCATGTCAAAATTCGTGAACTTTTGTGGTATAATATTTTTTTCAACAAATTGGTATTACCCCATTTATTTATTTATTTATTTATTTATTTATCTATTTATCTCTGATCAGTGATTTAATTTGAAAGACATTCATCTTTTGCAACCTGTACTATCATTAAGCATTTCATAATAGTTTATATAAATTAAAATATTAATTATGAATCATTTCCGAAATTTATTCCCACACTTGTCATCTGGTATCAAAATTTGTCATGGTGGGGTTTTAAAGTCATATCCATTTGGAAGAATATTTATTTTTTTTCCTTCAACTAGTGGTATTACTGCTCTTTGTTTGATTAGCCTTTTTGACATCTATGTTAACCATGAAAGAAAAAGTAATAAAACATTAGAAAAAGAATTTAAAACGTTTTTGTCTGTGTTCTTTAAACTTAATGTATCAAAAGATACAACTATTCTGCGCCTGAAATGAGCACAATTCCCAAATCTACCACAGACATGCAGACAGACAGTTCAACATACATGCAAACAACTAGCATGACATGTCTACACTCAGACTCATACGGCAGAATGGGAGCTAATCGTAAAATGTCATTCTGGATCATGTGCTCCCTTGCCAAACTATATTTATACAATGTGCCATTTCTGTAAGAATCTGCATACAAAACAGGCATGACAATGTCCTCTCATCTTGTAAGACTCTTCTTTAAAATATATATTTAATCTTTTTCATCTCTAAATCCAAACTGGCATTTTGAAATGAACTCAGAAGTACAAAGTAAATTGTGTGGAGGAAGTCATGGCTGTGAGACTGACTCTGTATGACTTCACTGATTAGAACTCTTAGGCTTTAGAGATACCATTGTACCAAGATCAGACAGCAGGAAATGTAAAACAGGTGAACTGTTCTTAACCTTGCAAGGCGCTGTTTGGTATTGCTTAAATTCTGGAATATCTTAGAAAGATGACACAATTGAAATATCACATTCAGTATTATTTTCTAATGAATTTTAAATAATTTTTAATCCAAATACAGTGTATCACATTAGATTCATCTCAAACCACACACACGCACACACGCTTACATAAACACATACAAATACACATATACATAAAGAACATTGCACTTGTATAAAGTTTCAATAGAATATGTTCTTGCATATCTGAAGAATACGGTAGCTCTAAACATGCAAACAGATCATCATACAGTGACACAATTTGATGTGCATTTGAAAATCATAGTGCAGTGTCTTTGTACTAAGTTTGAATTGAATCAATCCAGGCATGTCCTTGTAATGGCTCTGGCCACTGAATAAAACTGTGACAAAATGGCCACTTAGAGCCCATATTCGGTCGTACCACTACACAAATTGTAATGCATATGTATGTCACGATATATTTTCATTATACTAACTTTGAATGAGATCTGTTAAGCCATGTCTACGTAATGGCTCGGTACATGCAAAATTCATAAGAAAGTGGATGCGTGGTTGCAAAATTGGATTGTGTAACAAAATAAAATGATGTGCATATGCACCTCATACAAGTTTGAATGATATCAGTCAAGGCATGTTCGAGTAATGGCTGGGGATGGATGGATGGATGGATGGATTAGCTCAAATTAATCTCCCATTCCCAGACTTTACCCACTGGAACTAAAAATTTTGGACAAATATTTGTGTTGTGTATAAATGATAGAACTGTGATGTGGAATGTGCCCTGTGCTGATGAGGCATACCAGCATTTAACAACAAAACATTATTACTGGTTCCTTTTCAGATTAGACTGTTGTGCTGTTCCCGATGACTAGGTATAACAAATTTAGTTGATTAAATTAGAATAGAGCAATTTACATCAGGAAACTAAAAGAGAGATATTTGTGTTTCTCTCCTGGCAAGAAAACACCTTTACATTTTAAAGATTGCCACTTGGTAGTCAATGCAATCTAACACAGAGGTAGCCTTTGCCAAGGGTGGAGGAAAAGCAATTAGACATCTCTTTGAAATAGAACTGCTACTGCATTGTCGCTCAAGACCCAGACTGTCCAATGCAAGAACCTGTGTATTTTCTAGCGTAATCTTATGATTTGATGCCATATTCGAAAGCATTAAGCCTAGAAAAATAATATCAATCATTTCATTTTCAAAGCTACCATTTACTCAGTGACATCAAAAATAATATTTTTGTTACCATCATGCATCTACATTAAGCTTTGACATTAATGAGGAAAATTGGAACACTTTCAAAAGTCTGCATCACGTTAACTTTTTGTTTGAGTAGTATTTCACAAGCAACTGTCACCTTGGTTTCTTCAGTAACTCTGCCAGCCTATCCTTGAATACCAAAGAAAGCACGTTTAAAAATATAGTAAAATGGTACTACAGTTCACACCTGTTCATGTATACCTCCAAAATTTAACAAAATATCACGTATGCTTCTGTGTGCTTTCGGGTAGCTTGCATTTGCACTTTATAAGAGTGTACACCTGGTACATGTGGATGTCAAGGTAGTTTCAGAAATAGTTTTATGCCTTCGAACTGAAAATGTTTTTACTTAAGGTTGAAGGAAGCTGACCAGCTGATCTGCAAATAGAACTTTCTAGTCTGACAATAAAATCAATGACCTATTTACATCAAAATCAGTTGAGTTATTTGCATTGTTAACTTTAACATGTCTTTGTACCAATCAGTGATGACTCATGATTGTCAGACGCCTCCTCATTATTGATTTTGCCATTTTGAAGCGACATTACCTATTGTTACACTCCCTGCATCAAAACTACATCACAAAGTGACTTTAAAACATAATGGACTAACTGTTGAAATCTAGACTAGACTGGTACAAGTAGTAAAATTGAACAAAAGCTTCTCTTTTATGAGTGATGTTTATGGTAATTAATCTTTATTCTATCTTTCTGAGTGAAGTTAAAGGCCATGATTGCATCTGTTGCTATTTTAGGAGACCACATATCACCAAAAGTAACGAAAATTTATACAATTTTAAATATGTGTTACAGTATTTAATCTTAAAAATCCACTATACATTGATTTATATTCCTTGTAAGCAACAGCAAAAGACATATCAGTGATCAGATACAATGTTGTGCTTACGTGCAACGTGCCTCGTATCATGTTTACGTGCAATGTACAATTTGATGACCTTCATCCTAACTTGACTTGAAGTTCAAGTTCATGTCCCACTTCCTTCCTAAACACAGACTTTTATGAGATTCTTCTTGACTTGGGTGAAGTTCAGGGATAATATGGGTTGATATAAACCAACAGTGGTGAGCTCCACCAGAACAGTTCACTACAAACACCTCAAGCTATCAAGACTTACAACAAATCTAAGAAGACATCATGAGTGGAAAAATCATTCAAAGACGTGGTCTGTGGAAGAGAAGATCCTCGAGATTACTACAGATCCTCAATACTATGACCCACACAGTAAGTTAAGCTTGAAAAAAAACAAAGACGAACTTTTACTTTTTAATATGTTTGAGCCTGTCTTTCAATTATCATACAACATATGAAAATGACAGCCAAGACTTTGTTAAAATTTATGTTGTAACATTTGCATTCTTACACAGAATGTAGAGGAAATATGTAACAGAGTCATCCATAGTGGTGCTTTATTTGAGGACGAAGACTTTCCAGCCAATGAAAGCTCTCTTTTCTACTGTGAAGCTTCATCTAGAGGAATTGAATGGAAAAGACCACAGGTAGGTTTTATCAACTTTATATTTCAGTTTTTACCCATCTTGTGGAATCAGAGAAACTGTTTGTTCACTTACTCTGTATTGCTTCAATGGCTTCTTATAAATTCTTTTTTACAAAAAAAATTATACTGAGTTTAGAGAGTACATGTACCTCAAACAAAATGTTGATGGATAAGGTCTTTACAAGACTGAAATACATAATGTGAAATGCTTTTTGGGTAAAATTGTTGTTTTTTGTACATGTAGACAAAATGAAACTTAACCTACAAGTGCACATAGTATTTTCCCAAAACATTTGAGAGACATGTCACATAATTTATAGTTTCAACAAGAAACTCCTGTGCTTTATTTAAAATGACTTGACAAAGCATAGTCCATTTGTATTTTTGCAGTTTTGAAAATCTGTGACAAACAAGTGTGTAGAAACTAATATAGAAATATTTCTTTTATTACTTGACAGGAAATCATTGAAGATCCACGACTTCTAGTTGATGACATCAGCCGTGATGATGTAGTTCAGGGAGAACTGGGAGACTGTTGGTTTCTTTCCTCCTGTGCAGCCATTGCTCAACATAAGAGATTTATGGAAAAGGTACAGACTCTACCATTATACTGTGGGGGATGTGTAAGGTTAATGGACTGAGTGACTGTAGTGTTTGTAGGGGGAAAATATTTCTCAAATCAATTTTCATCAAAATAGAGTGTGTAAGCACCGATAATAAACAAAAAATTCAATCAAGGATACTGGACATTGACAACTGGCATGAAGAAAGGGTTTTTAAATGTTGTTGACAATACAGATAAAAATGTAGTCTACATGTTTGTAACCACATTGGATGCTACTTCAATTTTTTCATAAATGAATCTTTGTCTGGTATTTCTAGATCATTCCAAAGAAACAATACCTCTGGCAGGATGACAACTACATTGGACTATTTCATTTCAAATTCTGGCGGTTTGGGAAGTGGGTTGATGTAGTGGTTGACGACAGACTTCCTACACGATATAACCAACTGATGTTTGCAAGATCCCATGATGAGAGAGAACTCTGGGTGGCTCTGCTGGAGAAAGCCTATGCTAAGTAAGTAATATAGATGAGGAAATCACTGAATGCTTGTCGTGAAATGCTCAAACAAGAGAAAGTTGGAATTTTGACCATCTACCAACGCTTTTCTTTGTCTATGAAGGTTTTACTATTGGTGTTTATTTCACTTTTGATAGACTGATAGTTGAACATTGAAAGCAAAATTTCATTTGGAATAATGACTCCACTTTTTTTATAGTTGCTTTAAATATATTATCACTCTATTTTAACATAGCTCTTGAATTTGAAATTCTTGAGTGATTCCTTTGCTTTCTACCAATAATTTTATTCAAGCTTCATGGTGGCATTTGTCACTCTAACTTGTATATATACACACTTTATACTGATACTTAAAAACTACCTACTGTTGATTGACCAATCAGAGTGCTCAATTCAGGGTGTTTTATTTACTCATAAAGCCTTGGTCACCAAATTCCAAAAACGAATGACAGCGCCGTAGTAAAGTACTGTCCAACCACAAGTGAATATGTCATATTCTGTAGACATCTGGTACATTTTAATATTCAAATTTGGTAACACAGCGGAAACCAGCTGAAAAACAAAATCTGCTGTGCCCTAGGGCATTTATATAATGTGCACTAGGGCATTTATAGAATGTTTCATTACATTGGAAGGCTTTTTCACAAATAAAAGTTTTAATTCATATCCTAAACATGTTACATTGACAAAGGGGACGGTTGACGTAAACACTTTGAAAACGAAAATATATCAGTTAGGGGCGATAGTTTTTAAGTCGGATAAAACCCTCGTACTCGGGCTCTTCTGGTATATAAAGTCCAACCCTACGATAAAATGTCTCGGCCTGCGGCCTCGACATTTTATCGTTGGGTTGGACTTTATATACCAGAAGAGCCCTCGTACTCAGGCTTTATCCTATACATAAATTATTCAAAACAACTGACTCAGGTAACAAAGACAATGGTTAATGTCAACTACAATTTTACAATCTTGCCATTATTGTATTACTTTACAGATTACATGGTTCATATGAAGGTCTTGCAGGAGGGCAGGCATCTGATGCATTGGTTGACATGACAGGAGGGTTGACTGAAAGATATGACCTCAAACACCCACCAGCCAATCTATATCAACAGCTTGTCAGAAATGCCCGCTATGGTTCATTTATAACATGCAGCAAAATGGTAAGTGTAACTAACAGTATGCCACTGATGTGTCATACTTGTTTTGCATAAACATCTCAAATATACTTTGGTCTCATTGCTATGAATAAAGTTATGCAAATTACCTGCATGCAAATTAATCAGGTGATAATTTTGACCAATAAGAAATGGGTACAAGTCTCAAGCAATGCCCAAATCACAGGACACATAGACTTCAGTATGTAATCTGACACCATCCAACATACCAGCACACAAAACTGTCTTAACTGACAAATATAGATACAACGGACATTTGCTATCAATGTTACACTTCTTTGTTGGATTGTAATCTGAATTTGAAGATGAGAATGGTAAAATGATGAAAATCTTAGGATAAGTTCCAATGTGGACAATCCTGACAAGGACATTGTATCAGGATCATATTGTCTCATGAGGTGCATTGAATGAGTTGGGCATGTCTCTCTATTTATCAGGGTGACTGGAGATGTTCTGAGACAGCAGATCAGAATGGTCTGATATCTGGACATGCATACACAGTCACAGCTGTGAAGAGATGCAGATTACTGGATGGAAGTGTTGAGAACTTGGTGAGAGTCAGGAATCCATGGGGGAATGAAATGGAATGGAATGGAGATTGGAGTGACAAGTGAGTAGTCAGACTTTCATATTGCTTCATCCGAGGAATCCTATGTGGGAAAAATCATGGATTCAGGAAATAATGGGAAATTTGATACAGAGTGAACATTCAAGTTAAAGTTCTAGTGCTATTGTTGTTGGGGGTTTTAACACTGATACACATAGTACTGGGTGTTTGAAAGTTTTTCAAAACATGTTGCATTTATTCACTGAATGTAGCCAGGAACGAATGAGACATCATTCAGGGTTAATTCCTCTTTATGAATGAAACAATAATAACTGGAAAACAGCAAGCATGAACCAGTGAATACCAGGACATTTTTCTTCTATTTGGCTAAAAATACTTGTATACACACTTTTCAAAATGCATTTCATTAAAGATAGCAAATGACTGTGTGTCATATCATCTTTTAAATGTCAACACAGAAGCAAAGAAGTTCATAAAAGAATAATCAGAACATATCACCTTTCTCCACAGTTCTAGGACCTGGGACTACGTTTCTGATGAAGAGAAACAATTGATTGGATGGAAAGATAGCGCTGACGGTGAATACTGGTAAGTCCTCGTCATTTTCTGGTCATGTTGAAATAATTGACAATTTTGGTGACCTGTTTATTTTGTTTTGGCATTTGCACACGACACTGTAATACTATACAAGTACGACAGCTACAATAATTATTTGAATTTACTGGAAGGGCTGGTAGACCATGTAGTTGAGGATAATGCAAAGAAGTTGAAAGAGAAACAACAGTAAAATGCTTGAATTAATCTGCTGACTATTTAATCAAAATAGATTTCAAATATCTGACATCTGATTGTCTTTTACAATCTCTACTGACACCAGCTCATCTACACTGCATGGTTACTGATATTCATGAATGCAAATCTCAGAGCATCAAAGTTTAAAGGGTTTTACCTAGATGAAGTACACTATCCTCAATGTACTGTATACTATGATGAATTACATGCAACTTTCTTTCACTATAGGATTACATATGAAGATTTCTGCCAGCATTTCAATGAAATCACAGTCTGTACTACTGGTCCTGATTTTGATGGAAATGGAGTTGCTGATGTGGTGGAGAATCAAGGAGACAGCTATTACTCAGCATCAATGACAGGAAGCTGGGTGAAGGGTTTAAACGCCGGCGGGTCAAGAAACAACCTCAAATCATTTGCAACAAATCCACAGTTTGTATTCACACTGACAGAACCAGGTACAACAGAATTTAATTCTCCAAACAATGTAAATAGAAAAGGAAAAATGCTAAGCTTTGCAAGAGAAGCAAGAGAAAATATGGAAACGAGTGAAAGTCACAAGGGCATATTTTCACAGCAGCATAATCACATATGGTTCACATACACTGATTACAGAGACTATGAAGAAGATAAAGCTAAATTTGATAGAGAAGTAAACCACTTGTGAACAGATTTGAACAGGCACTTGATTTAGTTGATGGTCGAGTGAACATTACAGCCATTCAATGACAGAGTTCTAACATATCATCTAATATTTTTCTATTATTTTCTATTCAGATGAGTGGGATCCAGAGGTTGATGACATAAAGACGAAGGGAAAATGTTCCGTTGTGATAGCACTGATGCAGGAATACAGACGTCGCAAACAATATCTGACTACAAAGTACCACCAGATAAGCTTTATACTTTACAAGGTAAACAACTCAGAAAAATATAGTAACTTTGATGCAACAATGGTTTTTAAAAAAGATTATTCATATAGAAGTGATCTGAATAGATTTCATAAATGACAATCAAGTGACAGGGTGATATTTTAATAGAAAGACTGGGATTTGCAACCAAAGGCTCTCAGATGTTTACAGCTGGTATATCAAATCAAAGATAATTGGAAATGTCTAAAACATATGATAGCAGTAGAAGACCACATCATATTTCTTAGATTTCTTCCACACAATTGACTTTAAAATCTAAAACAAAACACTTGGCACAGTAACTTTGGAAAATGTGATACAAATTAACAATGTTTAATCACCAGGCAAGAACATCATGACTCATCATTCACCCCTAGATTTCACGATGCCAATATTTCAGCTATCTCAATATTTTACATAAAGGATGTCTTGTTGACTCTAATTTTTTGTCTCCGTATTGTAGACTGACAATCCAAACAGAAGACTTCCCATGGACCACTTCATGTACAACTACCCAGCTGGAAAGTCTGGTGTTTACATCAACTACCGAGAGGTCAACAAACGTTTCTCACTGGACCCAGGCAGCTATGTCTTGATACCTTCAACATTTGATGCAGGATGTGCAGCCTCATTTCTAATCAGAATATTTGCAGAGAAGAACTTTCAATGCCAGTAAGTGTAGTGTATCCTAACCTCCTGGATTTCTTCCCAGACAGGGGACTTAGTTTGGGGTTACCCTGGTTTGCTTTACTTCAAAATAATTATATCGATATAATTCCATTTCAACATAATAGGACCATAATGGTACATTTGTGTAAAAGCACCAACATACTGGGAAAGCATAGCAAATATTAAGGAATGTACATATGGCTGCTACATATGGAAAATTCACTTCTCAGAATGCACAACAGTGGAAAAGATTTTTCTTCCAACTAATAACACCCAAATCATTTTTTCTGGAAACAAGAGATCCTGTAAGCTACAGTGAGTCACCTGATTTTTTCCCTTTAATTTATTTCAGTGAACTTCCCGATGCAGTAAACAAATCCTTTCAATACACTGAATCATGAATGCTCAAGTCGAAGTCTCCCATTAATCAGACCTTGTGAAGATAATCCTCAAGAAATACAGTAAGCTGCAAACAGAGAATCAACTTTTCCTATATGGTGGTAAAGTCTTTAAAAATCATTGGTAAAGATCACATTTTTTGTAGAGATGATACTTTACAAGTGGTCAGTCACTTATTTCTGAAAGTTTTTCATTCCAAATGATATTTAAATGTGTGATGTAAATTTAAGAAAAAATTGTGAACTTTTGCGAAATAATTTTTGACAATGAGGCAGATCAAGGCAGATAGATTAATTTACTGAAACATTTATTGAACATAGTCAATGCATTCTTAGGGTTATATTTTAATAAGGGTCAAAACAATGCCAAAATGTGTCATTTTATTCTTACAAAATGGAAAATGATGAGAATTTGCAATCCTGTTTTTAACTCTGATTTCATAATCCAGCAATTGCTAAGGAATTTTATATTTAAACAATTTAGCTAATTATTTATTTATTTATTTATTTATTTATTTATTTATTTACTACAATGATTAACTTAGAAAGATAGTCAATCGAAGATGCATTTTTTATATCTATATTTCAATACAAGTAAACAGAATGCTTAATTGTGCCAATTCTATTTTATCAAATGCTTGATATCATGAAAAATACAAGCAACGCTATCTTAATAATAATTTAATATCAAAGTACTTTAAAATATTGCTGAAGTGTAAACTTTATTAGAACAAATCGCATGATTATTCATTTTTGTACTCATCTATTATTACCTTTCTCTGATTAATGATTTACTCAGGAAAGACATTAATCATTCGTGACTTTAACATTTACTGATATTTCACAATAGTTTATACATTTAATATATTGTTATTACAGTAAATATGTTTATTCCTTTGTCATCTGATATCAAAGTGTGCCATTTTTGAGCTATAAAAGTATATCAATTTGAAAGTATATATATTTTCTTTCAATATTGGTATCATTGATCTGTGCTTTGTTAATGTGAGCTTCTTTGATGTCAATGTACACTTTGTAAAAACAATAAAACACTGAAAAAAATTCCAATCAACATTTGTATGGTTTTTTTGTAAATCCTCAGATCTAAAGTAACCCCCATTCTGCACAAGTAATAAGCTCACTTTCACAATCAAACTCAGACATTAATATATTGAGACAGGTATATCAATCATGCAGAATAACATGACATCTTGTGATGTGAGAAACATTTTATATATCATAATGAACGCAAGATTAATGGACATTTATAACATACAGCGTTATTAGGTTGCTGTTGACATACCCTCTGGCATTATGCAACGTAATTTTTGAGCATCTATTAATTTTTCACACTACATTAATGTTGAACATACCTCAGGGACAGATATTAAGAGTCATCAAGTCTCAGGCCTACTATTTTTTTGTCTACCTCATATGGGGGCTTATTTTGAACCTCTAGGAGTAAGTTAAGTTTTCACTGTAATATACCTGATCAGCCTTCAACTGAGAAACTCATACATGCTTTTATTACATTTCACTTGGATTGTTGCAACAGTTTACTTTTGGCCTCCCTTCATTTGAAATACCCAAACAGCAAACAATTCAAAATTCAGCAGCTCGACTTGTTACCAGGAAGAGAAAAAGTAATGCCATTCTTTGTGACCTTCGTTGGCTCCCTGTTGAACAACGTACCCGATTTAAAATTATTTGTATTACTTTCAAAGTTCTCTGTAGTTATGAACTATCTTAATGTACTATCTTACCTTGATGAGCTTTTGATTAGACGTAGTACAAGTCACACGTTGTGTTCTTTTTCAAATGAGGAAATTAAGTTACATCAACCCATTGGTTGCACAGCTTATGGAGATAGGGCGTTAAAAATTTATGCGTCTCGTTTGTGGAATTCTTTACCGTCACACCTTCGTGCATTTCAGTCACTTGATAATTTTAAAGTCAGGTTAAAAACTTACCTTTTTAATTCATTTTATACATGAGTTTTATACCCTTTTAAGTCTTTTTATACATGAATTTTATTTGTTGATCTATTTTAACCATTTCTTGAGTTTTACAAGCTGTTACTTTTATTGAACATTTTAAAATTACTGTTGTCGTTTGTCACTCTTTTTTTTAAAAAGTAAAGCACATTGAGATATTTTAATATGTTATGCGCCATATAAGAAATAAAGATTATGATTATGATTATTATTGGCTTATTTTGTGAAAATTCAAATTCCCTTGTTGAGCCACAAACAAAGTCAACTAGTATAGTATTCTGCACTGGGAAGGGGAGAACAGAAGAAGTAAATTTAGCCTGTAAATACCTGTCATCATCAGCATTGAACCAATTCCTTGTATGATTTTATCATACACTTCATTTACTTCCTCAGCAGTTTTGAGGCTTGGCAGCAACTTGAGCACTCCAGTCCAAACTTTGCACACATCTCTGGACTGCTGGCTTGTTAACCATGGCAGACACTTCTCTCTCTGTAGCTTTCCCTTGTTGAACAATACCACTGGTTTAGCAGAGGTGGATAGCAGATCCAGTACTTCCTCAGTTATAACATCGTTGCACTGGGCTAGGGTCTCAAGGACAGCTCGGATACCTTCTAGTTCACATATCATTTGATGCTAAAGAGCAGATAGGGAAAAAAATGAAAATGATAATCTTTCATTTCCATTTTCCATGTATTATCTAAGTTAGACTGAAAAGAATAGGATTACATCAAACGTTCAAGGATAGGGGGTTAAAGTAATTTGTGCCTCAAAATCGAAAGACTTACACTTTTGCTCAAATTTTCCTTAAGCAAACTTTCAAAAGTTATCTTTCGAAATAAAGAATAAAATCAGGGTTCACCAGTAAAAACTTACCCTGAGAATTTCAAAATAAGCCCCCAAAATTGGTAGACCAAACAGAATTGTGCAAGTTTGAGAGTCTGAATTTGAGAGTCTGAATATCCATAATCGAGGTCCACTCTACTTTTAACCAGCCTTGAGCAGCACGTAGTTTACTAATTCCCTTCATTGTGTTCAAAACTCTACAAACTTGCATTTGCAATCCAACAGAAGTAGAATTTTGGACAAAGTATAAAAAGTCAACAGAGGCAATGAATATGATTTCTGACCCAAATTTATTGTCATAGCAAAATATTCAGGTTAGGGCACTGATATACTGCTGAAATCACTGATGTGTTCAAAACGTCAAAACAAAGGCCCAGCCGCCAGCGCGTCTTACCGCAAGATATTCCCAGCTGTCACTCAACTTGTCAAGTGAAAACATCGACCCGCCAAACTCAAAAGATCGTG
The DNA here is from genome assembly GCF_041260155.1 of Ptychodera flava. NCBI lineage: Eukaryota > Metazoa > Hemichordata > Enteropneusta > Ptychoderidae > Ptychodera > Ptychodera flava. The sequence continues at coordinate 18,645,460 of NC_091939.1, read as the reverse complement.
GCGCGAAATAGAAAAGTTCTACCCGCCAGAGCAAATCTGTTAAACCACGCCTCCAATTTTGACCTCAAATTTCACGATCAACAACTTTCTCAGACGTTGTTCAGACATCGTGGTCCTGTCGACTGGCGCGGCCGGCGGACATTCTGTCGTTCATCTTTGGAAAATTGAAAAAATTGTGAGATGATGAACAGGATTTACCCGAACAGAACATCGACACGCCGCGGGAGAAACAACTAGAAGCATGGCTCGTAATCATGGACTATAGTATAGGACTTTGTGAAATATGCAAGAACTGGAAATCAAAGAACTGGATTTTGTTTGAGTGTTGTGCAGAAAAAATTCACATATTCATCACAGTTAGCAATATTCTCATCGGTGAATTTCTCATTGGCTACTGGCGTCAGTTTTTTAATAGTCCATTCCCAAACTGACCATCGGCTTCTCACACATCGTGCGACAGCACTGGTTGAGACATCTTCTGCACTATTGCCATATTCGTCATTTTCTTTTGCCTTGTTTTTCTTTGAGAGATATCTAACACTTTACACGATACAAAGCGTTGCCATTAATTTCGTAACCCACGATCGCTGAAACGGAACTTTTCGCCACCTCTCTGCATGACGAGAAAATCGCCAGTAACTTTATATCCCCACCACGCAGTAAGATTTCCATTACAATCCTGCAACTTGGGCAAGATTGCCTTTCCACTCCTATATCTCCGTTTGAGCCATTAGGGTATCATAGGACGAAGGTAAATTAACCAGAAGAGAATTGGTTCAAGTCGGTGAATTTTCGAAAAATAAAATGATCTGTAAAAGTTCATCGTGTAAAATTTGGCAGCCCAGGTCAGGTTTACGTAGTGATCAAACGCGTTTTTATTTATTCTGTGCAGCTACAGTGAGTGCCGGGTGAAACTTCCCTGTATCGCGTTCACCCCACTCAATGCGTTCATAATCATATCCTACTCACACGTTTCACTTGAAAACAGAACACAAATCATTGCATTCCAAGCGATCACCCAACTCACACGATCACAAATCATGAACTTGAACCAAGTCTAGTAAACCAGTAAGCAAATCAAGAGAAAAGCTGTGCACAAACACGCTTCAAACACAGCGTAAGTGTGCGGTGGTCGGCGTTCGGAAGGTGGGCGTGGTTTTATGTTTTTGGTCTGGGCAGTCAAACTTTTCTGTTTCGCGCGTCGATGTTTTGAATGTGGCGGGTTCATGTTTTCTGTTGACATGTCTTTCTGACAGCCGGAAAAAGTTGCGGTCAGACGTGCTGGCGGCAGTGTCTTTGTTTTTACGTTTTGAACACATTAGTGATTTCAGCAGTAACAACACTGGATGGTACTGACATTCAAACAATATATCAATAAATCTTTTTACTCTGGAATACTTTAACTTCATTTCCTAAACTCCTTATTTGTAAGGTGGATGCTTATTATTTCAGATGCTGGAATTGTTTTGTTTGTTACCGCAACTTGTCTTCACCAACTGCTAGCTCAATCCCTGTGCAACTGTCAAGTCTAGGAGACTGCTCCCTTTGCTATTGGTATGTAGCATATCTGTGTATACTCACATGAGATTGGTTTATGTCTCCATCACTTTGATAGTGTTGCATCAGTACATCCAACTGATGAATCAGACTGGAATATGTGGAAGACTTCTCACTCAGATTAGTCACAGCAATACCTTCATCCTCTGTTCCACTTGTACTGGAACTTTCACTGGAAAATGTTGCAGATACAAAACACACTATACAGGAAAAATTTCATATTTTTTTGAAATAATGTCGACAGATTCTGTACCAGAATTGGTGTCCCTGTCCTCCAGTGTTAATAAAATACCCATAAATCTCTACACTTCAAAATGACTGTTCATTTGAATGAAGAAAACACCTGAGATGTGTTTTACATTTCTAATTTCTTCTGCTGGCCAAAACCAGGCATTCTGTGAAGTGTCATTTGAAAGCACACTGTATTTTTCATCCATTTTCCACAACATTTCACACCTGTATTTCTAGTTTTCTTTATTCATGGGGAAACAGAGAGCAAATTTTTCTGACATAAATAACTTTACGGAGTCCCACTCATAATTGACGTCCCTCTTTCCTTACCTTGTAGGTCCTTGGATTTGTAATTTCTTGTGTGTTTTGTGTAGTGACAATTTCTTCTTTCTTTGAGGTAAGTCCTCACTACTGCTGCTTTTAAGAATGACAGTACTACCTGATGCTGCAGTGGACTGTGTCTTGTGAACCTGCTGTTCCATGTCAGATAGGTGGGTGGACAGAGTCACTTGTGTGCCTTTTGTGACGGTTGATATTTTACAGATTTGTAAATCATTCTGAATTGACTGGTAAAATACACCAACCAAATACTGAGAAGTAGAAGAAAAAGAAGTGTTACAAAATCTGTGTGAGAGTTACTATGAGCTGCAGACTCGTCTACACACAACTTTTGTTTTAATCTAAAAGCATAATTTCTCCATCAGTCAGAAAATATGGAAATATGTACATTTTAAATCATATCAGTCTAGGCAGAGAAAGTTTTAGCTTTATACTGTATGTGTAAGTTTGAGCATTACTTACCATCAAGATACTGTGCGGTTTCATTATTTTCATTTGAGAGTTGCAGGTTCATTCATGCACATTGCTGTTACACCACAGAGTTCAAGGTCAGCTATACTGAACAAGTTTGTTTTCACTACATACAGGCTTTATTCTCATTACTGAAAGGAAGTTTTGTCACTGAACAATTGATCTAAGTTTAATGGTAGGTAATATACACCAAGATCCCAAGAAGAGGAAGAGTTGATAGTATGAAATAACATGACTTATTTTCCTTCATATTTACATGACTTAGTTATCCCTCACATTTACATACAATTGTTTAGATGCAGCAATCAGGTTGAAGCGTTTGAGTAACTTGTGAAAAAATTTTGATCACATACATGTATGTGTTCAGTACAGTGAACTTATCAAATTCATCTGCAAGGCTGAATTCTACAGAGGTACTGACCTGTGCATTCGTATCTTTACCGATGTGATCCAGCAAGGCAGCACTGATGCTGTGCATTCTGTCCTTTCTGGTGATGGAGTCACTTTCATATCCAGCTGGTATGTGATTCTCAATGTACTGAATAGTGTGACATATCGATGATTTCAATTCAACTAAAGAAAGACAAATATTGGCACATTAAATTTGTCAAAACTGAGGCTTGGACAGTCCTTTCAGGAAAATACTATCACATCTCTACCAAAACTATCCCTACTTAGAAGTTTGATAAAAACATAGCTCTGAGGTCAAGAAAGTAACACTTTATCTATCCTATAGACACTTCCCATTCAGCATGACCATGTAAAGTCAGCAGATCTTCTTTCTTTGTACTATCAATGCAAAAAACACTCACAATAAGTCCAATTCACTGATACTAGACATGTTGACTATTAAATATTTAGAGAAACAAGAAAATATTATTTTTGCCAGATTAGGCAATCATGCCTAGACACTTTATACAGTAGCTGACAGGAAGAGTTTACCAGAATAACAGTATCACAAAGTGTTCTTTTGTTAAATTCACAACTGAAAAACGTTACAGGCACATTTTGAAAAACAACAAAACTATGAAAGGACGGCAGCTTCAAATACAATCAAAGAATCAATGTATGGTTATACTTTCATTTGTAGTCTAAACCCAAAGTTTGCAGCAAAATACAAATGCACATAACAATCGAGCAATAAATACCTGTGTGTATGTTGGCAAGGCCATAGATAGTCAACCCTTGGTACAGTGTATCAAAAATTTTACCAATGTAGTCAGCTGACAAACAGTGTCTTGGTTTGCCATCACTGTTCTCTTGAAAAACTGCATTCAAACATTTTGAGAGACCAACTTCCAAGGATTTAACATCGCTGTTGGATGTGATACAATTAAAACAGGTAAGATGACGCGTGTGATTGTAAAGCATTATCATTTATTAGCAATGCATGCAATGTTATACAATGGTTTGTTTTTACCTAACTGTATGAGGAGACTGACTGACTGACCTGCACAAACGTGGTATTTTTCACCTTTCACTTTATTTTTGTCATTCTTACTATGCAGTACTTCAACTATATTGTCACCTGTCTATGCACAGGGCCTCATAAGTGCCTATTTAAGTCAATATTACAGCGTTTTTCTTTCTTTTTCAATGTTACAAATAATCCAGCTGAAGAGCACAACACTTGTGTAGCTGTCTTTTGTGTAGCGTGTATTGGCATGTATAGTGCGTCCTCGTAAATGTGACCGTTAGTTCCGTGACCTCTAGGCTCTAGCCATGCCTACTTCCTGCCCTGCCCTCACTATGCTTACTGTACTAATTTCCCAGTACAGTAAACACAGCGACGTCTGTACACGTGGCCAGAAGGCATGGCCAGAGGAATTGGCTAGAGGTCACGGAACTAAAGGTCGTATCTACATATGATCACATTCCCCATTGAGGGCGCACTACACATGCCAATACAAGCTACACAAAAGACAGCTACACAAATGTTGTGCTTTTCAGCTTTATTTGTAACATTGAAAAAGAAAGAAAAACGCTGTAATATTGACTTAAATAGCTACTTGAGCCCCTGTGGTCTATGCCAACAGTCACATGTGCACAGTCAGCTAGTTTACATGCATAGCTTACAAACAGTGACTAACAAACAGAGTGTAGGCAGTGGTCTAATCAAGGTAGGTGAAGGTGACTTACTTGGCATGCTCACTCAACCTGTTTATATATTTCAAAAATGTTGTTTACGGCTGTGACTGTGGGTATACATATGTACCTGTGATGTGATAACATGTTAACATGGAGCAGGTACGTAAACATGCCAACTGAACTGTGCCCATGGCATACTTTTACTGACAATGTGCACATCTATCATGAACTGATAAACATATCTGGTAAATCTCTAAAATAATCTCAAAATGCCTCTTGTAAATGTTGATTTTCCAGTGAGAATTGGTATTATCTCTGACCTTACCTTTGAAAAGCTTCAAATTTGGAGAAGAGCATTGACAGGAAAGAAGTGAACAACTCTATGAGATAATCTGCAACTTGCTCTGAAGGTATCCCACACATTGCCCACAACTTGGCAAGAGCCTCCATGGATAGCTGCAGAGAGTGAGATGGATGTAATGGTTGTGTAACAACAATAAAATTTCTTAAAATACTTTCCTCAAAACATTTCTTTCTCTAACAAACTTAACACTTTACCAGAAATGTACTCCAATACTGCCAAAGAGAAGACTTCCAGTGAAAATTGTTATAGGTTGCATTATAATTGAAGAATTGTAATGTGACCATTACTGTACTATAAAAGAATGCCATCGTATGGGAAACCTATCACACCCAAACAGCCATCCAGTTCATCATATCGGAATGCTATCCTGCTGGGAACGTACTGATATCATTACAGAACATCATCCTGTGGATATTGTCACACCAGACAGCTATTTCATACAGTTTATTGTATCAAAATGCTATGCTGAGGTACTAAGATCATGTCAGAACATCATGTTGTAGGATATCTATCAAGCCTGAATACCGTACTCATACTGATTCCAAGACAAAGTATATACGGTACATGTGACCATGTAAGTCTATAAACCTTTTAAGAATGTCAATCTGCACTTTTCGTTATTGTTCAAAATGTTGAAAAAGTTGCAAGCAATTTAATAGCTAAGCTGTGATGATTGAGGTTCAATGCCATACCTGTTTGACTTGATTTTGTCCATCTTCAAGTTGGCATGCAAGAGTTAACCACAACATCAACAGTTTGTCTGCAGCACACATGATGATGTCTGTGAGCATTTCATTCACCAGTGTGCTGAATAATAAACATCAAGAACATAGTTTATTAATTTCTGTTTGTTCCATCTGTCTCTGTGCCATTAGCATACATTCATTTAATATCAAATGGCGAAGTCAAATTCTCAAAATACACAAAAAAACTAGTCAAGCAGTAAGACACAATTGGCTTGATGGCAACACTACCAGTAATATGCATGTTATCACATGACATCTGATTACCTTGTTGCAACTTGTAAGAGATACAGTTGGCAGTAGAACTGGATTTTTATGGGTTCAAGAATCATTCCTTTCTGGAAATCTTCAACTTCCTGTGCAAAAAAGGGGAAAAGGTACAGGGCATTACCACATCCCTCTTATTATACAAAAGAGGAGATATCATTATCACATTTTTTGACCTGGTAATCTACGCTTTTAAAAACTGAAATGCTTCCTGCAGGATATCAAAACATTCACATTAAGAGGCCCCTACCTCTTTCATATTGCCATTAAATGATTGTCTTTAAAATGGTGCACAACCAACGAGAAAGAAAAGATAATACTTTGTAACCCATAAGAGGAAATTATATCATAGGATGAGAATTCTCTTCCATAGGTCATCTGAAAAACATTCTAATTTTGTAACAGTTGACATATAAGCTGGCATGAGATTAAAATTAGCATCAAAACTTTATATTCCACAGTGTGATGCAAAATTTCCAAGATTCTTATACAAATTTGGGGTTTTTTTCTGAGATGTGGTGACATTTCACTGGCAATACCTTGATATCACATGGTTTCTCAGACAGGTTGAAATACTGAAGTGTTACAGGATTTGCTATGGACTCCACAGCTCCACTCTCAAATGATGAGGCACTCTGACGGGACAGTTCTGCAACAAAAAGGAGAGAAAGTTGTATGACAAATTTCTGTATTGCAATAAATTCACATGGTTTGTTCACTAATGCCACTGTCCACACAATTCAGATTCACATTACGTGTATTTTCATGGCATTCCTCCGAAGACCATCAAAATGATCAGAATGGCAGAGATTTCCTTTTGTTACTGCTATGGTGTGACCTGAAATTTAAAACTCATTTGGGAAATGATTTTACGACATTTATTCAATTTTAATCAATATCTAAAATGATTTGAAAGTTATAGTAAATATTGTTCTCTGTCCAAATCAAACTGCAAAGATTGATGTCACAACAGGTCCATTGTAACTACAGTACAAGTGGGTTTACTGTGAGCATCTCACACTAATGCTAAATAAATATCTCATCTTATATTGCTGTATAAAAAAACAATCATTCCAAAAAATTTGGGTTGGCTGAATTAATAGAGAGGTTGACTTCATAGGGACTATTTATTGCACATGTAGTTTAATACAAGATGCAATTAAACCTTTTAACTTTTTAATTTTCATGCGCTGTTTCAGCTGACAGCACTTCAGGATGATTTTAAGCCTTGCATCCCTATATTCTGATACAGTCCTACTTGTATAGTGGGAATAGCAATACAGGGAAAGAGGGTAAAAGGACGACACACATGGAGCCTTTACCTGCCATGAGATTGATGAATTCTGAGATGAATTCATGGAACATTGGTAAATCTTTACTCTTCACCAGTTGAAGTATGGAGGAAATAATGCTCAGAATCTTCTGATGCACAGTTACAAATCCAGAATCACTCAGCAGTCGCAGCAGTTGGCAAATAACCCACGTACACAGTCCTGTTGATAGTCAGAAACTAATGGTAACCTCTGTGTTAAAAGGCCACAGTCCATGCAATGGGTGTAACCTGGACAGTGAATGGACAAGGTAAAAACAAAACCATGTGCACAAATGTGCACTGAAATACATGTATTTACATCAATGTTTGTACACATCAATTTGTTTTTACCAGCATCACATGATTTCTTGGGCGTACTGTGTCTAAAGAACTCCACACATTCTCTTAATTCTGGAAGAGAACCATTGGCTATGTACTCGGCATGGTAAAACCCATTATATGTACTTTCATTAGAAAGAATTACCCTTTTTCCAGCCTGACGTATCTATTGGGTCAAAGTTGCGGTGACCAGTAAACTATAACATTTAAAATGTCAAAATCAGAAACTTGTACAATAAACAGTATTTTAACTAACTTGTCTCACTTAGATCTACATAAACATGATGCTTTAAACTGAGTTGACCTGACAGTGATGGTGTAGGTCAAAGCAATCACACACATCTCCTAGTACCTTGAATTTTATTCTGATTTTGAATAACTTGACCTGGAAAGTGCTAAAGATTTTTCAGAACCTATGGGTCAATGTCAGTGACATACAATATGAATTAAGTCATACCTTTACAGATGTGATATTCCTCATCTTGAGGAGGCAGAAGACTTTTATTGAGCTGTGACAGAGCTGGAGTTTCATCAGACACTGGAGACGGTCCACTGGCAAAGATTGAGGGAAATTGAGCTGTACACAGTGCCAGCAATTCAATGATTACCATGCTTTGTGGTGTACCACCTGTACTGGAGGCCTTGGCAATCTCAGAATACACTGGGAAAGCAAAAAATTGCAAAATGTAGACTACTAAATGATCACCCATCACTTTTTTTCACCATCACTTTATTTTCAAACCCAGAGTACAGTGCCTTGCTCATGGGAACATCACCATGCTTAAGTCTCAAATTCACCATCCTCCAATAGTGAGTCCGGTACCTTAACCACTGCCCAACAGTGTCTTTTTGTAGAGTGACTAGTTGTGGTAAAGATTTTCTGACATCAACAATTCAAAATATGTAACAATCCAGTACGCACTAGAGGAGTACATGCTATGGTATAAAATACAAGTTTTATACATAAACATATTTATTTCAAAATATTCACAAACATATAAGTAGTAGATGCCGTACATATAACTGAGGTGAAAATTCATGTATTTGGTTACCTTTGTCAAGGTCAATTAGGTGTTCATTGATTAACCTGCACAGTATTTCTCTTGCAATTTTTATGTCAGAAGACTGCCTCTGTTGTGTGCTGTAAAAGAAAGTGTGGAAAAAAGCCAAAGTTCAGAACACGTTCAAAGTCTGTAAACCTTTTAGTAGCAATTTGTTCAGTGATAGTTTTAGTCAAAAAATTGCTGTATACTTTTTGAGTAATCAGGTAGAATTCTGCTACAATGAAAAGGTAAACAAGTGTGTCTTTTTATGATATATTTCACAAATCTGATCTTATGAATACACGTACTGCAATGGAGTGCTGTTTCCTCTTACACTAAGTTTTTACTGTGCTAAGCTTGTTCTAATTTCAAAATATAAGCTTAAAAGTTTTCAACAGTGTATTGGCAAGCAGACTGGGATTTGAGATAAATGCAAAACTCTGATGACACCATTCTAGAAATTTGTGCTCCACATTTGTTAAAATTTTTTCTCTTGATTTAAGATCAGATGAGAAATTGCAATGGTAATCCATCGATGAGACAAAATTTCATCATGCATAGAAAGGAGAAATTCCACAAAAAAATATCATTCTGACACTGTACTGTTCTGCTGCGCAGACACTTCCATTTCTCATAGTCCTTTTTTGAAGGCTGCATAAAATTAGGCCTTTGAGAAAGGCGATGGAATCATCAAGTAATTCAAGATTGCAAAAGAACTGTACTCGTCAGACATCATGATGGCATTTGAATGTTTGCAAAGAATGTTTTGGAAAAATTTACACAGAACAACCTTTCTGAGAAACATGGTCATATTGCCATCATTACTACAATATCGGATCACTGTACCATCGAGTACAGAGGTAAAGCAGTACCTTAGGTCCTTACACTATGCCACAACATGGAGGTATAAAGAAAGAAGTCTTTCTTTATACTTCCATGGCCACTGCCATGCATTCATTAGCACCACTAGTAACAGTAGCACTACAAGGGAAGCACGGAGCACAACGTTTAAATAAAGTAGTGCTACCTCCGTGAGATAACTAAATTTTGATGTTACATTTACTACCTCTCCAGATTCTTGAGTCTACCGAATGCCGCATTGAGTTCCTTCAGGAGCACATTCGCAGGTTTTGAACTTCCCGGAGCTCGACCAGAGCTAAAACCTGAAGGCGACGCTGAGGACATGACAACGAGAGTTGAAGTGGGCGTTTGATTTAAAAATCGTCATCGACTGCGTCAGTCGATACCTTTGGTCGTTAACTGCCAAGATGCTAGCATGATTGTTGTCACAGGGCCAATACTGTTTTATCTTATTTACTTCTGCAGTTCTGGTAATGTTGTCACGCACACTCTAAACTCCCGCGAAATAGGTGTGTTTGTTAAGTATTTCCTAAAACTAAACCCTCTAACTTCACCAAAAAGTAACAGGCTCTGGATTCTTCTCTACTCCGTAACAAACTCAAAATAAGCTAAACTCTGAAAATTATCGTTTAAATAAACGAAATCCATGCGGGAAAAATGTGAAACAAAAACGTAATTACATTACAAACTTTGGCTGTAAGAAATTTAACCTCTGAAGAGGGCGCACTTTTGCAAATTTCAAGTAGGTTAGGCAGCTGCTTCAGGTGAAAGGTCATTTGAAGTTTACAACGGTGATTGTTAACGTTGTGGTGAAATGATCCAGTAAGTTGATTCCATCATCATATTATCTGGCAAAAATGAACAACATTGCTTCATAGGTGTGCCATACAACTTCCTAAATGGTTCTAGGCTCTCACGCAGCCCTCTGATTAGCTGCAGTACAGTAGTTCGAGGTTTTGCCAGGGCTTTATATGTGTCGGAAGGCAATACCAAAACCACTGTGTTTTGCCGTCCGACCCACGATGCCAGGCAAAACCTCGAGCTGCCGTACTGCAGCTGCTAGCTTTTGATCTTAATGTAAGTGAAAGGGTTGTACACTGTTGGTTTATGATTTTTCAACTCTTGGATCCAAGATACAATTTACATGATTAGTCGTGTAGTTATGGCCAAGCTTCTACTGTCAATTATGAAAAACTGACTCTTTCCCCATTCCCTCCATATGCCAAACGCTGTATGTGTCCAGTAATTTTCAATCTAGCCAATCTGGGAAGAACACGAATATTTACATGTAAACGGGGTAACAAAATTAGCTGTGATATATTACCAGAGATGGGAAGAAATTCACAGATGTTTATCCCTCATGGGAAAATAACAAACACGTTCCCATACTTTTTCCACAATGTCGTTTTCCCAAAATAAAGAAAATCCTTATTAATCAAATGTCCTCTACATCATTTACCCATTGAAAAATTATGATATGTTTCCATTTACAGGTGTCCCATAGATGAGGCATGTTGACAAGATGCAGAATAACATTTGTGTGTAATACTTAGAACTTTGACCCGGAAAACACCATGGCTTCTGTCATCATGTATTTATGTCAGCGGTGTAGAGTGACTCCAATGCTGTTCCTGTTAATTATCCCTGTTGTCACAGCAATGTATCTGATATACTCACTGCACAAACAGATCCTGTTGTTCCCAACAAATGAAATCAGCAAGGAACACCAGGTCAGGATCTTGCACTTGCAAGGCCTAGTTGAAGACCTAAACAATGAAATATCGGAGACTATCGCTGAAAGAGACCTACTGCGGGAAAAGGTACAGTTTCTGGTTGGCAACTTGAGTCAACAAATGCAGTTGTTATCGAAGGAGAATGGTGACACATGGATGGATAAGTACCTAGAGCTCTACCAAAATGAAAATTTTGAAAATGAACAACTCTTGGGCTGCAAGCAGCTAGACACGATTCAGATTCTTGCCAAAATTGGCCAGGGGTACAGCAAAGTTGTCCAGGAAGGTTTGTACGGCAGGACTCACGTTGCTGTTAAGAGTGTTGCAGCAGTTGTCAGAGATGTGCAGAGTTGCTTAAAATCAAATAATTACAAGAAGACAGAAGACTGTTACCTTCTGTCCAATTATAAACTCTTGAAAGAAGCATTGATGCTGAGAGAGTTAAAACATGAAAGTATTGTCAAGCTACTTGGTGTCTGTGTACGTAGTGAGAATCCCAGTCCCTACATTCATGAGAGAGGAATTACATCAGTAGTTGAACTTGGATCCAGGGATGCTGTGCTTCTGCCACAGTTGAAGAAGTTGCCATGGATACAGAGGTTGAAGGTCAGAATCCAGACAGTTGATTTGTTAGTGACAGAAACAATTGTATGTTTTTATGGCAGGTTTTCTTCTTTTCTCATTAATGGCAATGTTATTGATGGCTTGTATGCCGGTAAGTCGATCGGACAGAGCAGTATTTCAAGTCTTGTAAACTACTTGAACTAAAGTCTATTGTTTGGAGATAGAGGAGAATAAAGTAATCAAGATATGTGTAGAGGTATGACCAATAGGTTGGCTGTGTTTTACAGGGCTTTTGTGCTGTCTCAAGTGTCTACTCTCAGGAAGATATTGAGAAAGGCAATCCTTTTTGCTCCAAAGGTTTATGGACAGTGACTTGCAGGTTATTCAAATTAACACAACACATTGTAATTACCACAGGATTGATTCACTGTTTGACAAACTGTGTGTTAGTTGTACTAAGGTTGTTGTTGTGTACATTGTGCATTCTCTTGTCATTTACTTCTGTTCACAGATAAGTCAGTCCCTGGCAAGTTTACTCAGCTATATGGCAGAGTCACCACTTGGCAGTTTACGCATCCCAGATTTCAAGGAAGAACAATTTGTCATGGTTGATGATGTAATCAAGCTGTCAGACGTTGATGATGTCACAAACTTAGAGCCATCGTGTGATGATGACATGAAATGCCTGATTGATGGGAGAGAGATAGGTCAGAACAAGTAGTTTTCTTGATATACTTAATTTAGTATATAAGTAGTGATCAATGATGTATGACATTGCAGAACGTGAACTTCAATCTTGATGACTTGTGGAAGAAGAAGGTACTGTTTAGAAATTTGATAGATTGGCTATGTAAACAAAAGTATGTTTTCTTTAGTTGTAACAAAGAGAGCATCATATGATAAACAACAATATTGATCCATAATTACTTCCACTGCCTTAACTGACAAGCACTTGGCCTTAGCTTTAGGCCTGTGCTAAGCTACATTACAATTCAACACTTTCCTGGGGGGTACATTTGTTTTCAAATTTGTCATGAAAGGCACTCGTGAACAAGCATTAATACACACCATAAGGGGATAAGCATAAATTAATACCATAAAGACGATGGACATAGTGCTTTACAGGTTTGCCTAGATAAATGTCATAAATTCAAACTTCAAACTTCTTTCCTGTCCTTGGTTGTTTTGATGTTTACAGGAATCCAGTGCCATAGCAGTTACCGCTGTCTTGGGATGAACTCACGGCTAAACTTTGCTAGAGCCAATGAAGTATTTCTCAGCCCACTCCTACAACACAGCGCTCCCATAAAGCTACAGAATAGTGTGACTAGCTTACTGCAAGATGTAAAGAACTTCAATGTTGATGCCAATGAACTTCAACTCAGCCTTCAGCGTCTGGAGAAACAGTACTACAAGCTCAACTCTGATCCAGCCTTTTGATTTTATTGCAATAGGTTAAACCTGGAATTCAAATGGACCATGGTACAAACAAACCCATGTCCACACAAGTGCTAAGAAATACATGCATTTCCATACGCGCTTGTACAGGTGGGTTTGTTTGTACCACCATCACATGATCTTTTGAATGTACTGAGTCTGTAGAACACATTGCGTCCTTTTTATTCTGGAGTAGAACCATTGAATAGGCAGACTGAATATGCAAAATTCTTTCTGAAATACCAGATAATTGTAGAAAGCTTACTCTGGACTCCTCAGCACAATACTATCCTTGAAATGACTTAAAGGCAGTCCCTTATGAGTGAATTGAATTGCCCTATAAGGCAATGTATATGCTGCATGGAAAGGGAAGTTAGAGTACATAAAAAGTAAACCTTTTTATATCTAAAAAGCAGGTGTACACTTCTTCATCTAAAACATCAGGGTTATTTTTCTTGACATATTTTGGTCACATATCGGATAGAGTGATTTACTTGATAGACTGAGTCTGACACTGAACAAAACATGAAACAACCCATTGCTAAACAAGGGTGTGGAGCAAATTTGGGGAAAAATAAACAGAAACATCATCGTACAAGTTTTATAAATGCATCTACAATGACTGTAATAGTACAAGAGTTTGTAGAGAAAAGAGCTGTTCGGCTTTGGTTTTTCACAAACTTTTCATCCAGGTTTTCCCTTCAGGTTCAATGTCTGTAATACACTGTATGTTTCTAAGTATCTCATACAAATAGTTAGTCAAGGTCCACAATGCTTCCAATCTACAGGTCTTTCAACTTAGCTGTGAACAATTGCATAGCCATCACACAAGTCAGAATCACTTGCTAAGCCAGATACTAAAGTTGACGGCTCATTTAATCATTGGTTAGAAAAACCAATCTGTGTGTACTTTGGAAGAAAGCGTCAATGTCAATGAAAAGATTAAGTCTTGTAAAGAATTAAAAGAATGACCAGCTCATGCAATGATACCACTTTGTTGTTGTGAGCAAGAAAAATGTGTGCGTGTCTTGTACATCTCAGATGATTCATCTCTAATATTATGTATAGAGCTCATATCACAGTATGTGTTTATTTATAACTATGCTGATGTACACTCGCTCAAGTAGATATTTGGGTCACCAGACATTTTTAAATTTATCTTGTTGGAAAAAATTACTTGCATATCAATTTTTGGTAGCTAAGTACAGATTTATCAGATTTTATAGAAACATGTTTTTAATCCATAGATTCATATATTTTGTGTGGTGTAACTTATTTTGTAATAAAAAGGTAGGAACGACATCCATTACTCTGTCTTTTTGTGTACTCTTTCAGACAATGTTTTGACTGCATTTGGTAATGGTATGTTTGTTACCAATGAATATCATATAATTTAAATCTTGCAGCTATGTTGACTTGATGCATCTAGATATCCTGCATGAAATACGTTGTTTGTAAACAAGAAAGTCACACACGCCCAGTTCCAACGACCCCCCTCCCTTTAATTACCCACAAGCAGTTCTTACTGTTGCTCGGTCACTTTCTGTAATCTTTGAAAATGTTCATTCATTTAATTCACTTGCAACAAACATAAAAAAAAATCAAATGTCAACTTTTAAGATCATTTTATTACAAAAGGCAAATGTACACAAAATTCACTGGCACACACATCAAATTATTTACTATAACAAATATAAAAACATCAATCCCATATATTTATCAATTCAAACATATACAACAAAAGGCTAGAAATCACAATTACTGCTGATCAAGACGGTCATTTCAAATATACAAGCAAATCAATGTGTACTGAGGTCTGACAAAATTACACTGACAAATTTTGCTCTTTACATTAACATTCTGTGGCAGGTTACAATTTTTTGTGTTGGTCAAATGAAAATTTTCAGGAAATGGATTTGATATTTTGGTCACTGTTATTTCATTCAATGGAACTGATAACTTCACTCAAAACAGGACCCATGTGTGGGTTACATGTATTTTTGTACTCTGTTATTCATTCTGTACACGATGCATAGTAACATATGGATTGCTGGGTTTACAACCAAAATGGCAGGGATTAGTACTGTGCCTACATGATACGCTATGGACTTATAAGCTTTCAAGGCATTGACGGAGAAGTTCTCATCAAGGTATGCTGCACTTAGTGTACATTTTAACAAACAAGACTCTGTCAGTAAGTGTTGCATATTTCCTACTGAAAACAAAATCAGTACATCAAGTCAGTTACGTCATAGGTACATAGAATCATAGACTCTAGGGTTTATGACTGAACTTTTTGTCCATTTTGATTAGGTCTGTGGAGATATTTACAGCGTCCAAATGAGCAAGTCTGACTCTGATTTCTCATTCATTCTGGTAGAACAAGCACATGTCTAGCACAGCACACAAACATTTTCATCTAAAATCCCCCACCTATCTCATGGTTTGGTCTCATTCTGTTCTTTTTGAAAGAAAAACTCGCCAAACATGGACGGGACATTGGGACGCGAAGGGGTTTACTGTCTACTTGGCATCTAGTGATTTGAGCAATCTGGAACAATGTTGTTTGACCACACTGGTACTGTTTCTACCACTTCTGGCTGAGAAGACACTGCCTGGTGTGCTAGCTCCCGATGATCTCACATTCTGGGTGATATTGGACAGTTTCTCAGCGGCCCGCAGACTCTTCAGTACCTGTGATAAGTGATAAGAAAAAATGCTTTGATACAAAAAGTAAACAGAAAATTTTCCTTTTGCTGTGAAGCTTTTTGCCTTCTATTCTGGTTAGTGTTACCTGGAATATCCATTGTTAAAGACCATTCCTTGCATTCCAGTCTATGGGTAGTGCTTTTTTCATAGGGTACACTGAAATCACTATGCTCACTGAATCAATGTTGAATCAACTTCTTTGCCCTTGCCAAAGACAAATTGCCAGGTGTTTCAAACCAATTAGACTTCATTTGGTAGTGCAGAATACAAAGCCATCACATAAAATTATGAAACTGCACAAACCGTCTGTAAGTCAACATAATGTGTACAGGAGGAATGACCAGGCAGTATTTCAACGTAACTGCGTACACTCCCATTGTAAAACAGTGTGAGATGACATTTTACAGCTTCCAAATGAGCAAAGACAGAGCATATTTCAAGATATATAATGTGTTCTTTTGTTGTTTGATTTTAAATCATAATGGGCACTTTACAAGAAAGATACAACCTACCTCCTTCAACTGTTTATGCTTGGCAAGTGTACGTAAAGCAACAAGAGCTGTCTCCTGAGTGGCATGCTGACTGTCATGGCAGGATACTTCTAACAATCTGTGTAGATACAATGAAATACACATAATTCACTTTCATGGCATTGGTAGTAGAAAAGCATAATTAAAGTAATAACTCATCCTAGTAATAAGGTTGCTTTATTTTGATCTGCTCTTAAACCTTCAGTTTTGTTTTACTTGCCTGATCACAACTTTCAAATTAGTCAACATAAAATTGAAATAACATATCACTAAAATTGATAAAGGTAACAACAGCCTTTCCCCTACACGGGTCAAGAAAGGCCAACCACCTATATCTACTTACCCTTGTACTGCTTTAGCTTTGATCAGCTGTTTACAGAGAGCCCCAGAATGCATTGCAAGGTTACCAAGGGCACCTGCAAGAGAAATACCACATTATCATCACACAGCAGTCCTTGTGGATGGGATATGCAAATTGCAATTTCAATCATACTGTCACATTTGACAAAATATCCTTAATATGGAAAATTGCTAAATTAATGACATCCATGGGTCAAATTTACTCCAACACTAGTATAGCTTTTCTTGTGAACAATTTGATAATCTAAATTAAAAACAAATATTCAGAGAGTTGTACTATGGTTTTGAATTTTAGAACAGAAATTCTTTATTGAGGTACATGTATGAATTAGTAAATCTGTCAACCAAGTCATGAAGTGATATAATAGTTTCATTGAAGTACTAAAGTAATGTACTGACCAGCTGCATTGGCTCTAGTTTTGGACACACTATCTCCAAGTAGATCCACCAGTATCGGTATAGCAGCTGATAGCTGACTATACAGTGTGTCATTGTGATAGGCAGCATTGCCTACAGCAAAACTTGCAGTCTGTAAAACAAGAAATTGGTTTTTACCGTAGACAACTTTTCTGTTTATATAGCAACATTTTAGCTGACATGATAACATAAAGTGAAGGCATATGCCATGCTGGGGCTTCAGTTTTTTTGAGGTTTCAGTGCAGAGCACAGAAGGTAGAAGCGAGATTGTCTGTCGTTTGATGGAGTCTTAAGTTTGGTCAAATAATTATAACCCTATTCTACCCTGCTGACATTTGGTGATATTTGCTTACTGAGCGATACTCAAAAGGGCACAATTGGAAAGTTTGAATTTATTGGAAAGGAAAAGACAGGGCCATAAACCCTCAGAACTTGCAACACATTTTCTCAAGCCAAAGATGCGTAAAAGAGAGTTACTTATGAGAAACTTTGACACAAACTTTGACACAAATAACATAATGTTCAAATTTTACATTATGAAATCATAAACTCAAAGCGAATACAGTTACCCAAACACTATTTGACAGGCCATTTTGTTTGAAGTTTTGTTTGCAGTGAATAAAGTATAAAGTCACCATGTATTCTTGTAGCATTTGAGAAATATAATATCTCACCTTTCTGACATCATTGTCTTCACTACTGAGACATTTCAATAGCAATGTAATCAGGATATCTTTGGATTTCAGAACATTGTAGAAATCCTTGGTGTATCTCAGCATATTTCCCAGCATTCCACAGCCACGACACTGTACTGTTGTGTTCTTATGAGAAAGTATGATTTTAAGGGGATCATAATTACCTGCATTACAGTGGAGAAAATCACATTACAGTTATGCTGAACAGAAATAGTGTAAGATACTGCAGTATACTGCATAATAAAAAGTCCAAATACCATAGCAAAGTACATTTGAAATCAGACAACATCACATGCTGCACTATATAGTTTAATTTTGCAAATATATCACAAGATATACCTCCTGATAAATATAATACTCACAGAGAGGGCAATATGTGATTTAGCGGTATTTACAACGTATTATGATCACTCTATATGTATAATGAGTCAACGATACAATTTGCATCAATGAATGCCAGTATATCATGCTCCAAGCAGAGATGGTCATACTACACCAATATGGGATATGATACATTTCAAGAAGCCAATATGTATCAATGAGTCATTAATACAATTTGCATAAATGAAAGTCATATATCATGCTTCAAACAGTAAATGGTAACACTACCATTATACCAATATGGGATATGGGACATGACACATTTCATTCAGAAGCCAACGATGACAGGGTAACACATCAACGACGTAAAACATAAGATCAATCGGGTGTTGGAGAATTTTCAACTTTTACACTAGAAAAACACTACTGCTAATTTCAAGAATGCGTGCTGGCAATTTTCAAGGCAAGGTCCAAAATGATAAATGCTATACTCACTATTGTCACCCTTGAGGATACCTTTCAGAAGTGGGAGATGTTCTTCAGATGTCCTCACAAGATGTGAGTACATAGACAATGCATCGGCTTGGATGGATTCAGAACACTGGTTAGATATCAAGGTACTTAATAGGGACTCAGCCTACAAACAAACATAACAGTAGGATAATGAATGATTTTTTGTACGGAGACCCTCATATAAACCAAATATCTTTGTTCTGTACCCATATCCTACCAAGTTCGCATGAAACCATCAGGTCATGTTGCTTGAAACCAGTGAAGCATAACAACTTAAACATTTGAAGACCCCTGAAACGGTAGATACTGACTTGACCCGTTTTGACATACATGCCCAGGAGGTGAAAATATGTAGGTTTTGGCTGAAGATCACCTTTCACTAACTTGGCAGATGACAAGTAACAGGCCCCAGTGGCCTGGCCACAGAAATTTGTTAAAGTCTATTATAAAGGCTAACATATGCATAATTAATGGCTTTGATAGGTAGCTGGGGAGTAGCTGTATATTTTCTATACCAAGATAAGTATTTATCGCTATCAATAAATGGGGCATACCTGAACTCTGCATATGATAAAGTACTGCTTAATGCACAGATGTAAATAACTTTTTGTCTTCAATTATTATACATAATTATTTTTTCCATTGTCAGAATTCACCATAAAGTTGCATTGTACACTGACTGTAATGGTGGATCATTTCGCCGATCACTTTCTTTTGAATTTGTGAGTAAAATGTTTCAAAGTCAGCCATGGACAGCAAATCCCACGTAGGACATAATTGAAACTTACCTTGTGTATTCGGATGGCATCTTGAAGCTGAGCTACAAATACTGTATCACTAAGGACTAGCCTGACAATTAAACCTGAAAAAAGATCAGCCATTGTAAAGATACCAATGAGTTGAACAATAAATGATCTGAATTTCAAAGACTGGTAAACTTGAGATTATTCGGAAATATATTTTGCCTGAGATTTTGAAGAAAATATCCTAAAGTCAGATTGCAGGTAATATTTCAATATTAGATTTATACATCACCTTATTCAGCTAAACAAACAATTTTACAGTCATATGATAATACAAAGAGCAAGCCACTTATATAAAGGCTGAAAAACTGACAGAAAGAGACGAAAAATGGCGACTGATTTCAGTCGCTCCTACTGTCTAAAATTTAGCACATGGAAGCTAAAATCCTAGTATAGCAAATCATGACTCATTGTGATGAACATCAAATTAAAAATTCTAAAAATGACAAAACTTAACAAATCCTACAAAAATAAGTATCAGTCATGAGTATCCTTACCTACAGAGGTCGCCATGTGATGAGGTTGGAGGTAACTTCTACACACATAGACTAGTTTACTGATAATTTGACTCTGGTGCATACTCTCCAAGACACTACTCAGCATGTGATCGTTGATATCAATGGCATAGGGAAAACACAACAGTTGTGATACTTGGAGAACGATGTCCACTATCATGTCTGAATAATTGATTTCTTCATTAGACCTGTCAGCAAATTATCAAAAATGTCAATAGGCCTGGTGTCATAGAGAAGTCACAGTGAGAAAGCAATACCATTACTGACATTACAGTAACAGAATGATGGTAACATCGTTAGAGTTTGTTAAGACACCATTATGCAAGTGTGAAGCTTGTCAAAGAGGAAGTAGAAGGAAGGACAATACAATGGTAGGTCATTTTTCAAAGTTTGAAAGAACAAGTCCTATTTTCATTCCTTTGTTAATTTTGAGTCCACTTATTTTCTCATTTTTGAGGAGTGTATATCAAGGGTAAGAATGTATATGAAGTAAAGGGAAATGACCCGTAATATTCAAATGACTGTACAGAATGAGTATGTCTGTGATAGCCCTGTTGTCATGTGGTTTGTTCAACAAAGAAAGAGATATGTGAAAGCATTTTCCTTCCAAGCATGTTGGTCTCATGATAAGGAAATATTTACGATTCCCTATCCCTAGCATGAAAGAGGTTCATCAGATTACCAAGACCTAATGGCCATGGAGACAACACCTACTGATTCTTTCAGTGTGGCAGCCCCAGACACCTAAGGGCATCACAGACCTGCTATTGCTCAATCTAACATGGCTAAATGCCACTTGTCCCTCTATGAAGTTGGATGCCAACCAGAACCAGTGATTTAATTATCAAATTTCCACACAACTGTTACATGTTTTTCTCTATAACAAGAGTAGAATTTTGTAGTTGTAAGACTTACTTATTTTGCAGCCCTGCTATAAATTCTTGTGAGAGTAGAGCACTGAAGCACAACATTACAACACCATCTGGATCTACAAGTAAGGGAACACACTGCATGGGTTCCTGGTGGAAACAGACAAGAACATCTACATGTAATGTCATACAAATATGATCTCCCTACTCTTCGTGGCAAGCTATACACTTGCAAAACAACATGCATGTAATGGGAGAATAATCTTTGGAAACAGCTTGTTTCTTTCATTTGATCAAAAAGGTTTTCCATTTGGATTGATGTGCCATACAGGAGAAAAAGAAATGGCATACTTCAAATAATATGTTATTTGCTTAACCACGTATATGAAATGTGTCAAAGATAAACAGATGAAGTGAGGTGATGATGAATGGACCATGAGAGAGCTTAGCTTGCTCCATGGCAAAATATTCAGTAGTCTGACTTTCAGGTGAAATAGTAGAGGAACTATTTGAATGTCTGTATATGGAATGGCCAACTACTAGGAAAAAGAAGCAAAAGTTCAAAAAGGACAGTCCGTCTTCTTTACGGTGACAGCCACCTGGGTAGTTACTTCTTGGATACTGAATTCAACGTTAAAATCTATGAGGTAAATGTAAAGTGAGTTAATTACCTGTGTAAAGACCTGTGTTCCCAACTGTATGACTGCCATCAGACCAGATGGGGATATCAGGTTCCATTCTGGTGAACTTAGGGCTTCCAGCGCACTCTCCTCCCCATCTTCAATGTCATGTATTGGCATGTTAGTACTTGGGTCACTTACTCTCAGCATCTGTGCCAGTCTGGAAAAAAGTGACTTCAAACTGAGTATCTAAGACTTTGAGAATTACAACACAAAAATGTTCACTGTGACTGCAAATACAATTCTAGGCATTGTGAATATGTATGAAGAACAACTCTCTGCATTCTCCTGTGTTATTGTACTTGAAAACAAGATAAGTCCTTTTGTTGTAGGAATATGCATTTCTTCACCTGTAAAAAAGTTCTGTACACCGAATGAAGACATCATCACCAGTATGAAATGATCACTCCGTGCTTGATTTGGTATCAACAATAGCTTGAGAGGCCATATATCTTTTTTTTGTTAGTAATGGCATTAATGTTCCTCCAATGAATATTTGAACTTAATACTTTGGTTTACATAATTGCATACACATGATAATGATAAACTACACCTACCTGTGCCAGACCATGCTCCATACATTGGAGTCTATGACCATATCTGCCACGGCAGTATCCCGCACACTGACAAACTGGCACAGCAGTAAAAACAAACCATCCAACACACCATAATCAAATGGACATCGAACGCAGATCTGGAAGTCAAAAAGAAACAGAGTGTGATCATATACACTTCAGTAGTTCAAATGTAGGTTTTAAAATCTTTGAGAGAAAGTCACTTGTGTTTGGTTCACGCACGCAGTCCCTCCATGAGGTACCATGGTTCAAGGTAGTCACCTCACCTGTGCAAGGTCTGTGAGGGCAGCACTAGCTGCACTGAGTAGGTCTTCTGGTGGAACCTCCACTGCTACTCCAGCATACAGAAGTTGACTGATCAAAGTAGCTGCCGCTGCCTGCAGTGCAATTGTCATAGAAGAAAAAAGTAAATGTTATTATCAAAATGGAATCTGCTGTTGACAGTATTACGATCCTGCAACTCAGTAGTGCTGAATTGATGAAACCAAATCTTTCATAGGTGATGACAATGTTGTAAAAGATTTGCAACTGAGGAAGCTGTTTAGCAAGGAGCCTGATCACAATTTCAGTACAACCAATGCACAATGTTTATACTTGTACGTTGAAATTACCATGAAACATATACTTATTCTAGAAAAAACATGAATTCTTGGCACAAAGCACTCCATAATGCATCAACAACTGTTTTAGCTTTTGATTGATGTAGAGATCAAAACAATATCAGTCACAGTTACTTTGAGTTATCTGCTTACAAAATGGGAAATGAGTTTTACAGTCAGTGGCTATATTGTTTTATGATTAGATCACACTTTTTTCATAGTGCTCTGTTGAATTCTTGTAGATGGTATGTGTATTCAAGGCAATACTTACAGTATGGCTGGCAATCTGAGAGTCTAAGAACACAGCAGTGAAGAGAAGGCTTGCATCTCTTATTCTGCATTAAACCGGAAATAGAGGGAATTTATAATCAGCAAACATCATTTACTTGTAGTTCCATGAATATATGACCTTAGAATCTTGCACAGGCATGTTTCGATACATATCTCTCTTCGTTTTTGTTGGGGTTCTTTATATGCTTGTTTTGTTTTGTTTTCTTTGAGGGCGGGGTTTGTTTGATTTTGGACTACTGGAATGAATTTTCAGTTCAAGAGGTGTCACGTAAGTGTCATGGAGGCTTATAAATGTTTGTGTCTTTGTTAAATGGCAACGTATGGGACCCTGATTTTAATCGACTTGGAGAAGGGTTATCAATAATACTTAATTTTCTCAATCATCAATCTCTGGTCTACAGAAACAGAAATAATAGGGTTGATGCAAAGGTATTCAAATGATGCATGTTCTGACCAGAAATAATTTTGTTTTGGCCCATGTTGTTTGAAAAGCATTTCTGTAGCATCCAAGGTGGCAAAAACGGGTATATTTACATGTACTTACATTTCTGGAACATCTCGGAGTTGGATCAGAACTACTGTCAGTGTATGTAACGTCAGCTCATAGACTGTATTCTGGCTCATATCTGCTAGCTCAACCTGTATTAAAAAAGTGTACAAAATATCACTGGTAAAAAGACTTCCTGGCATATTTCTGACACTTGCATCCAAGTATTAAAGTTGAAAAAATTAAATACATAGTATCGGGACTACAGTTCAAACAGAAGATATCTTGTATCTTTTCCATCTTTTCAAAGAGAAAATTGATGTACATATATATAGTCTTATTGTATTCAATAGTTCTGACAAAATCATTTTGCAAGAACAAAGTGTCAAGGGATCAAAACATGTCCATCGATTTTACAGTTTGAATACCCTTTACATCCATAAACTGTCTCATGGTTGGATCTACATGGAAAAACAACAGGGGTAGATGGTTTTAATTTCAAAAGGTGTGCTCACCTTGCCCTGTAGGATAAGTAGTAAAGATGTGATGTGGTAACTCCTGGTAATTAAGTATTCACAGATTTGAGTCGACATCTGGCAACATGAGTATAGCACCTGCAAATTTGACAATATATTGGATGAAAGAAGATTCGAGGGGATGTTGTCTTGGAATATGATGATACAAATGGGTTAAATTGGACACTGTTAACAGTGATCGACACTGCTTGAATTTATTTATTGGTATCTATTTTCCTAAATTGATATAAGCATCTACAAGGATAAAGACAATCCATAAGTAACAAATTTCTAATGACCGATATGTCACTGAAACAAGATCTTATTTTCAAAATGAATATTGCGATTCTAAATTTAAACAGAACTCCCATACACCTTCTGTATTTCCTAAGGCTTTCAGTTGTCTTAAAGACCAACAACATAGATTTAGGAACAGAAAATCATACATTATACTGCTCATCGATAAGCATAATATATACCTGTCAATAGATATAAACTTTGGAAGCCATACCTTTAAAGTATTTTCACAATTATTGGCATGTCTTAGCTGCCTGAGGAAGTTATCAGAAACAGCCTCGTGTTTGGAATCGATCAGTTTCTCAGCCACACAGAGCGCCATCTTTCTCTTCCCGTCAGTTGAATCTCCACTATTCAATGGCAGATTGACGATAGTTGCCAGGGACCCAATGCAAAGACTGCATGCTTGCTCATAACGTTCAGCTGCCTCCTGAGGGTCCCTTGTAGCAGCTGTCAATGATAGACAAGTAGGTATAGTAGCATCACAATTTGTCAAGTAATGTCTGCAAAGTTTGGGCAAAATTTCTCCCAGACTATCAATATTTTTTTTATAATTTAGAACAACTTTCCCTGTAACACGGAGGGGTCATACATGTAGAGCAGGAGATTACATTATTATACTAATGACATGAGATATCATATCATATCATATCATATCATATCATATCATATCATATCATATCATATCATAGCATATCATATCATAGCATAGCATAGCATATCATATCATATATTTCAAAGATCATCAAAAAAATCATCCTGACCTTCACACTTAATTAGATTACAAAGAATAGCATTTACCTTCTAGTTTTTGAAGTGTAGTTTTATCAGGCAGTGTGAAAGTCAGCAATGCATCAATGACATCAGAGTGGGCTGTGGCAAGACTGCTGTAAAAAGCATCACAGAAGACAGCCGGAGTGCCATCTATCACCTCACAGATGTAAACCAGACACTGTGTGGATATTAGAATGTTAGACATGAGATATCATGGATCAAAATAATTAACCTATGGCTTGTCTTATTTGAACCATGGAAACTAATACAATGGAATTGGTCTCATTGATATTAATTCTTTGTTTGTCAGTTTGACTTTTAAATGCTACTCTCGTCTCTTATTTTATTTTGACAATTTTTTTTTTCACATTTTTTCTGATAAAACTCAGCATCTGTCCATTCTATCAGTCCTTTGTATCTAATACTATCACAACATACATTTATACAGTACAAGTAAAAGGGAAAAGCGGTGGTTGCTCTAGTTTATTGAATGAGTCTTTCCATGAGTATGGGGAAAAAACCATAGAAAAGAAGAAACATTGACTACAAATCATGACATTTCCAGAGAAAAGCACACCATTGTTGCAGTCCAGACAAAGGCTATGGAGGATGGGGTAGTTTGCAAATCATTATGGAATTGAAACATCAGTCAATTCAAAGTACTGTAACATCTTTTGAGGAACAAAACTTACATAGATAACTTGTTCTTTCAGTGTCAACATGTCATCTTGTTTGTAATTCATCAATGCTGGGGCAACTCGGCAAAAGTTCAACCCAAGCATCATGAAATCCTTCACACTGAAATTCAATGAAAGATGTCACTTACACATCAAAAACAAACTTATTAAAACTCTTAGTTGATGGATTTCCCAAGACTTAGTATTAAATTATCAAACTACCATTATCACTCTAATAATTCAGCTTCTCTAATAATTTAACACCATATTTTTTTAGACGTGATTTTTTTTTTACTTTCATTATTTCAACTTTTGTGTAGCATTCATATTTTTACCTCTCTAAATTCAACTGGCTACATTTTGGATAAAAGCTTCAAAATTGAAGTGATTTGTCGGGTTTTTTCTTTACCCCAACTCTTTCTTACAATTCACTACATTGTGCATACAGTAATTGAAATATGACTACAATGTTGCCGTTTAACATGTATGCAGAACAATTTGTCCTACCACATCATCAGTCTTGACATATATATACGAGCACAATTGAGATTAAAAGAGGAAATTTGATGTACTGACTTGTCAATATTGAGTGAAGTGCCAGCATCACTGACAACATATGATGTGATAGTGGTAACTAAGTCCATCAGGATCTGCAAACACCATGGTTGCTGTGAAGAATTTGAGAAGAATACTTTTACATCTTACCATATGCAAACGGCATATTAATGACATTCATTTAATGTAAAAAATGAGTATTTGGATACTGTCCAATGTTCTCAAAGAAATATTATATTACCATGCCCTGTCCATCGCATTTTTAATTGGTTGAGCTGAGCCACGTGACTGCCCACAAATACAAAGTGATGGTTTGTTTACATGCCCCCCGAATGTGAATAATATCGTAAACATAGTAACTTTACAGCTAAAACGAAAATTTTGATTTCTACAAAGATTATAATCAATCACAAAATAAAATGGAGCACTTGTGGGCCAAGTTTAGACACTTTTTTCAAAAAATCTACTGATTTGCAAAATGTTTACAGCGCGCACTACTCGCTGACAAGTTCTGGGGTCTCGTTGTCGTTCACAAAGGAAATTTTCTTAAATTTTGACGGTTTTGGGGGTTCGTTGATAATATAATGGAAATAACAGACTCCGCGCTGACCATTAATGTTTATTTATGGGCACGGGTGAGAGGAAAGCCAAAATTAACTGACTCGGCAAGCCTCTCCTGTTAATTTTTGGCTTTCCTCTCGCCCTTGCCCATAAATAAGCGTTAATGGTCAGCGCATCATCTGTTATTTCTATAATGTAAAAGCACAGATATAAGAAGCTGTGTATTATTTAGGAAGAAACACATATTAGTAAATTAGGGTAGGAGTATCAAATAAATCTGAATTTTTATTCAAGTCACATGATTTTCCATTAAAGTCACATGTTTAACAACAGAATGTGAAAATTAACTTGTAGTTCTGCAATCTCACACTTGGCAACTAAACACAAATTGTAAATTCATCATTTGGACACTGACCTTTTTGACATTGGTCTTGTCTTGGAGTTGTTCCAACAGCTCTAGTGGTTGCTGAGGAATACCTACTGTCTTGTTGAACTCCTGTAAAAGGTTGGGCGGACTGTAAAACAAAACAAAATATGAGACATAAGATTTCATCAACAGTCAAACATGTAATAACTTGCAGTCGAGATGTGAACAAGATATTGATGATGCAGTGTCTGTAACATGTTCAGATATTTTGTCCTTGGCACTGATAGTTGTCAATACTGGAAGCAAGTCAAATATGTATGTAGTTAGTTTGAAATGCAAATAAATTTTAATTGAATAAGAAGTTGACTTCTGTAATAAAAAAGTGACGCTGAAACTTCACCAGCGGTAACAGTCAGCACCAAGTCTGGTATAGTATCAAAACTTGATGAATCATTTTGTCTCATATGGCAACAAGGGTTGTGAAAGAAAAAAATCACCACAGAGGTATTAAGTTTTGCACAAAAGAAATGCTTTCTGAATCACAGAAAATTTGACAACCCTGTTTGCTTACATGTCTGAGAAATATGAATAGTATTGCTGAGGAATGCAAACATTCAAACACAACCATTTGTACCTTTATGTATTACAGAGTTATTTGAAAAATTAAAAGTTATGATACTCATATAAATAAGCAACACACTTTAGACTTCCTGAAGTTCCCTTACTATTGTGAGTCAATGTACCGGTATAGTGTACAGTCAGCAGTGTTCTTCACAGCTTGAAAAGCAGATGGTCGGTCGATTTACATAACACTGTACAATCTGCATATTCTTTTGCAGTGAATATGCATTCTTTTAGAAAGGCAGCCCACCTTTCAAAATACCCTTGTGCAGAACACTGGTGAGTATGTGCCAAATGGATTGTAAGATAATTTGTAAGATACTAGTTCATTCTAACATGTACTTGACTAATACCAGTTTGTTGAAGACTTACTTTCTGCATGCTAATATATTCATAACAACTCTCAACACTTGACGTAACCGTGAAGCACCTTCTAGCATTCCCTCCAAGACCTGGGAAGTGGAAGATTTCAATCTAGCAGCAAGCTTGGCATTGAAGGACTGGTCCTGGAGAAGTTCATGAATGGACGGAGGATCAGCAGCTGATGGGTCTGTCACTTCACACAGATGATCCCACTCATCTTCACTGTCTCCCTCCTTCAGAAAATTCAACAACAACAAAAGTCTAAACATTCAAAGTAAAGTACAAAAAATGATGCCCACTGGGCATTTTCTACTATTTTAAGAATCATTTTTCTCATTAGTTTGAAAGATTAAATCTGTTTACTACAGTCATTTATACTACATTTAAATAGGATTTATGATTGAGCAAAGCAATGATATTCTTGAACTTTCATTTCTACTCTCAAGCTATATGGTATTGGTATCAAATATTCCTTTTAGTGAGTGCTGGTATTGTCACATATGGAAAAAAGGTTTGGTAAAAATTGTGCAAGAATGCATGTCATTGTACCCTATGGTTGATATCTAACTGTATCACCTACTTCCTTGTTTTGTTTTTGTGTGATGTTTATCTTATGTTTAAATAAAATTGATGATTCCATCAACAATGAAATAAACCCACCTCATCTTCCAGTTTGACTTGTTCAAAACTTTTCCTTCCTTTCTTGATGACTTTCCTCCCTTCCACTTCAACTTCCGGGAATTCCTTACCGTAGTCAGCTTCTATCCTGTCTTTCCTGGGAGTTGGTTCAGGTTCTTGGTTTTTCTCATCCCATCCATTGCCACCTTTGTCTTCTTTGGTGCTTTTTTCATCTTTTGCCCAGGCCTCCTGCTTTGTAGGCTGTTTCTGTTGTAAAGAAATACCTTCATACTAAGTGACTGATGACGTTATGACTCAACAAGACCATCATGATTTGATATTTAATATTTTATATTTCATCTACCAATATTGTTTGTCTTTGTTACAAAACACATTACAAGACAATATTGATGTAGTAATCACTCTATCAAAGACTTTTCGAATGCTGTAAGCCACTGTCCCTTGTAGACTGAATTTTTCATCCTATCACATTCCTACAGTCAGAGCATCTACTGTAGTTTCAAGTGATGATGAAGGCTGAATGGCTGAAATATATGCTTGGCTTATGATGCAGTAATCAAAATATTTCTAGGTTGAAACTTTTGGGTCGATAAGAGTAGCACTCATCATACCCTTCAGTGCAGCGTAGTTGAGTATCAAAAGCTGTGTGTCGCAGAAAAGAAATCCGATTATGACAAACACAAGGGTTCTCAACAAGGGGACTTTTCGGGGTGGGCTACCCCTCTGATTATGAAGCAATCTATTTATATGTTAATAATTGTACAAAAGAATACATTTTCACTGCAAAGAAATGTAAAAATTATGTATTGGTATGTAAATTGGCTGCCCCTCTGTCTTTCCAAGCTGTAGAGAAGACCAAACACTGAAACTCCACACTGTTTTGACCAACACTACTAACTCCTTACCTGTTTATCTTGTTTATCTTTAGCTTTCTGTTGCTGTCTTGCCTTGATTTTGTTCATGATGGTAGTACCAGGAGGTTGATTGGAAGATTTTTCTCTGACAGCTTTCTCCTTGGCTGCTACGACTTCAGGACTTTGTTCCTTGGTCAGGGGATTTGTCAGATCCACGGCCATAGACTCTCTTGCTGCAAGTATACAGTATAAACCAATATTATATTACATCGCCAACACCATTTTTTATCACTCACTTTATTCATACATATTGGAATTTTGAAAGTTGTTATGATCCTGTTTGAGTCCTGTGTATACTAGATGAATGCATACTTGCATACATACAAAACCATCAGCTGCTTTGCTCGCTTGCGATTTCTTGTTCTAATACAATAGATAATGTGAACCACTGTTGATACTTTTCACGTTGGTAGTATTCACTTGTCAATCATAAAATGGCACACAAAGGATTATGTTGTCAAGCTGCATACTGGATGTTTCATAAACTCCTTAGAGATAGTAGAACCATACTAATATTTAGGATACGAGTTTGACTAACATTCAGAAATTCAAATATCTGAATGCCCACATCCATGGCAAAGCAGCACGAACCATTCAACAGTTATCACTCACCAACAAAAACTACGATAATGTGATTGACTTACTGACCAAAAGGTATGGTCAGAAACAAAGAATTATCAGTGCTTATAAGGACATTATGACAACTGAAGAAACCCACAGGAACACTGAATAGCCTCTCAGTTTTCTATGATGATATTGAAAGCTACATAAAATTTCACAAACTGGCCAATCACCAAAATTTAACCACTTGGTCCATTCCACCACATGGGGAACAAGGATGGCAAAAAGGTCAAAGCTCCAGATCCTTTACCATAGGATACTTTGAAGAATTAGACAGAATCAAAAGGCTCAAACGTATGTCAAAAGAGGCAGAAATCATAACACAGGAAACTTTATGTTATGATTATATCCTCGTTTCGTCTTTTATAGCACATCAAACATGAGTCTTCACTGTGAAGATACAGAACATCAAAATAAAGATGATCTTTCTCTTCTACCTTGATGGTTGAGCATATAAAGTATTATTACCTATATGTACGTGTAGATAAGAAGGAGTTTCATTTTCTAGCTCTACTATGCTTACCTTTTACACCATGAGCAACAAATGGATGGTGCAAGAGCTGTGGCCATGACAACCTCTTCTTTGGATTCTTGGTCAGCAAGCCTTGGAGGAAATCTTTGAAGTCAGGACTCATATTCTTTGGCCATTTTACAGGATCCTATGAAAAAACAAAAGCAATCTTGTGACCTCTCTTAACTGTATCTACAGACTATTTTTTCGTTCTTTGTTAAAGTTAGAGCCGTGCAAGATATAAAACGTTCACCGACAGAATTTCAGAAACAGTATTCTGAAGGCATTTCATTATCAATGATGAAACTTCAGGGCAAAAATTCACACAAGACCTTCATAAAAGAAGCAAGAAAGTCATTGACTCAGGCTAAAAATTCAATAAAACTCTGTAAACCAATACCATTCTTACCTTTATTATGAGGCTGACAAGTTGGAATATGCTGTTGGTATAGAATGGAGGCGTACCAACAAAGAGCTCATACAGGATACATCCAAGTGACCACAAATCTGCCGTGTGGTCATAAGGTTTCTCTTCTACCAATTCGGGCGACATGTACAGTGGAGTACCCTTCAGAAATAGAAGCAACAAAGATACTTAAAATGCTGGTTTCAACGAGAGATCATAAATACTGTATGCTGTACTAAACATGGGTTTGAAACTTGATTCTTCTCTATTAAAATGTTGCAAGGAGAATCAGTCCAACTACTGAAGAAGGCAACTTGAGTGCCACTAAAACATTGGTTAAATAAACATCACTTGAACTTGTGAACCACCTCATTTTTTACCACACTTTCTTGTAAAAGGTTGGCTTTGAACAAAAACAAACCATTTTTATTACATAATTTTAGCTGTTAATTTTCAGAAAAGATAAAACCAAATTCCTGCATTTTTGAGAAAATCACTAGGCAATTAGAAATATTACAGTCATCAAATGCAAAGTGGGGCTGTTTGGCTAGGATGTAGATTGACTGTTTCAGTATTTGTTTGCTTTACAAAAGCTGATGATAGCATCATTTTAAACTGAATGTAGATCCTTTACCTTGATAGATGTCAGAACCAGCGTGTTAATACTCATGGCTCTGGCAAATCCAAAGTCACACAGCTTGACCACACCCCCTTTACCGAGGAGGATATTCTGCGGTTTCATATCTCTATGAAGAATTCGGTGTGAGTGAAGGTAAAACAGTGATGATACCAAGTCACATGCTATACTCTGCACCTGTGGCAAAAATAGAAATAGAAAGTGGATGACATTCAGGGTCGGTTTCCAACACATAGATGTGATGAAATAGGGCAGAGGATGGGTTAGGTGAAATGAAATGGTCAAACTACCATACAAGCCACATTTGTTTTTCATGGCTGAACAGAAGCATAGTGTGTTAAGATAGCAGATGGGTGTTAGCATAAAGCAGTCTTACTGTATGAGAAAGGTAAATCAAGAATATGCCCAGTGATTAATATTAGATGATAATATTTCTGTATCTTATCTGCCTTGGGCATAGACAGAAATTTTCCTTTTTCAGAAAAATTCCAACCTCTCACCTGTTCTTCTGGTAAGCTGCCATCATCCTCAAGAATTTGGAATAATTCACCTTCTGCATAGTCTGTGACTGCTACCACCTGTAAAGTATACATTCATTCATGGCCCTCTCATTTCTGTGACTGTTTAAGTCCAGATTCCTTAGCCATGGAAAGATCAATACAAATGTTGCGCTTCATAAGAAAATCAGTAAGTCACTCACTAAAAGCTCTCATCTTCAAGAGGATTATTAAATACGGATATTTGTATGTTTTTAATAGTAAAGTTTTCATGCATTTGTGAAGCGCTTAACTGTCACAGCATGCAAACTCTGTTTCACATTCTGAAAAGTGAATGAACGCCAGTGAAAACCGTCATGTCAGTTTACCTATGATGATTTAAAATATCAGTGACAAGTTGTTTACCTTCGCCAAAAGTCAGTTTAGCAATCCATTTTTTTCTTTTTTCAAATTAGTATCTTTCTTCTCTCTGTGTTGCACAATCAACTTTGTTTACATCTCACTCACTTACACATGAACAGTACCATTAAAACATTTTCAAAACAAAGAATCTGAGTTTTCATAGGTAAGCACCAAAACAACATCTGTGATAAATAACATTTTCAAAATTAAAATATCTCCACATACCTCTTTATCTGTCTCAAAGCTGTCCAGCATCTCAATGATGTTTTCATGATGAAGTCCCCTCATAATTTCAATTTCTCTCCTCAAACTTTGAAGTTCCTTCTCAGTACGGCCCACTTTGGGTATGAACTTCAACGCTACTATCTGTGTTGTAAGAAAATATAGGGTTAACATCTTTTAACCCTTTAACCACAATGGTTTGGCTCTAACTCATTGATATTGATGTGTGGCCCTGTTTAAGTGGGTGACGATGGAAATTACACCATTGAAATTGGCCACTCAACTAGACATCTCCCTTTGTTTTTATTCATGTATAGAAATAGACACTCAAATATTTATGGTTTAATACAAAAACACCTCATGAATATACTAAGGATTACTAGTATTTTATAAGATTGAAAGAAAAAACTCTTACAATATTCTTTTGCCAAAATTAAATCTGCAATGTACAGGGATATTACTGTAACTGGTGTGGAAACAAAACTGTAATCACCTTTAATTTTGCAGGTTACATGGCTACAGACCCAAGACAGTATTAGTTCCCCATGATAGTACATAAAGTCTTTTACAAATAAACTGTGGAAACTCATGCCATACTTTGCCTTTAACTGATGATCCTCAGAATTTGACAATGGTACCTACCTGTCCAGAGTATTTGCGCCGCCCTTTGTACACTTTCCCAAAAGATCCCTCTCCAATCAACTCTAGCACATGATAGTTATCCATCGTGAAAATGAATTCCAAGTGCCAGTGTCAAGCTGTAGTCAAAGTATGTAGACTGAAAAGTATAAAAAATAAACATTTCTTCATTGTGTTGTAAATTATGATGGGTATTCTTTTGTTGTAAATTATGATGGGTATTCTTTACTTTATATCTATTTCAAGAAAGGTTGCAAGGTGTCCACTCAAAAGTTATCACTCTGTGACTGTGTGAGGTTATAGAACTTTATCTTTTTCAGATATCTTTCGTAAGAATTCTAGTAAGATTTTTATGTCCCCTCGTGAATAATCTCAAGAAATGTGTGAATTATTATTTTGAGAGGTATTACAGTTTTGCTTTAGGTACTGGCATGTGATAAAACTTGCTAGCCCTCGGTAGATATATGTACATGGACTTTGGTTATATGGTTATCATTGGTTCTTTGTAGGATAGGCTGCTCTTATTATGGGGCCTCATCTATGCCTTGGCAACGATGATAATGATTATTGTTAAAGTAGTCATGTATTTAAAGTGTAATTTTTCAGTTTGGTGATGATGAACATTGTTTTAATTCCTGAATTGGGCAAATTGATAGTTCTGAGTATGCAAGATGCTGTTCCCTTTTTTAAAGACAAAATTCAGTGTACAGGTCTGAACAATGATAACTACATCAGCAAGTCTTCTGGTAAAATTTCTACCTAAAAGTCTCCATCCAAGTCTCATACAAAATGTGTAGCACCTTAACAAGAACATACCAGTAGACGGACGAATATCTGCTCAGTGTTTTACCTTTTTTTCATAATAACGTAGCTTGATATAGTTATAACCTCTGTGGTATACTGTAATATTAATATTGTCATCTTTCAGAGACCGCACAGCATGAAAACGGGGTGTACATATGATTTCAGAAACAGTGGGATCTGTTGATCTACACCTTTAGCGTGAGCGTACCCAGAGTATCAAAGGGTGACTGTGACATCGGGAACACACAGCCCTAAAACTACCTGACCCTTCCTTGCGGATGCATAGTACAACTGAACCTATGTGGTGCACAACTATAGCACATACATGATTCTGTACTTGACAAGTGTAAACATTCTCACCTAAAAATGTAACTACTCCATAAAATCCCCCAGAACAAAATGTAGAAGCTTTTGAAGACCCGTCGTTCTATAGCAGAACCTAAAGATTGTCGAGCCCTAGATCGGTGAATCGGTTACTCCATTCTTAGTGCGGTTTTTGAAAAAAAAGTTACCAGGTGCAGGTCACAACACATTTCAATCGGCACAGAGGGAGAATATTTTGGCTTCAAATGTCTGCGCCCTCTACCGAGCATGCGCGTATTTTATTTTCACATGAGGTCCAAGACAAATAAATTTGAATTTATTATGGATAACTCTTCATTTTGCTTATAAAATATGAAGAGAAAATCAGGTAGCACCTGGTCAACAAAAACGATGGTCAGCGAAAGGCACAAATAATAATCAAAGAAATTGTGAATATTTTTGTGACGTCATGAGAAGGTCAAAGGGAGAGTTTTGTTACCAAGATGGCGGAGCGTTTACAGAGCACACACGTCGATCAAGAGAGACAGCCGTCAGTTATCGCCAAACAGTGAGTATCCCAGTGGTTTTTGATGCTGTCGATGCCATCGTCCTGTCTTACTCGAACACTTTGATCCGTTTTTGTCGTATTTTCATTTTTATTGCCAACATTAAAATGTTTCTTTGGGCGACCTCTGTCGGTGCAGTGTCCTCACACGTACACACTAACACAGCGCCAAAACATATGAATGTTTATACATTGTTGAACATGTACGCTGTACAGTACGCGTTGTTCACCGATGCACTATTGTCATATGGGTCTTCTGCCCGCAAGTGACAAAGAATTGTGGTTTCAACTTATGTTTTATTCCCGATGAAGGAAATTTAGATCAGGTGTTCGCCATCACTTCCGTAAGAATTGTTGTCCGGGGACATGGGGGACCTCACGATATAACGTCATTGACGAAACCGGTAGTTGTATTACGGTAGCACAAGCACACTAGCAGAGAGCAGGCCATTTCCGGGTAATACCCTAAACAAGTATTTTACGTTTGATGCTTGTTAACGTGTACGCATATTAAGAAATATCTAATGGCATAAACGTGTCTTGCTATAATGACATTTGATAAGAGTGCGTGGTTTGACATTTATCATGTATCTCTATACTTTCTATTAAGAAAGGGATTAATGGGAAACGTTACCACTGCTAAATGGCAGGCTGTGCCGCCCACACAAACGCGAAGCCATATTGAACTGAGAAAGACGCTTCTTATTCACACCTTCCAAACCAAAAGATAGTGCAATAAAATACGGACCTAACGTAACCTCTGTGGTGGTTTAACGGTCTTAATAACCTTGGAAGTCCATGGTTTCGTATGAGTTGCATGTCCGCAATATCATTATCAATTCAGTTGTCTCAGATACAAAAATACATTATTCCAGGAACAAGTCCATCAATCTTTGTAGCTTGGTAATCCCACCCACGTGTTTTACAATTGTCAAGTTGGGTTTTTCAGGACTTGTCCATTGCACGAAATGCACTTAAGCTTCAATTATTTAATTTTTAAAAGCAGTCACATTGATGTCAAACAAAAATGTGTTTCAACAATTTTTTTCCTGTCTTTAACATGAGACAGATCACTTTTTTCACTGATGTTACACGTAAGAATTCGTTCAAATTAGATCTTTAACCATTGAACATCATCATAATCCAATTATTAATTCAAAATATATGTCAAATATTGAGTTGTCATCTTAACAAAAGGTAAATGATAGTCAATTCATTGCTGCATTGCAGAATACCTAATTCATTAGGAAAATTCTTATTCATGTGCTGGTCCATGTGATTTGGTGGGCTGTTGCCATTTAAGACTGTTTATGTCCCAAAGTTTATGTAGGTGTTCCTTGTCCAATTATTTCTTTGTATAGCTGTCATGTCCTGTAGGATAACAAAGAATCATGGTTTCTTCTTTAACATGTTCAATTTCTAATTAAAAAACAATCTGGTCTGCCTGTTTAGTCTGTGGTCTTGAGGTTGCACAATTCAATAAAGAGCGAAAACATCACCGGCAGTAACTATGCCATTGTTCTCTAAACAAAAACAAGGTGAACACAACCGTTGAATGACATTGATCAAACAATAGTCTAGATGCGTGACCAATATTTGGGGGTCACATCCGGTGTTGTCATAATACAGTATCAGGGTTCGTTTTGTGCACAGTCTGTTTTCCAGTAGCTGTGGTCTGGAAGCAAACATCAAGCTCTTGTCTCCACTCTGACCAGGCAAATTCTTTTGGACAAAATGTTTTTCCCAAGGTATGTCAAGAATGTTGCTGATTTTCTGATTTTGTAAAGATTTTGTCTCAAAAGTTTAGACTATCCTGTTAGGGAGAAGCTGAAGTGTTATTTCTCTGCACATTGAACAGGGACAGAGCCTCTCATTCAGACTAATTTCCTGTTTGAAGTGCAAACAGTATTTATATTTCAATGTGTTATCACCAAACTGTCCAACCTGTGTATGTCTGTAACCACAAAGCAGAAGTGGCAAAATGTCACACGACCAGGCAAAAATCTGTATCATTTTTCTCCATCCTTTGTACTAGTACCTGTATTTTCAAAGGTGTGTCACGAGCCAATAACAATTATTCAAGCATCCAGCTCTTTCAATTTGTAATGATGATCACATAAAAAGTGTGCCCTAAAACTTATAGAAGTACAAAAAATAATCAGTGATTTATGATTCAACTCAGTTCTCAGAATTGCTTGTGTAATGGTACAAGTTATACAATCAGTTCAGAGAATTGTATTACATTGTAAATCACTGATTACTGCATCTGCAGTATAATCTACCTGCATGTTATATGACTATTGGCTCACAAGGTTTGATAATGTAAATAAACGGTAGTTTTTTTATCATGATGATGCTGTATCTTTAACTCCCAGTACCAACTTTAATAAAAGAATTAGATTATTTTAGTTCTGACCAAGTTTGGAATATTTTCTCAAACTAATTACAAAACAGTGCAGTGATATCACTGGTTATCCTAGGGTTGTTTGTGCCTCCAATCCATAGCATCCTGCTTCACCATCAAAATAATCAGTTACAATTCACACAGTAGTAATGTCACCCAGTTTGATGTGAAACAGTTTAAGTTACTTGGAGGCTGCGGCAGAAGAAGTTTGTAAATATGTTTGCCTCTGTCTGGTTGCTCCAGTGTTGCAGCCAGGAATTTGAAACCAATGGACACTCTTACCCCCACCCTTTACTTTTAGGGACATTTTTCACATTTTGGGGACAACATGTGTCAGTTGTGAATCATATTTTGTATTATATTTTTACAAATTAGTTTCACAAATAATAACTCAAGCTACCGGGACTGCATCACTATGCTTACATTTCAGGGAAGTAATTGTAGCAGCTATTATACCGCATCTGTCGCCAATCAGAGAGCTCAGTAGGACTACAAGCAAGTTATAATATCAAGTGCAGCGTTTTAATTACTTCTAATCACAGCTCCGAAAGTATGAAAATATAAGCCTAAAAACAATCATGCATTGCAAAACAAAGGTTATCGTCAGTGTCAGAAAGTATTACTTGGAGACTACACCAACACAGTGGACTCATGAGTGCACCTGAGGTGACCTGCAGTATGCAAGAATAAGGGACAACAGGTTCGATTTTGGGGACATTGTCACAAGGGCAGGTCCTGCCTGCAACACTTGTTCATCATGTATCACTTTTCCAATTTTTTTTAGCATTTTTGACATTCTCTTGTTTTGAAATATCCTTTTCAGAACTGTGAGTCAACTTATGTCCCAGCATCAGCCTCAACAAGCACATCACCAGCCAACAGCAAATGTTGCTGCACTTGGAGTGCGAGCTACAGTACCTGGTAACTTCCACACAGCCTTGAGCAATCCACTCACTGCACTTCTACAAGAGCCAGTCAATGTTCCTACTGGATACCCTGGACACTTATTTGCTCAGCATCATCAAAATAAACCGCCGCTCGCTCCCCCGCCACCTCCTTCACACACAGATTTTGCCCGGCACACCTTGCCTCGGTTTCCAGCGCCCCAACCACCGGCGGCCCATCACCATGTGGCAGCTGCCCATCACCACATTCTTCAGCAATACGCACAAGGACAAAAAGTAGCCGGCTTTGCATCAGGGGAAGGATTGGATGGAAGCCTGTCCAAACAGACCAGGCCGCAGCACATGCCGCCGATCAATATGACTACAGAGAAACCGCAAAAACCGTCACCAGTACCAGTACAGCCAGCAGCACCACTTCCACCACCACCACCTCCCCCACCGGAACCGAAGATGGTCGAAATTGTAAGTTATCACTGTTTTTGTTTTCTGATGAAATTCAGCTGTGCTAGTCTAGTGGTATGAATTCCTTATCTGTTGTTGGTACATGCATTTATATTAATTTGATGAAGCTCACTGAAAGTGAGCCAAGAACTGATCGAAAAATCTGAAGCTAGAGCCAGAAAACTTACAGATAAAAAGTAAAATCATATATGTACTTCCTCCAACAACTGCAAAATATTACAATTAAAAACACATTTGAAAAAAGTAAGATGCACTTTTACTAAACACTGAAATTTGTGAAAAATTTTTCAAAAACGCACATAGAAAGTAAGATGTGCTTTTACTTACAACTGTAAACACAGATGGCATTTTTTCAGCGTTGACTGTAGTTCACAAAGCTTTCACCAAATATAGGAAATTGAAGTGGCCAAATTTTTCCATGCAGGACCAGAAAACCGTTTGAAAGACACCTGTTGTGCTCAACAGTCCCAAAGAAAGATTGCTGATCAGTCAGTTGGTGAACAGATTACAACTAACACAGTACTCCATTGTGCAGTGCAATAGAACAGCAACATTCAAATAATTAGAGGATTATTAATCTGAAGGCCATGTCATTTATACTGGGTTTATATATCGTGTTTTATTTTAAGTATCTTTTCCTGGTTGATTGATG
The DNA here is from genome assembly GCF_041260155.1 of Ptychodera flava. Classification (NCBI taxonomy): domain Eukaryota; kingdom Metazoa; phylum Hemichordata; class Enteropneusta; family Ptychoderidae; genus Ptychodera; species Ptychodera flava. Next base: position 18,605,434 of record NC_091939.1, on the reverse strand, counting down.
CCCAATGCAAAATGGTTATCAAATCTAAATACAAGTCTGTGTGTGTTTCAGTTGATAAGCTGATAAAGCTGTCTGCAGTCTTAGCATAGACTCTGCAGGGTCTATGGTCTTAGGAGTTACTACATGAAAAATGCCTGCCATCTTGGAAAGGAAAATTCAAATCCCTGCCACAATGGAATGCCACCAGAATCTCTTTACGTACAACCGTGATGGTTTGTGCTAAGCTTTTGGTGAAAACTGCAAGCTGATTGTCAAAACTTTAACTTAATCTCTGTTTTTCTCTTTCAGCCAAATCCATTTTGTCTTACACCACAAATATTTCCCACCAGGGTCAGTAGACTAGTCAGAACAGAAGAATCACACTACAATACGAGGTGAGAAAAAAAATCCAAAAATCATATAACGATCACAGTTTCACCCCAATACATTGACACTATATTTCAACTATTGGTATGTACAGCTTTGTGTTTCACTGAAAGTGTCTCTCAGCAGAGGCAGTCGCCACATTCTTTTCTGCCCACTCAGGACTTTTGTCATGTTTGAATTTTTCAAATTCCTTTTTCCCTCTCAAGGATTGTTTACCGCTAAGATTACCTAAGTGCGGTTCAGATTCTGGCTCATTGATTCAACCCTCAGGGGTTTTCAAAATATGCAAATTGAACACAAATGAAGACTGACATTGCAGGATTTTGAGTTTAGGAACTACGTAGTAGGATTAGTCGTCTGTGCAGACAATGTTTTAAATCATTGTTCAACCTAAAAATTTAAAGTATGCCTTCTGCAAAAAGGGAAATTCAGGTTCTTTGACCGAGGAAAATAGTTGGAAAATAATTACATACAAGTAAACTTTATGTGTTTTTTTTGCATAGGAATGGTGGTTGTATAAACCCAGCAAAAGCTTTAGATCTGCTAAGAGCTGTCCTTCAGAGTTCTATAAATAAAGAAATCAAGAAAGTCATGGACAGGTATCGACAGGTAAGTGATACATGTCACAGTTTTGTCACTATGCCTGGTTTCCCAGTACGTAGGTGGGACCACACCTCTAGAAATACTGACGTAATGCATAAATATAGTGGCTGTGACAGAGTTGAGGTCATGACCTCGTACTGAGTTGGCTCAAAACACCAAGTCAGGTTTGGCTAACTAATATCACAGGACACCAAAACAAACTGAAAGAGCAACAGTTCTTTCTTTGTCATCCTGCTACTTGTAAACTTTGAAGTACATTTATGTCATATTCAAACTTTTGCTCGCAATCTGGTAAATTTACCCAATAGATCCCAGTTTTGAATGTCATGTGGTTGTTGGTTTTGAAAAAAGTGAAATGACTGTTTACAGAATGAAAAGGTTACAAAAGTAACATTTTTCCAGGAAAATTATTCGGCCTTCAATAGTGTCCGTGTTTGTTTTTCTTTTTCATTGACTCAGAGAGGTTAGATGGAATGTTATGAAAAATTGAGAAAGAGACTCTGTGTATTCACAACAGGTTTCGTTTCTTCTACTGTTTTCTGTATCACCAAAATCTGTGTGTGAAAATTTAATCAGTGATACTATTGTTAAAATGTCTGTGTTGTACTGTTATAACTGACTACAAAGGGCAAACTGATTTTTAGTCCCAACGGACACCGTCCGGGGGGACTTATAGGTTTGGTCATGTCCGTGCGTGCGTCCGTCCGTGCGTGCGTCCGTCCGTCCATCCGTTCACGCAGATATCTCTGAGATGCCTTGAGCGATTTCATTCAAACTTGATAGAAGGATTACTTCATATGGCATACAGATGCACGTCAATTTGTTTTGTGATACGATCCAATATGGCCGCCAGGCGGCCATTTTATTACGATTTTTTCATGTACAGAGCCATAACTCAGGCATGTTCCAACCGATTTTATTCAAAGTTGGTACAAGGACATTGACCAATGTCATACAGATGCACGTCAATTTGTTTTGTGATACGATCCAATATGGCCGCCAGGCGGCCATTTTATTACGATTTTTTCATGTACAGAGCCATTACTCAGGCATGTTTCGACGGATTTTATTCAGAGTTGGTACAAGGACATTGACCAATGTCATAGATATGCACATCAATTTGTTTTGTGATACGATCCAATATGGCTGCCAGGCGGCCATTTTATTACAATTTTTTTCATGTACAGAGCCATTACTCAGGCATGTTTTGACCGATTTTATTCAGAGTTGGTACAAGGACATTGACCAATGTCATAGATATGCACATCAATTTGTTTTGTGATGCGATCCAATATGGCCGCCAGGTGGCCATTTTATTACGATTTTTTCATGTACAGAGCCATAACTCAGGCACGTTTCAACCGATTTTATTCAAAGTTGGTACAAGGACATTGACCTATGTCATACATATGCACGTCAATCTGTTTTGTGATACGATCCAATATGGCCACCAGGCGGCCATTTTATTACGATTTTTTCATGTACTGTACAGAGCCATTTCTCAGGCATATCTGCATGTTTTGACCAATTTTATTCAAAGTTGGTACAAGGACATCGACCAATGTCATAGCTATGCACATCAATTTGTTTTGTGATGCGATCCAATATGGCCGCTGTGCGACCATTTTGTTACGATTTTTTTCATGTCCTGAACCATAACTCAGACATGTATCAAGCGAATTCATTCAAAAGTATTTTTATCACAGACCTAATGAAGAGGACTCTATCCTCTTTGAGGACCTGTAATCAAAGTACCGATTAACAAGTGGGGACTGTGTCATCAACGATGACTTGTATATTGTGAAATGCATAACTGTACAATGTAGGATCTACCAATGAGGGCGCTATTTATCCCTCCCAAATGCAAGGTTTTGAAGACACCAAATGAAGATTTCCGGAAAAGTTAAAACAAAATTCTTAAATACATGTACAATTATTATCATGATTGATAATATTTCATCAAATATTTTATTGTTTTACAATTTTAGTTATCAGTTGTTTCTTTTTACCCATAAATTTCACCTGTTATTTGTTAGACTATTTTTGACTGAACCTTTGTGTGTGTGTTTTTGTTACAAACAGTATTTTGATGCTGCGGCACAGAATGTGAAAGAAAACTACGGTGAAAAAGCAGTAACAGAGGCTAACATAATGAGTACTTTTCAAGATGCATTAGAACAGGTTAGTGGTTATAATGTGAATCCAGTGGTCAAGTTCAAATGAGAGGTTGTATAAACATTGCGTGTCAGATGTTAAAGCAAACTTTTGAGACAGTCATGATTTTTCAGTGTTTGCCACTCAACCTTTATGAGTCCTAAATGTATCAGTCTGCGTTACAAAGAATTTACTCAAATTGCATGCTCAGTGTCTCACCTCTGCGTGAAGAAGGGGAAATGAGACGTTGCATATAAAACTGGAATGTTTAATGCAAAATGATAGGGTCTTTACACAGACATCAACCAGAGAAAAGCAGTGTGAAAATGTTTTGCTTCCCAGGGTAGAAGTTTCACATCTATTTTAAGGCAAACTATCTTTTTCATCAAATGGAAAGACATTGAAATTATTCATAAATTCTTGAGGATTCACTCCTTTTAATGGCTAGGTGTAATTATATACACTTTGACTATGATATTTCGTACAGTATGATATAAATCCCAACCGTCCAACTTGGCTGTAGTAAGTAGAAGCATTCTCCAAAAATGTGGCAGTGAAAGGTGTTATACTTTCCAATTGGCAATGTAAAGTTCGAAAATATTGGCAATGCAGAAGCCAAAGCAAGGCTTACGACTGCCGCTCAGTCCCCTCATATGTGGACCACAGTTTACATTCTAATGAAAGAGTTTTCACCTTTCCTTAACACTCTTTCAGGCAAAAGAAGTCTTCAAGTGTGATGAGACGTCAAGTATAGCGTCCGGGAAAACAGACCAGGAAGAAGGAAGGGATGAACCGGCAAAGAAAGTAAGTGTTAGCAACGGCATTGTAAATTCACCGGCACTGAGTCCTTGCAGTGGTGAGTTCAGGATGACTCCAGCTGTTTGCAAGTTCATGAACTTGTCAGGAAATGATTGAGTTTTGCCTTTTGGTAAACAATGGACCATGGTTACTGATAAACCAACATTTTGTGAAGCACTACCTTTTGTTTGACAATATTGCTTTTCCTTGCTTTCAGAAATTCAAGCCTCTTACAGAAGCTAGTTTTCCTCCGTTGGTTAGAAAGGTAAATACTTTAGTTCATTGGTGTGAAAAGACGATTGAAAAAAGACTGGTACGGCCAGTGTACCTGAAGAAATCTAGGCCCAATGTCCATTATGAAAATAATCAGCTTTTCCTAGCAGCCTCGGTAGCTTTATGAACAAACTTGACCCCCTAGGATGATGATCATGTGTAAAATTGTTCAGTGTGGGCCCAGTGTTTGTCAGTCCTGCAGTCCAGCCTACTGTATGTGAGAATCCTCTGATATTTACATTACTTTTTGTACTGGCATCAAAAAATATGTTGCAAAATCTTACTAGATTTCAAAGTAAAAATCAATGAGGAATGATTTCTGTTAAAGTTGCCAAAACAAGGCAATTTTGTTATTTTTATTCTGGTAACTTTAAACACCTACCAACATAAGACACTATTGGAGCTGTAATGACGCAAAAAGATCGATGATCGTTTTCCCATTTCTTTCATTCCAGAGGAAAGGAAGGCCTCCTAGGGAACACAAACCTAAACCGGAACCAGTCAGGAAAGACGGCCCTAAGTGGGATCCCAATAGGCTAAATGAGGATACTTTGTTTGTCATGGGTGCTCGAGCAAATAAGTAAGTTTTATACGAAGTCACTATGAATACTACGAATATGCAGTATGTAAGTCCCCATATATATTTTTGTCTGACCACATAACGGCACAATGTGTACACTGCCCAATGTCTTAATGCAATGGTTTGGACGAGTGATGGAACTAATTTTTCTTTGGTTTCATCAACTGGAAGATCAGAGACAATGGGAAATATACAATGACAAGATCCTGAGTGGTCTGGCAACGTCAGGGAGTGATCAGATTACCAGTGTGATGTATAAATTTCATCTCTCACAATATGGTTTCATGAACATTCTGTCTCTCATTTTCAGGGCTCTTGGTTTAGGTGCAACTAGAGGAAGATTATATTCCAAACATCCAGAACTTTTCAAGGTAACTATTTTGTGTTTTGCATTCCAGTGCAACAGAATTTTAATGCACGCACATGATTCATATCAACAGTATAGTGTTGGCTGAACTTAAAACTCAGTGAGTTTTCCATGTAATCTTCTAACTCAGTCAGCTTTCAGAAAGTTTGCAACTGATGATTTTTGTCAATTTTTCTCTTGGTAAATATGAGTATATCTTTCAAAGATTAATTACCATATTATAAACGTTCAGCTTCATCCATTTCAGGATGGATTGATGGTGTTTCTGCTCATGGGCTCATCAGTGAAATTAAGAGCTTTTGATCAGATAATAAAGCAGTTTCCGTTAGAGAGCTCGCTGAGTCTGATGTTGTTGTAGTCTGTCAAATGTTGCTGCAAAGTAATTGATGACTAAAAGGGTAATTTGGAAACAAAGCATCAAACCTAATCTAGTAATTAAAAGATATACAGCTGTACCCATCATCAAAATCTTTAATGGAACACCTATAATTGAAGAAAATGGAAGAGTTTTTCAATTGGAATGTCATATTTCATATATGAATTCTATTGATCCAGTACGCAGGTGACCAAGAAGACAAACAATGGCTGTATGAGAATGGTCTTATGCCAGCTACTGGGGGCAAGGCGTTTATACTTATTGTAGAAGATATGTATGATTTATCAGAAACTGATGAATACAAGTAAGTCCAGACGCTACATTCACTCACTCGCAAAACTTTGTTTAGGCATACTTCAGTCTGTTAGTCTGATGTGATCATTTATCCAGAAAAATTGGCAAAACAGCACTTAAATTTTATACAGATAGGTACATTAAGAGGTAGCATGAGACAGACAGACAGACAGACAGAGACACAAACAGACAGAATTTGAATTGAATGGTTGATCACTTTATTCGATTGATCTTACTATACAAAAGCCTGAGAGAGAGAGAGAGAGAGAGAGAGAGAGAGAGAGAGAGAGAGAAGTGATTGATCAATAAATTCAACTGAATTTTCTGCAGAAAAGCCTGAATAAGTAATATGAAACAGGTTATTAAGAGGAATGAAATGTAATTCTCAGCAAAATTCTTTTTTTTACTCCAGCCACATTCAACATTCTCCATAACGATATATATTAATTAGTAATTATCTAACTAATGGCACCTTTCTTTCTTGCTTTCTCTTGTGTACAAGGAATAACCCAGAGCTGTGTCTGCATGAAATCAGGCCTTTCAAAGTCAACAAGAAGATTATGGAGAAGATGAAAGCATACATGAGAGCAAACAGAACAGATGGTCCATCAGACAATCAGCATGAATAAACAAACACCAAGTGTGTACATACGTACATACATGCATGCATGCATGTATACATACATACATACATACATACATACATACATACATACATACATACATGCATGCATGCATGTATGCATGCATACAAACAAGACATACATCATACATACATATATTCATACATACATACATACATACATACATACATACATACGTACATACATACATACATCATACATACATACATTCACTCTGGGATTTTATAAATCTGGTGCTCTTATTCTCCTACATTTATTATCTAATTCATAGACAATCACTCAAGCATATCAGCCAAGAGACTGATCAATATGACGTGTAATAGTTGTTGAAATTTTATGTTGAATGTGGAGAGCAACCATGTGGCCAGATTTTAAAAACTTCGAACATAATTTTAGAGTGGTGATGAACCACTGTCAGAAGAGGATTGACAGTAACCTTGACAACCATTACCCCAGGTTTGTTTGTTTGTTTGTTTGTTTGTGTCCATCACGTACATATTAGCAGTGAGTGTGATTGGAATGACAGGGACAAAATGTCCGTACAACTCAGGAACAGTCTTGAATTCTATGAAGCAGTTGACTGCATTAGCTTGAAAGCATTTTATTTCTGCAATAGTATTCAGAAAATGAAGGAGTTGCACTCACAACTTCCTTCAGTATCTTTCACACTTCATGAAAATCTGAAAGATGCGATATCACAGTGATTATTGATATATTTTAAATGTTTCTATGTATCCTTTTATAATTTTTTTTCTCTCGTATATATTCCTGTTGTCAGTACTTCAACCATCGTGTGGCTCCCGTTTGATTTTTCTTTCACTGCCAGTGAATTAAATGTTTTATTTGAAGTGAATAATTTGAAGGGGTGTTGTTAGTTCCCTGTTTTAATTTTTTGCCTAGCAGCCAAATTTTGTTGTAACGTTTTATGTCATGTAACCATGAAAGAACACCCGAAAGATTGGAGTAGATCTTTTTAAAAATGTGAAAAAAGTTGACAAAAAAGATGCAGCTGCAGAGCTAGCATAGATGTTTATGTAATATTGTCATCTCTTTTGTATTATAAGTAATATAATATTTATGTTTCAGTATCTATGTCTATATATTTGTAAACTCTGATGTGAAAGCAAACATTTGTATCTTCCAATTGCTAGGACAAGACAGCCAAACGTCTGACATTTTGTTTAACCTGCTCACCCCTATTCCCTGTGAACAGGTCCAAAATCACTATTCATAACAATGGGTTTTGGCCAAACTATTAAGGGGTTAAGGGGTGAACATTTCAAATACTATTTGCTGATCATCTGAGCTGTATAAAGTGAGTGGGCCTGCCATCAGGTTTGCTGGTCCTGTGCACATTTAACCCTTTGTACCCGGCTCAGACAAAAATATCCGCATGATGTCATAGGTCATCAGGGAGTCAGGGTGCAAAGGGTTTATGTGATATTGATGCAGTTGTGTTCACCAGTCCTTCAAATTTACTGGTCTGAGCAAAAACGGTGTCTTCAAACCTCAAACTCTTTGATTTGCTCACCCCCTGAAATTATTTGTCAAGAATGTGATGAACATTTCTACCTGAGAATTTTTAGAATATGTATTTCAACAGTGCCATGCTAGATGGAAAAATACTGTTTGAATCAAATTGAGATCTGAGGCCACTTGTTACTTGTTTTAACGATATTGAGCGTAGATGTTTGATATCAAGATGTGGCCAAAGAAATGTGCATTGTTTGTGTTCTTCACGGTCTAAACAGGATGTTCTGCAAAATGTTTGAAAAATTGTCAAACTTGTTATTTCTCATAGGTTGCAGGACAACCTCCCAACAATAATATAGGAAAATGACCAATTTCACTTTCTGTATTTCCAGAAGCCGTGTTGTAGGAATACTGCATATGTTTTCCATTTTGCTCAAATATATCTCCTCTGTGCAATGTATTTAAGGTAATTGCTTGGTTTGGCAATCTGCAATCAGACAAAATGTTTTTGTCTCCCTAAATGTGGGAATGCCATTTATTCTTTTTGTACCGCGTCAATTTTAAATTCTCCAAGTTTGTGTTTAGGAATTCAATGTAACTTTAATAATATAAGTCCTGTTTGTAAATATGTATATTTAGATGCATTGTCAGTTTTTTCCCCCCCAGGATAAGAAATTGTAAATATGAAATGTACAATGTAGTGTAATCTTACTGGGTCACTGTAGGTCAGTGACCTGAAAGGTCACAGGTCATGATATTTCTCTGATCTAGGAAATATGAAAGTCTTCCCATGTAGACCATTATTTTAGCATGGTTGAATGTCTATTCCTTTAAATGCATTTTTCCTTTGTGTTTTTACCCTGAATGTTGTAAAAATTAATGAATTCTTCCAGTTGCTCAACCAGTCAGGATTGGTTCTCATTTGAGTATTTGATAAGACGACAGTTGGCATCCCTTGTTTCCTCAAAGACATCAATTTAGCACCTTGAAGCTTGAAATCAAATATATGAGTTTGCTCATGTGCAAAATAATCTGTGACTGAGTATTATAAAAACACTGTCTGTGTATTCTTTCTGTAAATCTTCAGTCCCAGTGTTTGCAGCACTGGACACTAGGACTTATATGAGTTACTTAGGTTGTTGAGGGCTTTGATCTCAGAAAGATGAATGGTATTTTATGATTTCTGCCCCTCCCCTCTCTCCCTACCCCATGGGATGATCTGTCACTTATAACGATCTGGCAGACAAGTATAGACAACAAGACTGTATGTTTCCGCACAATGTTGAACAATGATACATTTGACACAGTTCACTAAAATTACATGTGTACATTTATCAGTTCAGTTGTCCCCACCAATTTCAAAGATAAAACTGTATACCTATCCGATGCCTGTATATATATCAGTTCAGTTGTCCCTACCACTTTCAAATATAAGACTATACCTGCCCAATGCCAGCAATATTTGTTTCATGTTGAATGTTTATAGGTTGAAACAATGAACAACACTGACGGCAGTCTTTGCTGAACAGTTGTATGCACCTATTTCTTTGAATTTCTATGAAATGAGTAAAGTTACAGATGCCATGTTAGCATAGCCTCAGACAATTTTTTACTTGAAAGCTTTTCAAAGTATGTTGATTTTTGTAAGATTTAAAGTGAATAAAAACAGCTATGGGAGACTTTTCACATCACAAAAAAGTTCGACAGTGTTTTTTTGAAGTGGACTCCTGTTCCATTTCATTTATTTGTTTGTTTGTTTGTTTGTTTGTTTGTTTATGTGTTCATTTATTCATTCATTCATTTATTAGACTATCTTTTAATTTGTTCATTGACACAATGAATTTTTCAGACATCAGATGTAGATCTCAGATATGTGAGATTTTTGGCCGATGAATATTCTCCTTTGATAACAACTGATAAGTTCATGTTCAGAAATACATTCATAACTGAATATATCCCCATTTGGAAATCTTGTGAAACTTTGAAAGGTCATCTTATCATTCAGACTTATATCTATCTGTCTACCCATCTGTGTGTATATATATATATACATATATATAGATAGATAGATAGATAGATAGATATTAAAATCCATTAATAGTCCAGTAATAGCCATGAACTAAAGGACTGTATTGACAACTGACACCTTCATTGGATTATATGTATGTATTATTTGGAAGAGTCATTACAATCTAGCGCCCTCAATGGACTCAAATGAAGATGGAGCGCTACAGCAAAGCAGAGCTCCGTTTACATATTCTTGGCCATCAATCATTCTTTCAACAAGCAATTACGGTTCCAAGACAAGTAATTGACCTTTCTAAGCTCACAATTCTCTAGTTGATAATAATAAGCTCAGAACCTCCGTAAATTATATTTTTTCGGAAAGCCTAGATATAGGGGAACATTTTGGTTACCATAGTGTCACCATTGTGGGCATAACTATCACGTGACAGGTAATTTGCACAACCTTTCAAAAATCGGTTTTCATTATGTTTTGTTTCAATGGTTTGAGATATGTGGCTAAAATTTGTGTGAGTGCAAGCTGTCCTAAGGATCGTCGAAAAAGTGTCTCTCAGATTTTTTTTAAACCTTCTAAAACAATTTTTATGGCAAAAAATCTTCCAGGGTGAATTTATCCATGGATAGTAGAGGGGGGACTACTGTCTATGATTTAACTCAAGTTGATTTCTTTAAAATTGTGCTCCAAAAAAACTAAGCAAGATATAAAAATGTGAGACACGTTTCGGAAGAACGTTGTGACACCTTGCATTCCAGCTAGTTTGAGTCAGATATTTTTGAAGTATTGAGACAAAACATAGGGAAAACCGATTTTTGAAAGGTTATGCAAATTACCTGTCACGTGATAGTTATGTAAACAATGGTGATACTGTTGTTACCAAAATGTTCCCCTATATCATGGAGGTAGTAGGTACTATCTCCATGCCTATGTCTAGGCTTTTAGAAAATGTATAGTTTGCGAGGGTTCTAAGCTTATTAACCACCAGAGAATTGTTAGATTAAAAAGTCAATTACTTGTCTTGGAACCTTAAATGTATGCCTGAATATTATTGTGTGTTCTAATGATTGTTTATGGCCATTATTTCAACTATGCAGACCAGTGATACTCAACTCTATCGAGCACAATTAATTTTCAGTCCATTGATCTTCAAAATTCAAGCCTTCATAAAAGCTTACCAGTGAATCCTCTGTTGTTCTTTAATGTTTAATATTGTTAAAGACATAATATAGACGTTGTTAAGAGATAGAGAAAAACTACCTTTTAATACAAGGTTTACAGTATAAAAACAATGTTGATGCCTAGCGTTCCGGGAAGTCGCGTCCTGACTATGGCAAGCTCCCGTAATGTAGCGCCCTCAACAATTTCAAAGCGAAAGGAACCCTGCATTAACAGATCGACGCTCTGCCAATCGGTAGGTCTTCCCACGACGGTGACATTGGAAGTGATGGGACAATACGTCTTATTCTAAATTTTAACAAATGATCTCTTTACATCAATTTTACGAGGGCACTGTACTTATCGTCTTCAGATTCATCCAATGCTTCGCTTTTTTAGCATTTCGTTGTTGGCCAGTGCACAAGGTGGTCAAGGAACTTCAACTGTTAATGTTTGATCATAGAGCTCGAGAAAACGAGGGTCTATTGTTTGATAGTGTTTAAACGTATAGACATTTTCAAGAACCATTAAAATGGTCAATCTGTTTTAAACTCTAGGTTTGCTCGGAAAAGGCGACATATTTGCATTTTTAATTACACATGGTAAATATGGAAATATATTTGTCTGTATTTAGGCCTATGCCCATATTTATTTATAATCAAAAGAACTTGTCAAAAATATCAGTAGTATGGTATTGTCTTTAATATAATTTATAGTTAAATCGTAAATTAAAATCTTGATGAAAAAATTTAAAACCGAAGCATTATATACCTTTATTGTTAACATAATCTGTAAGGTACAGTGAAAACAGTTGGAAAGATGACACATGCAAACAGCTTTAATATAGACAGATCATTATCAATATGAAGAATTTTGTATTTATCAGAAATCATTAAGTAGAACACGCCTCGGGGACGGATATTTGTTCTCTCAAACTTTGCCAAAATGTTATTGGTCTACATTGTACTACTTGTGGGAGCTCACTTTAAAGTTTACATAAGTTTTCACCGGGTTATTTTTGTGAAATGCGAATTTTTTTGTCCCCAAAGAGGTAGCACAGAGATAGCGGCGAATTTGAATTGTATGTATCGGTAACAATTTGGTTATTTGTGTCCCCAGCACCAAATTTGCACGGTGGCTCCTTATTTTTGTTTATTTCAAAGGGAATGGTTTAAAGTTTAATTGAGAAAAGTTTGAGCGAAAATTTAAGCGTTTCAATTTCAAGGCGAGTACTACTTTAAAAACATAATCCGAAGACTTATTTATAAATGTTCTATTGATATAATATCTATACTCATACATTTTAACACAGACAAATAGAAACAGACTCGCAACGGGTATTGTTCAGGCGTGAAGCGGTTACGTAAGTCATCCATGTTCGCCTCGCCTCGGGTAGCTATTGCCTCGCTTTTCCGAAGACTGCCGCCAATGCACCCTTCGGTACTTTCCGGATTTTCGCATTTTCGCCAATTTTTAAGCGAAAGTATGTTCGGCAAAGTTTGTGTTATCGTTGTCATGTGGTGCTGAGTGGAATCGGCGTGCTGGCGAAAACGGGAAAGTTTTGAGCTTAGGGAAAGTGAGTTTTACCATTTTAAAAATTCCTCTCACATTGTTATGAATATATAATGAATGTGTTTCAACCAAATTTGAAAATCTTCTATCGATACTGTCTGGTTTTACTCAATGGCTTACGGTCAGTCATATCGTCTATTAAAAGTTGGTCATTGAAGGACATGTTTATGAAACTGCGGGCGTGTTATGTTTTGATTGACGTGAAGCAGTGTATCTGCCCTGAGAGTTCACAAAGTAAGTATGGTTGCTACGCGACTGGCAGCACGATGCCATCTCGTCGTACTTTTTGCATAATCTCGTGCAATTATCAACCACGAACAAAGGTCTCCGAAAGAATCTAACACCTGTGAAGCTCATTTTAATATGAAAAGGCCATAGTTTACCGAGACGACCATGGAACAAAAGCCATGCCGCGTTGCCAGTCTGTTTCTTCTATTTGTCTGTGATTTTAGTGACTTTGAAGGATCGAATTTAATTTGAACACACCCCAACCAGAAAGTCATTAGAATATGACATACAGTATCGCATATATAAATATTATGAATGAAAACAGTTGCCAAAATATCCTGCCTCAGAAATATAAGCTTATCGAAAGACGGCAGACAAAAATATGTCATGAAATATATAAAGAGTCAGTTCATATTTAAACCACGTAACTAAATATGAATAATAATAATGTATGTAAATGTTCATGCAAGGATACGTAACTATATAACACCAGCTTCACTTGCAGATCAGCAGATATAATAAAAACTGTGTGGACATCGTCTATGTTTGCATTCGTTTGGATATTTGCATCGATACAGTAGAATGCGTTTCGTGAACTAGTTCCTCTTACATTTTCGTCCTGGTAACAGAAGAGAGAGAAACTCGATCACCTCCTCCATCAACATCCGCATCCTGCAAATATTATAGGGCTTCCATGTTTGGCCCGACAGGCGGGAGTGCGACAGTAACATTCTGTTTCTAAATTCATCCGGCTTTATCCTCAGCTGCTTTCTTACCACTAGCGAAACCTTCTTTTACTCTTCCGATGATGAAGTCGAACAGTTTCCTCCAAGTCTCCCTGACTTCCGGAGTGAATTTGTCTCCATCCATCGTTATGTCCCAGGTGTAAATCATGCAGTCTGTGTACAGGTTGAAATAATCCTGTGACACTCCGTCAAAGTCACAGTGCCTCACTCCAAGGTTGTACAGAAGGACGGATATGTCCCCGTCAAGGTTGTCCAAGTTCTCGATGACGGCGCCGACTGACTGCATGAAACGCCGCCCGTGCATCTTGAACGATTCGGTTTGCGATAACATGCTGTCCGGAACGTAGCGGAATGGAAACAGGTCTTTCACGGCAGGGGCTACACTGAAAATTCGCAGGAAGATTTTGCCGCCGTTGGTCGTCATGTCGGACGCCATGACTGGCCAAGTGCCGCGCAGTATGCTCACCTCCATAGGTGTAAACTCCACCGCTTTTGACATCTTCGGGATGGGCGCATTTGCATTTGAGTTCCTTTGAGATACAGCGTGGGTGGAATCGGAGCATCCCATCTTGCAAATTAAATGAAATTTCCAACGTCTGTATGCTTTCGCGATATCCGCCACCGATCGTCTCAATTTGAAAAACGAGTTGCCACTTTTGAGAGCACGGTTAGGTCCACAAGTCGACGGAGAAAAATAACAGTCACAATTCCTCTGAAGATAATCCTGTTAAAAAAAGCCAATTATTAAAGAAACGGCAGTGTCAACCCTCGTAAGAGCCGCAGTCTGACTCAAATGTCGTCTTTCGAAATGCTTATAAGCAAGCTCACACCGTGTCGAAAATGGAAATGTTTTTTTTTTTTCGACTCCGCACCTAATGGCAATCCTTTCTTTGGGTTTGGTAAACTACATACATGTAAATACGTCTGTGTCTATAAAGTTACAGGCAGACATCCTCCCACTACGGGTAATTCAGTTGACGGCGTCGTGGCGGCCACTCATCACCAAGACGACCTGAAAGAGAGAAATACAGTAATGGGTGTTGAGGGTAATCAGCTTGCGGACAGTCGCTGCGATCCAATGACGAACACACAGCCTACAGCTGCTATATCAATAGCAAAACGTCATGTGACCAAACTCATCCAGGGTAAAACTAGTAGTAGGCCTAGGACTGCACATCCAATTTGAGAACAGGACAGTCACCGACACTCGGGCATATTGCATGTATTACTCAATCATACCGCACACGATAACATTTGATGACACTTTCAACCTGTCAGGTGTGTTGTTATACTAAGTTTCAGAGTGAAAATGCCAATTACCGGCAGATGTGCGTATTCATCTTGTCGTTCGTTAGATAGTCGATCAATATGAATGCTTGACAAAAAGACCGCCTGGTACCTAATAGGAATATAGCATTTCTTTATATCTTTGAAACGCCAAAGGTGATCCTGTCTACATAAATATTCAGTTCGTTTTTCAATTTAAGAAACGTATTTAATATGTTTTTAAGTTTATACTAAGTTTGACGAGGTATTGGCTTATTAAAACTGACATGCTGTGTCTTGTTTGTTGCATGCGACGGTAATTTTTATTCATATTTGCACGCATGCGCGAAATTTTGGTCCGCACTCGAATTAATCTTACAAAATCTTTTTGCACGTGGATTTCGTCGTGGATATACAGAAATTAGAGCTAACGATAGTCGACTCTAATTTCAGCGGTTAGCCCCAATTTCTAATTTTAACTTTCGTATGTCATATCATGCCACGTTTTAAAGGGAGGCAGTAGTCGAACTCTGCCCAAAGGTTGCCAGGGACCCCTACGACCGATGTAAATACTGTATCTAGGGTACGTTGGCGATTGATGAAAGTTGAAACATGTTTGTTAACAATGAATATCGTAAAATTTAAATTTTGCAGCTATGTTGACTTGATGCATCTAGATATCATGCATGAAATACATTGTTTGTAAACAAGAAAGTCGCACACGCTCAGTTCGACGACTGCCTCCCTTTACATAATAACGAGCGAGAAATACCGTTAAATTTAAGTTGGGGGGTTTTTGTTTTGTTTTGTTTTGTTTTTGTTGGGGGGTCTTTTTTTTATTTTTTACATAACAAGTAACTGCAAAAATAACACCTCCATGATTAATGCATCCAACGAACTTTAACTGTGGTACTTCGTATTAAGATCAGCCACGGGACGGTTTCCTGAGATTGCCAGGAATTCAAACGACATACAAATAAAGACACCTTTTATCAGTTGCTGTGGTGGCCTTTATTAAACCACCATTGATATTTCTACAAATGTAATAAAATTATGATTGGACAATTTACGACTTAAATGGCTAAATGACATAGTTAATAAACGACAAGCTCTAGTCGGAGGTTGTTGTAACCTCTAAATGTTTGCCTAACAAGCCCTTTATACACTGGCAAAGCTTTTAAAAGCATTTACTCCAGGGTAACTACGACAGATCTCGTGGTGGTAACGTGTTCTGCTGGCGTGATGAACCGGAATTTTTAACTGACAGCAAGATACCGCTGCCAAAGATAAACTTACGTCAGTAACGCAATCTAATTACGGTCAATATGTAAAATCTGTGGCGGTAACGTGTCTGTATGCACGAAATAGGCGACCCTGTGTCATGAACAATATTACTGTTACGTTTTTGAATGTATTCAAAGTTGCCCGGAACTGTTTCATACCTTCCTTGCATGTCATCAACTTGACAGAAACACCCATGATAATTGCGATGATAAAATTATCAAAGAGGTACAGGAACATTTTACTCTCTGTAAACAGACATTCAATAGCGGCAAACTGACATTTTTTAATTTTATAACAGCAGCAATGAGGAAGTTTTCTTTGTATATTTTTAGAGTCAGCATAGTCTGAGAAGAAATCGACTGCCAAATCACGTTTCCAAGGGACGATTGATTGACGGAATCTTGAACCGTCTTGTATCCTTGGCAACCGATCCACTGAAGAGACCGGTGTGCAGACAGGCATAGCATCATCAACGGCTCGTGTGTCAAACGCACAGTCGCTCGTGAAACCATACATGACGGCCGCTGTGTGGTATGCATTAGAAAATTACCACTCTCAGCAGCCGTCGTGTAGCGGTTCACGAGCGACTGTGGTTAAATGTATGGTTAAATACTTAGGTTTACACTTAATGCCAATGCTAAGGTCATTAACTCCAATTATTAAAAACATTAACGGCTGCTTTTGGCGTCGTGATGATCGGTAGATATAAGAACTTATACTACATGGCGTATAGCCTACAGCGAATATTATGAAGTCATCTTTCTACGGCTACATTATTGACAAATCCATTCTTACTCATGGAAAACACTCTCATAACACACAGTCTGGGATTCTTAGAAAAATACAGTCCTAAAGTCCATAATGTGTATTTTGGCTTTGATAAAATTTTAACTAGATTATAAGCCTGGTGTCTGGTGTCCAAGTGTCATACACAAAGGATGCCACAACAAAACATGGTTGAACGAAATTATCATTCTCGGCATGTTATTAATCACAACGCACAAGCAATGTCGATAAAACCAATTGTATAAAGATGTACCGTGCCAATTTGTCATTTTGGGGGCATTTCGCAATTTCAGATATGACTATATAGAAGAGGCCTAACTTAAAAGGCTATCATGTTGGAACTTTTATTCAATTGTCTTTGAACCAGGAAAGCTGACGGGTTTTTTTTTCATGTATCGGGCATTCAGTAAATTGGGAATTAATGCCACGTTCCGGGACATATCCACGTATTTGCTGCTGTTTGACCTATGCTCTATTGAACAGCAATTCCAAGCTAAACCATCCAACAACAGATGGGAGATTGAAGAAACAGTACGCGCGAAATGGGATTAAGCACCGTCGACAGGGGACCCGTGTCTGTTATCAACACGCTGAAAACATTAAGCTTTTGATTTGTGAGTCAATAAATCTTTGAGTCTCTCACAAACAGGCAGCGTGTGTATAGAAAGAATTCTCCAAATTCAGTTGAATTATGAGGTTGAGAGATGGATGTTTTTGACGTTTATATATGCCTAATGCATTCCCGGAACAGAGTATTATCACGACATGGGCAGAATTTCTCGCCTTCCACAATCTACCTTCAGTTTTCAACATGAAAACGACATCACGAAATTAATTTCCTCCGGTCTTGATGGTTGTCATGGTAAAGACGTTATTTGTCACAAGCATTTGTACAGAAAAACAAAAAAGCAGTGCCCGATAGATTCAACAAGTGCGGTGCTTGGCAGCCACAGGGCGCCACGACAACAGTGCGTGCCTGGGTAATATATATCATTTCAGGTAGATCAAAATTCATTAGCTCGGTAAAGGTTTGCTTTATTCATTATTGCATTCTATTAATGTCAACATATGTAACATTTGACACGTATCATATATGACCTGGGAATATTCATTAACGACGGGACATCTATATGGCGAGGAAATGAAAATGCAGTCGCGTAGATTATTCTCGTTACACGTTTTCTTCCTATAAGAATTTATTTTTGCAATACGCAAGCACTTACTTCACACACTAAAGAAGTGCGGAGGCTTACAGACTGCTCTGTCTCCGTGTTGCCCGCCTTCTACACCTTCATGACACCCGAAATAATTACATCGCTTGATATCAAATGTCTATACGGAACATGCTTTCAGGTATTCAGTTTTTGATGGGTACCATTCCATTGATGAGACTAAATAAATGCTTCTACTGGTCATTTCAAACTAATCCATCTTCGGCTTTGAGAAGAAATTGAAAGCCGTGTCGCGCGTTTGCAATTGTAATGAACAGAAGATAGCTGAAATCGAAGATATTCCCCGGGGTACACTGACGGTGCGTTTTAGTCGATATGTGACCATGTTATTTTACGCAGTGCTATTCTACTCGCCATGTCGTTAATGGGTTTTATCACCAGTGCAAATTCCACTATAACTAGTCAAGCGTGAACTGCTGTTCAGATCCGACAGTTATAACAATCTCGAACGCACCTCGGCTCCGCAGGGCTTAGCTACGTCGTTATGGTACAGTCTCCCCAAAGACGTGTGCACATATGCCTGAGAAGAGCGGAATTTTGTGGAAAACGGGTGATCGTGGTCTCTCCGACCAAGTAAGGGAGGGTCCCTGCCAGAAGAAACGACACTTTGCTTGCGGAGATGTCTCTCATCGGTTTCTTTCAAGTGCTTCGTTTACGTACTTGTGCCACGTTCTAAGCAGCATATCACAACTCCCTTTTTTGTTGTGGATATATGATGTCTTTGGTTTATGTAGTGCGCCATGTGATGTGGTCTGTCAAATCCAATATTTGTTATGCCATGAAATCCACCATGTGCATGGTCAACACCAAGAAACAGACCTGACATGAATCTGTATGAAGAAACAGTTTCATTGAAATTTGCGGAAAAATGAATTCTTGGCGAATCGAAAAACATATCCATGAACAAACCTTACAATCGCCAGTTTTTTTGTTTGTTTGTTTTGCTTTGTTTTTGCCTTGTAAGTTGACTGTTCAAGAAAAAGGAATAGCGTAGTTTAGCTTTCAACCTGTCTTAGACATCTGAGTCAGGCTGATCTCGTTGAAAGGTGAGATGTGATAGAAATTTAAAGTCAGGATCATTTTATATGGTCATTCCCATTAGAGAAAGCGTGGTACGATTTGTTGATAGGACCTGTTAATTTACTGTAACTTTAACTCCTACGGGATTCGAAGCGGCAATGCCAAGAATAAGTTTACAACAGGTGAAGTAAATGAGGCTGTCCCTATACAGTATACTGCGGCACCGGTGTTCAGCCATGAGCAAACTTCCTTTTTGATCAGTTGAATGCAGTAGGCAAGAAGTAGAGGGTAAAATTGGGTTTCGAAAAAGGAAGTTCACATCTTGGTGCTTAAGGCAGTATGCTTCTCGAAATTGGAAGACCTAAACTGTTGTTTAAAGCTTCCTCAAGAAAACTTTCGACCATTCTTTTACCAAATCAAGAATAAAAGTCAGAGGTAACCGTGCAAATTTCGGTTGTATGGAAACGTAAGTTTACCGATATTTGAATTTAAAAATGGCCGCCATTCCTGTGTTAACTCTATGGGGAAACTTAAATTTTTGACTTTCACAAAAAATTAGACGCTGAAACTTTATTTACTTCAGTGGCTTCAAATTGAGCCCACGCAAGCAGCGGATCAGAAAAGTATTGGAAAAATTTCAGAGTCCAAATATCTTTATTTACAGTAAATACAGAAAATGTTTCATTCCCTCAAAAGCAAAGTAAGGCACTATTGTTATGCTGTGGTGGATCATTGATTTTAGGGTTTATATTTTTTATTTGTTCATTTAGATTCCATTGTCCTATAGCTTGCACACTGTGCTGCAATCCTTCACTATTACATTTTGACGGGACATATTTTGCGTGGATGTGTAAAACAACCGCACTAATCTGAGTGCAATGTTCGGACAGATATCCCGGTACAATAGGTAAACCCGTCCGCCTAAAAAGTCCCTCGCGGACACTTACGACATACAGTATTGTAATGATGACACAGGTACCCCATGAAGTTTACTAGGGCACCCAGGTACCACATACTGCAGCTGTAGCCGCTATATGTAATATAAGATAGCCACACTGTCATCATGCAACCCTGTCTGTCGTCAATGTGAAGTATTGAGCAGCTGATGCTAAGGAAGGAGTCACAGATTACAAACTGATTTTCAATGAGAAAGCTAGAGGAGGAGAATTCATAGGTTGAGCCCTCGAATTGAACTCTGGCGGTATCAACTAGAAAACATTCTTAAGCAGATACTAATAGTCATTTTTGTCAGTACTGAAACATGTTTGTTATTTAAAGCTCCATCAACTGTAATTTTGATGTGTTTTCCATCCTTTCTCTTAAAAAATACAGTTTCTTTTTCTAGCCCGTGTCGTAATACATAGTAACGTGTTAACATAATCTGTATGCG
The DNA here is from genome assembly GCF_041260155.1 of Ptychodera flava. Taxonomy (NCBI): domain Eukaryota; kingdom Metazoa; phylum Hemichordata; class Enteropneusta; family Ptychoderidae; genus Ptychodera; species Ptychodera flava. The sequence continues at coordinate 18,584,804 of NC_091939.1, read as the reverse complement.
TATCACTGACAACTGACTTCTAGTACAGACTAGAATTCGTTTGTCAACAATAATATTACATATATTACACAATGCGTTGAGCCTGCAAGACCCATACTTTGCTATCTAAGCATACTTTTTGGGGAGAAGAAGATTTTTTATGTTTTCAAATGAACGTTTAATACTAAAATCAATCTCCTATACAGAGAAGGACATATGATGAAAATGTTGTCAAAAGTTGCAGTCGTTGTCCATTGAAGCTGAGTGACAATTAGGTTCGCCAACTCGATCGTTGGATGCAGATACTGTAATCTGTACTATAGAAATAACGGGCGACGCGCTGACCATTAACGTTTATTTGTGGGCAAGGGCGAGAGGAAGCCAAAAATTAACGGGCGAGGCTTGCCTCGCCCGTTAATTTGGCTTTCCTCGAGCCCGCGCCCACAAATAAAAGTTAACGGTCAGAGCGGAGTCTGTTATTTCCATTCTATTATCAGCGAACCTAAGAAAACCGTCAAAATTTCTGAAAATTTCAGTAGCGAACGACAACTGGGCCCCAGAAACTGAGCATTACGCGACGCACTGTCACGCGCGCTGTAAAAATTGGCAAATCCGGAGATGTTTTCAGAAAAAAGTATCTCAACTTGGCCTACAAGTGCTCCATTTTATTTTGTGATTGATTGTGATTTACGTTTGAGCGGTAAAGTTACGATACTTTGAGTTGTCAATCTTATTATTCATATTCACGGGCATAGTAAACAAACCATTACTGTGTATTTGTGGTCAGTCACGTGGTTCAGCTCGACCAATCAAAATGCGACTGGCAGGACATGGTAATATAATGTACTGCGGGTCGGCACGGGATTTAGGTTCCATTGCCATGGGCGATTTTCAAAGTTCTGTGTTTTAACCTTCTGCTTCGATTCTCCACGGTGCGTGGATTCTCGGACACGTTTGCGAATTAAGGATTGCAACGGATGAGCATAGGGGTCATTTAAAGGGATACAGTCGTCGGAACTGTGCTCAAAGGTCGTATGGGACCCATACGACCAATGTAAACACTGTATCCAAGGTACGTGGGTGATTGATAAAAGTTAAAACATGTCTGTCATAATCTACATCGCTATGATGATGAGATGCATCTAGATATCGCGCACGAAATACATTGTTTGTAAACAAGAAACTCGCACCGGCGCAGTTCCGACGACGGTTTCCCTTTAAGATACGCCAAATCGCACACTACACGGTTTAGACCGTGATATGAAAGATACCGAGATCAAATCCTACGAACCCGCAAATTTTCTTGCTCTATGTAGAATATCACTATGTAGGACACCTTGACCTTGGACCATAAACATGTATTAATCATGGAGACATTAGTACCGGGCAACCTTGACCGTGAACCATAAACATTAATTGATCATGAAGACAGTACCCATAATAGTATTCATGAATCGAAACAAAGTATGTGTGCGACATTGAATAGGCCCGAGTAAAAGTCATATGTAAACTGAATCTGCTCAATGACGCACTAGACATACGTTCAGTGACCCTAAAACGCACAAGCTCAGTGAAAAATAGATGCCGCATTGACGCACAACGGTTAACAATAGCTGTTTTCAAAACAGCGACTGGCTTGACGGAAACATTAAACGTCATACTGTATTTGTAAAAAATTAGCAAGAAACTTGAAAAATTCTGTGTAAGAATTTATAATTACCCTCAAGCAGACACCTCACACTCTCTAAAGGCTGGTATCGACGACGGCTGAACACAAATTCCAAAGCTTTGAAGTCTCTTTCCCTTAATACTATACTTTTATCACGTTGAAAGCGTTCGTCGGCAGCCACTTCTAGAGAACCACTTTGACTAATTCCTTAAATTTCATTATAACGTGAAATGCCGCCACTCCTGTCGGTCGAATCTATTATAAATTCTGCCACGCGTCTAGTTCTAGTACAGTGATAGGCAGCACCACATGGTACGTATAAATCAACTCGTAAATGAGAAATTGAGCCTGTCAATGGAAAAGTTACCCGTTTACATATAATGTCCCGACAGTATAGCTAAAACATTCTTTCAATAATTTTGTGATGTGCCGTAACGGGATGCAATTGCTGCGAGGCATATTGAATTTTGTTCGCCTGAACTTTCCATTCACTGTTCATCAAAATACGGCCTAAAGGGTGCGTGTCAACGATGAAGAAACATGCCTTCAGATATGTGTAGACTATTGACTTAAACGTTTAAGCTGACTCCGGAGAGAGCTGCCATTGTAAACGCATTATAAGTATACTCGCAAAATGTAAAAAGTAAATCGTTCATTTCTCAGGTTTATTCCTTAAAGTAGTATGCGCCTCGAAAGGAAAGAGTTAAACTTTTGCTGAAAACTTTCCTCTATGAAACTTTTTAACCATTCTCTTCCCAAATTATGATTAAAAATCGGGGGTCAATGTGCAAATAATATACCGATAATAGAAATTAAAAATGGCCGCCACCTCTGTCAACAAACTATGGCTAAAATAAACTTACATGGTGAAATTTTTCTTAACCTCTGAAATGAGCCCCGACAAGTTGTATGTAAGAATAGAACTGTAATTACTAGTAATAAAAATTTGAGAGTCCGGATATGTCCCCGAGGCGCATTCTACCTTAATGATTAACTATAATCGTTGCTCAGTGACAATATCTTCATCATACTTAGTTTGATGTTCAGGGATTCTTGCATTCGAAGGCAGAATGCAATGCCCGCCATGACATAACCGTCATATAGCAATAATGCATGTAGGTCACGCATTTTGTTCGATTTTTGCATTTGTTGTAACGCGTGTACAGTGGGTGGTACAACTGTAGGAAGAATGGTGAGCTGGGAGGAACGATGAGTTTTGATCGTACAGTGTAGACCTTACAATAACTACGTTCTTTTTTCCTGTTCTCGTTGAAAGTTTAAAAAATCTGTGCTATTTTGCTGCTCAGTAACCACAACGTTGTGTGTCATACATCGCCCAACAGTTGCACATGATATATAACACTTTAGTTACATATTGATTACACTGATTGATAACCATGATGGTGGTGACACATAATCATTTTGGTCGCTCAAGTATAATTGATTAGGCTATTTCGAGAACCCGTGTACCCTCAAGAGTTAATGAGAGTTATCAATATTCAAATCCCACACAGAAAGAAACGCATCAGAAACCGCCATTATCCTATAGATGATAGCCACTGCTTGTTTTAGAAGATTTTTGTCTTTGAGTACGTGTAATTTGACGTTCGTTTTGAACTACACGTACTGAAAAGAGAGGCAATTTAACAACAGATTGATGATACGTCTTTTAGTTACGTGTGGGAAAAGTATTTTTACATGTAAAGTTCAGCAGCAGAATTCAGTAGCGTGAAACCTGAAGGCGAGGTCACTTTGACCCTTCATAACTACGATTTTCAGCATATCTTTCATGGAAAAATCGACACTTAGTTGCTTACAAAATCATGCAAAAACAAAATTTTCCATGAAAAGTGTTATTTTTGTTAGAAAAGCTTGACGAATGATTCTCTCGGGCGTTTCGTTCAAAGGGTTGTCAATGACGGCATTCCGACTGCTTTCTGCATGACATATTGTACTCAAACTACACGGTGGATTTCTCACTGAATGCGGGAAATATGCAACAAGTATAGCCAATTAGATACATTTGTAGCTTACCGTACCACATCGCATAAAATCGAGAGTGCAGACAGTGTGGGTAGCAAGATAAGCCACCTTGGTGATCAACCAGACCATAGTGATCAAGCAGGATTACTAGCGCTATACGAAGGCGATCAAACGTATGATGTGGTGCTAACCTTACAAGCGTGTGCTGTATATTCAATTCACATCCCTTCGAGTGTAATCGACGCGATGCTGCTGTTTCATTTGATGATCTTTACCTTTGCCGTGCTTGTTTCACGTTCTGTGCACAGAAATGACATGACGAGCCCGAGTCACAAAGAAAGGATGTTATCAAACAGACTGATGAAAATGTTGAGCTATCCCAGTCCGATGAAGTAAAAGTTGAGTTATGAAAGAGAATTTCGTCCTCCTGCACTGATTTGAAAGATAATTTTACCCTATTGCACTGATTTTCAACTTATATAATAACGATGGTCATCCAAGTATTCCTTTTGAAGCTTTCTTGGCGAAATTTTCATGACCTGTGTCATAAAAATAGATATTTCCGACATTTATATCCTACAGAAGCATCCAGTGAGACAAACAGCAAGAACAACCGTCTTGTAATTTCCGGAGAAAACGGCTTCACGATGTGAAACACCGAGAGGAGAAGAGGGGATGGAATAGAATGTATGGTTTTGAAACATCAATTCTGACAATCGTTGACAGATGTCGAGTATAAACCAGCCAGTACGGCGACGTCTTATGGGATCCATGCTACTATTCATTACTACTGTCATCGATTCGTATATCTCTTACTGGTTTTGTGGAAAACAAACGCATTAATCTTGTTTTCAACAGAATGTGTCGTGCGAGAGTCGAACGGTAAATAGCCGCGGGGGGAAGAGTTTCTTACAGTTCAGGTTTTAAATGACCCCCTTTTACTAAAACGGGCAGTCAAACGATGCGATGCAGTGAGATTTTGTCAAAATACCGTCGTCCTTTGCAAAAAGAGATCATATATGCTAGCCATAGGGAATTGCACATAATGCACACATCGACGACAGCATTGCCGTTCGTTAGGTAAAAGTCGGCGGTTTTTAGCATTAAAATCATAACAATATCAAGCTAAGCTGTACGAATGAAACTGATGGCTTAGTAACTATTCTATTATGCACGGTGGTTCAAAATTAGTGACGATGGAGTATCATTGAATCGGACCTGTTCCCGTCAGTTCCACTTCACCGTGCTATCGAAAAACAATCGTGAGAAATTTTCGCAGACCACACAGTAACAATACTGGGGCGTTCGAAACGGGCACTAAATAAAATGCATTTTCGTGTGAAATATTCTTAAATTCTCAAGTTTAAAATTCCAAAAGGCAAAATTTATTTTTCCACCCCATTATATCGTTCTACCTACCTGGATAGTCATCAGATACCTCTCCTCCGCTGTCTCGGACGCAACAAAATGTTTGTTTGCCGGTACGGCACTCGAAGAGCCTCGTTTCGATGGCTACGTAGGCGTGACGAAAACGCCGTCAGCAAATCTTTGAATGCTAGACTTATACGGGCAGTCGCCAGGATGTGGGTATGAACAATTGTACAGTTCGCGTTGAATTGGGGAACGTGATGCTTGGATGGTTCTCATAATTAACTGACTGGTTTGTTGGCGAATGTGAATACCTCAAACGCATTTCTGCGTACCGTTTATTTCAATCTTCATTAGTACAGTCATCGGGGTGTAGTTTGACAAAGTCTCTATACTGTCCCGCAAGCCTTTCTTCAACACTGAAAGTATATTTTGTTTGTCTTCCTTGGAAAACAGAACAATATATCTTCCTATTCATATCAAGATCGTCTGTATCAGTCCACAACCAAAACCAATTTAATTGGTTTCGTTACAAATTTGTATAACGAGGTAGCCAGAATAGATTATAATACATTTCAATTACGCAAACAAAAATTACATCATGATAGAGCCAGAGTTATACTTATTACGCGTCACAATAATGACTACCTCTTTCGGCATCTTGACCGTAATTATTATTCGTCCCGCAGTATTCTGACGATATTCTATTTGATTTTACAAGTTTTGGATCGAGCAGAGGGATGTTTTTTCACACTTTTCGACACACGGGTCGCTCTCGTCACTGAGGCAGACATAGAAGAGCGGATAAGACGGATGATAATGATTTTATTCGATCTTCATTTGATGTTGTAATTTAATGTAAGGTTTCCAAGAATTGCGTGAACGCATTTTCTCTTTGCCGTAATAGAACCTTTCGCGACGAATATCGCCTGCTAAAGAGAAGTACACGCACGGCTACGGAGACAAGTGCACGGCCCGGAACAGCCTATTTTAGAGTTTGTTAAGAGCTGGCCATAAATTGTGTATGGTAGATCGCTCATATGCATACATGTCGCATGTACTAGTTATCAATTAACTTTTACAAATGTGAGAAAACGGAATAGAAAGGCATACACCCAAAAAAGCTTTTTAAAATGTATTTAGATTGTCACTTGATGAAAACCTTAAACTAGAAAGTCATTACAAGTTCGTTTCTGTGAAAACAACGCAAGATAGATTTATTCAAATTCCCAGATCATCCGCTTAATATTTGGAAAACATTGACTGTTGAGACGTAATAGGAATAGGATTTTATCAGAGGCGAGGATGCCATCTGTTTCAAAGACTTTAACACTTTAGTATCGTAATGTAAGGCAAACCAAAATGGAATTTCTGTATGTCACTGTTTTGTTCCATCTTAACCAAAAGTGATTGCCTAGGGGAGCTGCATTGACGGCAAGATGTTTGCTTGGCTGGAAAGCGGAACTCGGTTTTCACCAAGGACGACAAACAGCCTTGCGGTGCGAACATCACAATGTCTGAAAGATGATAGGTTGAATCTGAGGTGAACTCGGCAGCGATCGAACGTGCGTCGTCCTCGCGCTATTTCCGCAGCCCTGTCTAATTTAATTGCAATGACAGTAAATCCAGAGTAGGTTTTCTTAGAAAAATACATTTTTCCTTTCGTTAACCTTCCCCGCTCTGGCTTCATCATTCCTTTCTCGGAATCTACCTCCCAGCAATTGTCTCATGTAAAGCACGCTGTCACAGTATGAGAGTTGTCTCACATATTTGAGGGATCTATTTGTGGAATAAATAAGATACCTGTGACACAGAGTTTGTTTGTAGATTAGCGGAAATTAAGCTGAAGTCTCAATCCGTGGTTACTTGGAAACCGTTCCGGCGGTACAGGGATCTTTAGCCGGAAATGACGTCAATTAGGATTTTCCGGATTAAACCATATAGCGAGTTATATATATTTTTTCTTTGAATGAAAGATAAAGTTTTGCATAAAATGACAGCCAGATAATCTGCATTGCATATTAAGTTCCGAATTTTAGAGGCCGAGCAATTCGAAGTATCACATGTCTCCCCTTTCGATTTTGGAGCCTTGCCATTCAAAGTGTCTTCCTTCTTTCAAATTCTATTCCAATCGAAATAATTTTTTTACAATTTGTCATATTCTATCTGATCTGCTATCCTCAACCGTAATAAAGCTGTGTGGTATTTGTAAATTGCTAGATATATTTTTCTGAGATAATAGCAACAAATGCCCTTTAACAACGACTCTTTTTGAATAAGCCGTCTAGCGATGGTATTCATGCCTGACTGAATGGGCTGATTTTGATAGAGTGCAATATTTCTGACTGTTATGATAAGGAACAAATAACAAACGTCTAGATATTTATTTACCGTTGCTATCGAAACGGTCTTTAATGATGGTTTGCCCAAAGTACGGTTTATGCATCAGAGTTACATTTTTCGAATATTGAAACGCTACGCGACTTTAATTTTTGTTCGCAGTTCGTGCTGCCTCAATGGTTATCATGTAGAAATTTGCGAAATATGATGACATATAATACTACAAACTGCTTTTCGGAGAAAATCTGTCACAAATCCATAGATATTTCAAAACTGACAGTTCACAGTGACGATGATGATGGGTCGATAGTTGTGCTCAGGAAAACAGCTGCAGTGCTTTTTTTTTATTGATAACAGTTTGTTCACCCTTGAACCAACCACAGTCCCTCCACCTTGGTGGAGGGACTGTGAACCAACACACTTTGGTATGACCCTTTCGCATTTCACAATGGAACTTGAGTCCATAAACAGCACTTTTAAAGAAAACCTGGTCGTTTTTTGTAAATTCTGCCGAAATTTGTGGCTTTGAATCAGTAGTAGTATTTCACTCGATAGGACGACTGCGTAATGCTCGGCGCCACCGTGAAAATAGATATGGCATTGAAAAGACGCGTCATCAATATCAGTTTCCTTATTTACGAAATAACATAAATCTCCAAGCTCAAATTAGAAGATACTTTGATGATGCCGAGAAAGGCTTACATCAAATGTGTATGTGGAATTTCTCTCGGGATGAAAGAGTTCCCACTGAGTATCTCTATTTCAAAGTGATGAGCGGAGACGGCGCGTCATGAGTCTTACGGTGTTCTCATAAAGAAGACGAGTACACAATATGTTACTTACTTTGAATCGGTGTCGTGGGCAATATTACCATGGCAACGCGATTCTTGACTCAAAGCTGGCAAGTACATCTCTACTTGTTAATATTCTGTAATTAGTCAGATATTTCATTGAACATACCTGCCTGATCTACACCATAATAATGGTACCGTCGGGAAGTCATCGATGGTCGCTGCCAAATGTCTCGATTAAAGGGGGTAATTATGGTGATGTAAGTTGAAATTTACGCGGGGCGGGGCACAAAGTGGTTGATCATTCTGATAGTTGATCTACTTCGGTTGATAAACCCATATCTTGAGTTTAAAAAAGCGTCGGCAAAATGGTACAAAGCATCTGTATACTGAGCCTCTGATTGAAGTCTCAGTGGTATAGAGTATATAATTATCTCTCCGCTTTGTAGATGTGTTTCATCGCAAATATGCGATGTTTGTATTTTTTAAAGATTTACTTCAAGTAGAACTGTATCAGTCTGAGAGACGAAAGAAACACTGCAAAGTCAATTTGACGTTATACCAGGGACTTATGTTGAGTTGACTAGGTAGTCCTGATCGGCCTATATCAGGCATAGAGATGCATTTTACGATAATACCAGGATAGACAATTTCAGCAAAAAACACGAAATGTAGCGATTTTCTGCCCATCTTCTTAAATGCAGCTGTCTACAGATCGGTGATGAGCTACCTTCTAGTGAACGTTTTAAACGTACGTGCATGCAATCAAAGCGTTCAGACTTGTTGTGGATGTTTTGCACCAATTAGCAAATGGAAATGCCATGTTAGTGTCATGATGATGAAAAGAGGGTTCGGAAAATGGACTATCCCTTTTATGCATCAAATAATTCATGGACAATGAAAACGTTAAATATTAACCTGAATAAAATTGAATTATATCTCTGTTTGTTGACATAACCCAGTCGAATGACTTAGTATCGGCGCGACTTAGTATCTCTGCATTTTTAGTTTACAGCTCCGTTTTGACAATATATATATTATTGCTTGCTATTCAAACTTATTGTTGAATTGCCTTTTGAAGCAAACTTTGTCTAAACCTATGCTTAGAACAGGACTAACACCTCGAGTATGGACATGTAGGGATCATTTCAGAGAATTTAGGAATTTTTTTAAAAATAAGCTTATCATATGAAGAATATTGATAAATACCCCAAAGAATACCACATAAACATGTAAGTTTTCATACTTTTTCATCATCAGGGTATGCGACAATATCAACAAGTTGAACACATTTCAACCCAGTCACACATTTTACCAGTCTTAGTGCTTTTAAAACCCAAGTGTCATGTGTTTTATTATCTCTTGCTGATAGTCATTTTACTACCGAGAGTTTTTGATATTTGTCAGTCTCTGTTGTCACTTGTTTAGTGCCTTTCTTAATAGTAGTTTCTGCATGTTGTGATTTGTCTTTTTCATGTTTCAAATAAATAAATAAATAAATAAAACTAGTCCACTATTGAGATCTGCTCTGCAAACAGATAGCAACATATTTCCAAAAGAGAGTATGTTACGTCAGTTTGTGAAACAAATATACGTCAATGCAAACACATTAAATTTGAAAACTATTCAATGTCGAAATTGTTGGACCCTCAAATTTGCCGAGGCTAAACTTTTACCTTTTTTTCTTCCCCTTTTCCATGGTGCTCACCATTCTTTGGGTAATTTTCTGTTCTCCTTTGTTCCTTTCCTTTGAAAAAAAAATTGTTTCTTTCTTCAAATAATTTTGGATTATTGGGTTGTTGTGAATTGAAGTAGTAAAAGGCTACTTCGTTTAATGGACATTATTTGAGGAATAGATGAGAATATTTCAAGATGTTTTAAATTCCATATATAGCGAGGGGATGCTGCGTATTAGCACTTAAATGCTTACAAACATTTTACCAGGGAAGGTCAGTTACGTATTTGTAACTCCATGGCAACTAATTGAAACCCCTGACGTTATTTGTGATTACCAAATGTATTGCGCGTGCGTAATGAAGGAAGCCATCTGTATACGAGATATACTTTCGATATAATATACAAATTTACTCGTAAAGTGATGTTTGTTTATTAAATACATATTTTTGCATGACAGGAATTTTCATATGTAACGAATGCGATAAACCCGCAACGTACAGGTTAAATTGTCATTTTTTGCATTTCGGGATAAATAGTAACACAATCGACATGGTATCACGTCAGGGCGCCTGGTCAGTAGTAAAGTAAACGTGGGCAACTGGGATAAGTAAGAATTTTACACCCCATTTTATTCATTTATCTACATGAAGCGAAGGAAAATTTAACCATCCATGTAACTAAAGTATGACCCTGACCTATATACGAACTCACGCACGCGCAACAGTGCATTGTCCTGAACTAAGCGGGGAAATTCCCTGCTGAGCATGTTTATACATGTACGGGAAATTCCGTGTGAGTCATCACCATCAAACTAGCCTATATAAAGGACCCCGTTGTCAGTCAGTTGCGGAGTCTAGCTGATGTTGAACACGAAGTTCCTATCGGTGCGAACTTGTTCACCTGATAGATAAAATTTTAGTAATTTCCTCTGAACTTAAAATGTGACGGAAGACCATTACTTCAAATAATATGAGACGTTTCAGATGAATGGTACTGATATCTAAAGTGTTCACTCTTTTATCTCTACGTACAATGTAGTTCCTAAGTCGTTCTCTATTCTATTCCCACCAACAAAACATTCAATACTCATTTCCCCTCCCCGATCTTTATCGATACTTATGATAATATCACAAGTTGTTCTGTTATCTGTTTTCATAGCATAATATCCACAAATCGTCAAATTCATCTCCAGTAGCTAACTTTACACATCTAATGAGAACTGTACCATGTTGAAGTATTTTCATATTATCAGTCATCTGTTGATTTACAGTCTGTAAAGTGAGAATCAGCTGCCTCATCACCGACACTTTTAAGACCCAGTTTCTTTAAAGTTGTGTCCCAAAATAATCTAACTGGAACTCCGCTAGCTGTATACGAGCAATAATTCTCCCCCTCGTTTATCCACCTTCTTAGTGTATTATCTCTGCCTTCATTATTGTATTAAGAGGACTAATTTTAAGGTGAATCGGTATACCAAGAAGTGCAATGTATGGATTCGTAGGAGTAAGCCAACTACGAAATCTAGCAACTTGTACTTGTTAACATGCTATCGAAATAAATAACATTTGGAGTTCCTGGCAGTTCAGCAACTCCACCCGCAATTTCACTATCCAATATATCTAAGATGTTACGCGGCACATTATAAGGCATGAATTTCTGACTAGCCGAATCCCATGTCAGAGCAAAAGGAGTAGGATCATTCGAAGCCTTTGTGGCGTCAATTACATTTCATCAATGTCTTTAAGTTCGGAAAATTCTACAGCATGTTCGTGGGGTGGCGCCGCGGCATTGGCTAAAACGAAATATTTTTCGCGGTCTTTATAACGAAGGACGTAATCCTTATTATGATTAGCAGCCATCTTAGTATTATTGTTAACTTTAACATCACTCAGATCTTCAAGCTCAAGATTTTGCATACGAATTGTACCTAGACCGAAGCCACTTGGATCAGACATACTCCGTAGGGACCTATATACAGTGAAAATTAAAATAATACCTTGTAATATACACAACCATGGCTTCAGCTATAGGAATGACAGTTCTCGGTGCTGTATTAAATGCACACGGCATTCACAGGAGGAAATATTATCGGACAAAAGCTTTCTGGGAATGGTGAGGCTCTTATTGAAGAGAAAGTCCGACATGATAAAGCATTAGAAAAATTTGAACATGATCGCAACGTCTGGTCAGAAAAAAGATTACTACAGGCTGACTGGAAGAGAAAGTGAAAGAAAATCAAGCAAAGGACGCACATGCTGCAGCTGAGTTAAGAGATACAGATGCAGAAATCCTGGAAGAAGCAGAAGCGGTGCAAAGCCGTTCCGAAGGCGAAGCAGTTCAATTCTCAGATTATTATCAACCCAGTCCTGAGCAAAAGAAATATGAGATGATCTATATTGCTGGAGGATTGGTCGTGGGATGGTTTATGTTACACCGGTAGGCGGAACGACTACAGCAATTCAATACAAAAGCTAATTGGCCAGTTATTGAAATCGATCATGTTTCCATCCTGATCTGTTATCCAGATACGCATTGAATTCATGTAATCTCCCCCTTTTCTCATGGCATAGAAATTGTCTCCGTTTTTAAAATCGTAAGTAACCTTTTCACTTATTTCTCTCGTATCCCGGATGGGAAGTATTTGTAAACAGTTCGATACTTTCCCCTGTATGTATCCTCCGGAGGCACCCGAACCAAATGAAACATAATTTCCAGTAACATCGACTACATCTGAATGAACTATATATTTAGTGACTGTTAAGAAATCCACTTTCTTCGGACTCATAGTACTTTTTATAACTGGGTTGTTCTCAGGTTTATCTGAAAAGCCGACGACGTTGGCGAAGCTACCTGTGGCATTGAAATAGACTTTAATATCTTTAGCCAAAGTTAGATAAACATGGTTTGTCGGCAGATGTTTTTCAAAATTAATTTTTTGCTTCAACCCGATTGCTTTGTTTAACGTATCGATATTGTAGTTACCTGGACGTATTGATTTAGTCTTCTTTGGTTGGTCACCTTCTTGATATTTTATTACATTATTCGTCGATGTTATGTTATGCCATGAATTATATAGTCCACACTCTAGCAGTCTTATCTTCGGAAACTGTGTCGTGTCAATGCAAGGGTAAAAATTAACAGTGACTGGTTCACCTGTTTGGCTTTCAATCCAAATGATCATCGTTGTACGTTGTATGTATATATTACTAAGTATAAATGTTCGATGAATATTATTATTACGAAGTATAAGGTTCTGCAGGAATAATATTTTTCTGTTCAAGGAGATCTTTGGTCGCAACCGCAGCAGCAGTCGCACCGCCTAATTTTGCCAATCGAGTCAAATTTGGTCGACTTGGATCGCCAACCTCTATTTTCAGAAATTTGCTGGAGATCATTAGATATCCCATCGCAAGTCCTGCGATTACAATACCATCGTACATTGTGTTTACAACTGTTTTAATATCCATGATTGCTGACTAGTATATAAATAAAAAATAAAAATAAAAAATATGGGGAGTTAATCCATCTCATACAATGTAGAGGAGCTGGGTCCTCCCTCCCCCTCCCCTCCCCTCGGAACCCCTGTTGGAACTGTTCTGGAGGGAGCTGCTACGTGCTCTGTTTTTTTTCGCTTTCTGGGAGGCCGAACGGGACAAATATGCCGAGCACGCCCCCAATATAGCCCTAATGCAGTCAATGAAACTCCCACAATTCCTAAAACAAGATAACATTTATTATACCAGCGTGAATTATTATCACACTGTTCTTTCATTGTAGGCGGTAGGTCTGCTTCAGTCGCTACCGCATCGCTATCCCCCTCCCCCTCCCCTCCATTGCTTTTAGTTTCTTCTCCCTGTTTTGCCTGTTCCATTCCGCTAATTTCTTGCCCGCAGCAACTCTCCCTGGATGCTTCGGCGGTAACGTCATTTTCTCTATGTTGCGCTGTGTCGGAGGTGCCGGTGTTGGTGGTAGGATCGTCCCTGACGGAGCCTCTGACGGAGTCGTTTGCTGAGTCGGCGAAGTTGAATCCATTTATTTCAGGTACTATATTAAACCCGATTTTTTTAAAATTTAAATGTTTACCCGTAATTAAACCGGTGGAAATTAGAGCAATCACGGGCCCCCACGTGTACGCTATCCGTCCTGATAATCGTTTTATTTCACTGTTTAGAATAAAATCCTTTTTAAGATCAGTGGCATAGTTATCTCGATCATCGATTGGAACTACCTGACTATTGCACGGGCTCCTAGATCTATGAAACTTTGAGTGATGGTATCACTTATAAGAGAACTGTATTTCGCTTCATAGACTTTAAAGGCTCGTGTTATGAATTCATCTTTCCACGTTTCCACTTCTCTAACTGTAAACTCCTTACCAAAAAATAACTTACTTTGACCACTTGCGATGACACAGAGTATTTTTTCACGTTTTGTCTCTATTATGGATTGAGCGTCCGAAGGCGCCGAAGGTGCCGAAGCCCCTTCGGAATGCGCTGCCATATTTGCCGCTGCCGATGACTTTATTAAATTCTCCATTGTTTGCAGTATGTTATCTATTCTTAGTAAAAAATAAAAAATTCGTTTAAACCTGAATCCGAAATAAAGTATTAACATAGTCTGGAATGTTAGTACGATTCCGACAGGGATTCCGGGAAAATTCTCCTCCATTTAAATCTATATGTATATAGAAACACGAATAATGAGTACAGACTTATTCCCAGTTGCTTTTCAATTGAATAAGACGAGCGTACCGACAGTACAGCATGCTGATATTCCTACCAAACCGAACGGGGGAGTAAAACCTATTCTCATGGACTTAGAAATATATGTAACGCCGACAGATAAATTTACTTTTCATCCACGGGATGTGTTCAAAGATAATGTAATCACTCATAGAACAGCAAAAGAAAGTAATGTCTGGCTGGGCAGCCCGCATATGAAATATTGGGACCAGCAACTGAATTTCGCTGTATGGTGCAGCACTACTGGTTGCGGTATATCATTCGCCCATCTCTTTGATAAGAAATTTCCGCCCCAAATACGATCATTCTGCCGTTTCCATGTATATTTTACAATACGTCGTATCCTTCACGAAATGGGCGTTGCACTTCCAGACGATACCCCCACCTTCAAAGCGGGCGACAATCCGTACAATCTCGTCCAATATGAACTTCTATGTACAGAATTTGGAAATATAAGTCCAACGAAGTCCGACTTTCGTTATCGAAAAGGTCAAAATAAAGGTCTTGGTTATGGATATGAATATTACACTAATCGTGGGCCTGTTCGACAGCCAAAAGCGATATACAACGGTCGGGACTTTTTCCTCTCCGCCGACGGAGGGTTTTCTATACACATACAATTTTGGAAAGAAAAAACACGTACTGTCCGACAAAGAACGACCGCACTACTATTTCTTCCGAAATGATGGATCGGAGGGACAATATAATAGTTTCATTCCTCTGAAGGGAGACTCGGGACTAACAAGGCTGGCCTAGCCCGCCTCAATGAAAGTCTTGAAGCCTACGTATATTGCATACTCGGCGCACAAGCAATATTCGCAGTACAATAGTGGGCGATACTGGCAGTGCACGAGCAAGTCCGAAAAGAATTCGGCGTTCTCCTCGAAGATGAAATTCGCAATACCGACAAAGTAATCAGTTATAGGCGATATCAAGACACAATAATGAATACTGGTGTCAAACTTGATATGGCAGTTTCGCCCAATTTACTTCTCTTGCCGTCTGAGATGGTTATTCTTTCGGGCCCGGAGATCTCAGGTTATAATAATGAATTGCAATACGCAACAGAATCTATGTCCTTCGGGGTGAACGGTGATATAAACACGGAAGTTCGAGAAAGTGCTGTACACGAGATGGAAGGGGGGGAGGATCCCGTGAAGTGGCAGGACGAGCCCGGAGAGTCACCTCACAATGACACGACTCTGGGGCCTCCCCTCCCCTCCCCAGAACGGGCAGCATCTGCAGACCCTATTCACGAATTCGGCAAAATTGGTTTGTTATCTTTAGCAATATTCATTACTATTGTAGGTACTGGAATAAAGTCACTAAATATATAGATCCAGAG
Organism: Ptychodera flava; assembly: GCF_041260155.1. Classification (NCBI taxonomy): domain Eukaryota; kingdom Metazoa; phylum Hemichordata; class Enteropneusta; family Ptychoderidae; genus Ptychodera; species Ptychodera flava. Next base: position 18,568,910 of record NC_091939.1, on the reverse strand, counting down.
GAAATGTCAATATACGTAACCCCCATTCAACATGATTATAACTGGACCGACATATTCTGGCAAAACAGAATTTATGTTGGACCTCCTACCGGTCCGTACTTAAGGAAATTCGAATATGTGATATTCATTTGCCCAACATTCATGAATAATAAAGCGTATAATAGAAGATTCATTTTCACCGATGATAATGTGTTTATATTTCCAGTCGGACTCGATGCAGTGGATGATACATTAACCTACGTGCATAAAGAATGGGCTGGAACGAACACTTTAATAATCCTCGATGACTGCGCCTCGTCCAAAGATATGAAGAAGCGCAGTAACGTTTTAGTCCAACTTGTTTCAGCGCAAGACATGACGGATTATCTGTCTGGGTTCTGACTCAACAATATACTAGTATTAGTAAACCATTTAGGGAAAACATACAGATGTTAGTACTATTTTACACACCGAACAAGATAGACAACAAAACTATTATAAAAGAATATGGAATGGAGGTGTCAGAACGGGAAGCCGTGGGCCTAATCAAGCAATTGAAAAGTAGACCATTCAGTAAACTAGTATTTCGTTTACGGAATCCGTACGACATAAAATTTTTCGTATATATAGCAATTATGGCTGCGCCGAAGGTTCACCGAAGGTACTCTTAGAGAATTATATTACAACCCGAAAAACTGGTTTTGGAGGTGTGACAAAAATTGTATGACGCAGCACGGGCCAGCGGACTGAAAGTGACCAAGAAAGAGGTGCAGGAGTGGTTAAAAACTCAGCTAACTTATAATCTACATAAACCGGTACCTCGTTCTCATGCTACGGGCGGCCGGCGCGTTTTTGTAACATCGATAGACTCTCAATGGCAAGCGGATCTCGTGGAATTCCCTCCCCCATTCGCAAAAGAGAACCGTAACATTCGATACATGCTAACAGTAATCGATGTGCTCAGTAAATACGCATGGGCTAGGCCGATACAGTCAAAAACGGCTGATGATACGTTGCAGGCACTACAAGACGTGATTAAGAAATCCGGGAGAAGGCCCGACAAACTTCAGACAGATGAGGGGCGGGAATTTACTAATCGAAAAATGCAGGGGTGGCTCCAGGAGGCGGGAATTCACTGGTTTCACACCTACAGTGATAAAAAAGCTAGCGTCGTTGAACGTTTTAATCGGACCCTTAAGACGATGATGTGGAAATACTTTACATACAGACAGACACGTGAATGGCTTTCTATTCTACCAGAACTTCTCGAGAATTACAATAACACCATTCACGGAAGTATCAAAATGAACCCGTGGACGTAACAGAGGAGAACGATTGGCAGGCATTTTATACACTATTCGGTCCTGAGTTGGCAGCCGGGGGAGTTACCCTGAATTCAAGCCGGGAGAACGAGTCCGAATTACAAAATACAAGACCACTTTCAAGAAAGGATATTTACCAAATTGGACAGAGGAGATTTTCGTAGTTTCAAAAGTTGTGTACGCAGCTGGCTTGGGAACTCCACCAGTTTACAAAATAAAAGATCTGAATGGAGAGGAAATACTCGGCACTTTCTATTCTGATGAACTTCAGAGTGCCCTTTCGGAACGCGACGAGCTGTACAGAGTAGAACGAATTTTGAAGACGAAAAAAATTAGAGGAAAGAAATATTATCTGATAAAATGGAAAGGTTATCCAGAAAGTTTCAATAGTTGGGAGCCGGAGGAAAATGTTATTAGAACTTCGTAAGTTCCTGTCCATGGTACTACGTAAGTACTTCGTAAGTTCCTGTCCATGGTACTTGTCAAGTACTACGTAAGTACTAACGTAAGTATTTACGAAAGTTATTCAATAAGTACCATGGGAAAAGTCTTAATTTCTTGAAAGCCGAAAGTGTCAGTTTACCACCCCACTTCCACCCCCCACCTGGCCAAGTATTTATCATGTACTGTCGTAAGTAATGTTCACTTACTGCATCTTTTTCGGCCGTATGTGGATGAGGTGGTAACCCCTCAGTCCTGAACATATTAAGTTTGCAAGATCTTCAAAACGACTTCTCATGTTACCACAGTCCGTTCTTTCGAGTCCCCCTTTTTCAGCTTTATCTATAAGTTCTGGTTGAAGTATAATGTACACAACTGACATGAGCCATAGACAAGTAACTTCAAAGTCCCTTTCAGAACCGTAGGGTTTCATAATGTCAAGTGCTCGTAGGTCAACGAAGCATTATAAGCACACACAGATTCACAAGCGTTAAGAAGTTTGTGTAGGTTCTTTAGTGAGACTCGAGGTTGTTCTAGTTGTTCTTGACCAGGTGGGAAGTACGCTTTTTCAAGTTCCTCCTCCTTGAAACCGTCTATTAAAATCCCTGGCTGCCGCCGCTCCATGCAATTCCAAAGTCAAAAGCTCGTGGATATTCTACTGGCCCGACTGTCTCGGTATCAATTGTTGGATAAGTATATTCTTGAGAACGAGGGGGGTAAGAGCGTTCCGAATTACCAAACATGGAAGCCTATAGTCGTGGCAAATTTCTAAGAAAGTCTGTTTGAACTTGTTGTGAATCTCTTCTAGTTCTTCTAAGGCGGCTATTTCGTACGACCTGGCTCGAGTCAACACATTCCGCCTGCAATAATCCCAGGGCATATCTTTGAATATGATAATGAAACTGGGTAAATGGTCAAATGCTCTAGAAACAATCTTTTTTTCTTCCGACTCCGTGGAAACGCCCCGGATTCGAGAAAAAGTCAGATGTTGAATTATGGAAGAGTCACAAATAATGTAGTGTTCTGAAGGGGAGGCCCTCCTCCCAGCCTGACATTGTAAACTAAGCGTATGTTCTATAAACTGGTTCTGAAAATCGGCAATCGAAACGTGGGTGACACGCCCATTATAAAAGTCGGCAATGTTGCTGGAAAAACTAGTGTCAAATTCTGGTACGTGATACGGATCCAAATTTATTGCATCGTAACTCTTACCACTTCCAGTTGGTCCATTTATGAATATGTATGACATTTTAGGATACTATATCATAGAAAAAATTTTTAAATTATTTTTTATTAAGATATATACGATAAGACAATGACAATCCTTTCTATTTCAACTGCAATAAAAATACTTGAAACCGGAGAAGAGAATATTCAAATCAGTGACGGCAAACTCATATTTGGTGAATCTTTGGTAGATCCTATTATATATGTAGACAGTGAGCTAGAAGTAGTTTTCAACATCGGACCTAAGTACGGTTCGGGAGGAGATCCTGCTACATGCGATGGGGTGTGTGTCCGTTGGCAACCGAGTCTTCAAAAGTTTACTGATTTAATAATATTCCGTACCCTAGGTGAAAGTTTCGATGCAAGCACTGCTAAAAGTTATGCTGCAAGCCTGGCCGCTCACTCCAAGAATACTACCGGATTTTACAATCCATCTAAAGTGTATCAGAAGCGAGGGAGCGGGGCGCAGCCAGTGGCGTATTTTAAATTTCAGTTTAAAAGAGGGAGAGGGAGAAATCACGATTTCGCTACATGTATTGATATGGTTCAAGAAATTGACTGCGGTTTTAAAACAGTGAGTCCATTGCCAGTCCGAGAAAATCCTGCTATTGTACCTCGTAATATCCGAAAGGTAGTAAGATAGAATTCTTAGCATTTAAACCGCGCTTAAGTAAGCGTGCTCTCTTTCTTTCACTGTTGAGAGGTTATTTTGTGCTGCGCCTAATAAACCAGAATTCAAGATGTGGAAGAACTAGTCGACTTAGAAAGATTAGGTGAGATATATAAACAAATAAATGCTGACAAAAATATTATAGTGGATTTTGATGACCTATCATAGAATAATTTTTTTCATTTAAAAAATTTTTAGGATAGTATATATCATAAAGATTATTATGGCCCGTCGATTACATACAGCATTCAAGGGAGCAGTTTTACGAAAAGAATTTCCTGAAGTCAGCGAGTCAAGGATATCGGGAGCTGGTGGATATTGAAGGTATGGTCCATTCGGAACGAAAGATGTACTCTGTTTATACCGAAATGGAAGTCAAATTATCGGATCCGAAACTGGTAATACACAACCGCGTTCATTGTATGTTAAATTAAATGATACATACACAAAAGATGTAAGAGGATCGGATCGGATGTGGGGCAACAATTAATAGATCGCTACGATCGTATGCTTGATACAATTGAAAATGTTGAGGGTTCTGGTCTCGTTCTCGAGGAGATACTTAATTTTGAAGTAATTCTAGTAGAAGTTTTACTCGGGGCGGCCCGGGGCTGGCGCAGTCCAACTTCCCAGATGGTTAAAAATAAGCATTGTGTTAGCGATCTGGTGCTACCTTCGGGCAGCGAGAACTGTTTTCAATACGCCATCGTAGCAAGTTTAAAGTTGACCGACCCCGAGTTTCGTGAAAAGAAATGTGGTCAGGTAAGGAGAAAATGGAATACGTACGCCCCATTTATGGCTGACTACTGTTGGGAGGGAATACCCACGCCCACGCCCGCCGATATGACTGTATTCAGGCGCTTCGAGCAGCAAAATCCAGGCATCAAACTTCAAGTATTTCAGATCTACGAAAATGATCCCGCTCCCCCGTCCGACATAACTGTGTTATATAGTGCCCATTCCGAAGGTGAAGCCGATAGGAATCAAATAGCAAATATCTTACTGATAGTTGGCGAAGACGGCGGCCGTTCTCACTTCGTACCAATTACTGCGGAAAATCGCCTTCGTAATTCTCGTACTAATCGAAAGAATGAGCGCAGACGGAAGTGTATTTGTATGGTTTGTTAAAAGAGGTTTTAAGTCAACAGAAGAATTAGAAAAACATCAGGTATACTGTGGAACAGACACTGCCCAGCCAGATTTTCCTAAGGAAGTGTGTCAATTTGAAGGACATCGGAAGAAGGTTCCTTCTCCCTACGTCGTCTATGCAGATACTGAGGCAATTATTGAGAAGGGGACCGGCCGACACATTCCAATTTGTCTTTCGTATGTTATGGTGGAACGGGGGTGGGGAGGATCGCGGGGACCTTCGGAACGAGGCCCGGGCCGACCCACTGTTTATGGTAAAAGAACATTCACAGGTCTCTCCTGTGTTACAGACTTTCTAAAGGATATGAAAGAACGGGCCGAGTATTATTCTAAATCGTATTATTGGAAAATAATACCGATGAGGGATCCTTCTAATTACCGGCGCGACGGATGTGATCCAGTCTGTATTGCATGTGGAGAGCCGGCAGGATACCGAGTAGTGAAGGAGGAGGCGACCTTCTATTGCGAAGGATGCCGCCGTCGAGAACCATTCCTATCTACTTTCACAACCTCAAGGGATACGATGGTTCTTTTATTTTGAAAGAATTACATGAAATCGTTACCGAAGGAGATGATGGGGGTTCCGGACCAGAGCCTAAAATCATAGCTAAGACGAGCAATGGAGGAATTATGGGTCTCTCGAAAACATTTATTTTTCACGCCTCAATTGTTGTTGCCGGAGGGAAGAGGGAGATAAAGAGACGTTTCTTTTCTATAAAGTTTATGGACAGTGCTCAGTTGATGATGGGGTCATTGGCGAAGTTGGCAAAAACTGTGCCGGAGGATGGGTGGACGGCGGCCCCACTTTCGTACCCGGACATTCAAAGGGCGAAAGGTTTCTTCCCCTACGAATATTTAGACTCGGTTGACAGACTGGGAGAGAACCAGCTCCCGGAGAGGGGGGAATTTTATAGCGAATTGACGGAAGAGGGGATTTCAGAGTCTGATTACGAACATGCATTGAAGAGTATGGGACGAAGTTGGTGTAAGACGATTCGTGATTATATGGAATTCTATTGTGAGACTGACGTTCTACTTCTTGCAAATATATTTGAAAATTTTCGTGACACATGTTTAGAAGCATATAAGTTAGATCCGGCCCATTACATGTCAGCGCCCGGCTTGACATGGGATGCTATGTTACTTTACACAGGTAATAAATTTAAACTCATTCAAGATGCTGAGCAGATGACTTTCGTACAACGGGGAATTAGAGGTGGTATCAGCCAGTGTAATATTCATTATTTACAGACAAATCATCCTGCTTACGCTGGCGCGAATTACGATCCGGAGAAACCGGTGACCGAAATAAAATATCTCGATGCAAACAATCTCTACGGCTGGGCAATGAGTCAGGCAATGCCTACGGGCGGACTTCATTGGATGACGATGGAAGAGTGGGACAGAATGGTATGCCCGAGACGGCGGAGCGTGGCGGGGACCTGGCGCCACCTTTCCACCAAGTTTTCTAGAAGTAGACTTAGAATATCCGGTCCGAATTACATGAAGAACACAGCGATTTGCCATTAGCACCGCATCACTATGATTTCCGAGGCAGGGCGGTCGACTGATTACAAGTGTGATGGATAGAGAGAGATACGTCTTACACTACAAGTTGCTGGAATTCTATCTTCGGATGGGAATGAGATTGAAAAAGATTTATCGGGTGCTTGCTTTCGATGAGGCTCCATGTCTCGCGAAATATATTGACTTTAACACTAAATGAGGGCAAAGGGAGGACAGATTTTGAAAAGAATTTCTATAAGCTGATGAATAATGCAATGTTCGGTAAGACAATAGAAGATGTTCGAAAGTACAGAGACTTTAAATTGTTTCGGACTGGAACGGCACGGATAGTGGACGTAAAAAGATTCAGAAGTATAATCCAAAGATGAAACATATAACTTTCATAACTTCCGAAGAGGATGGCGATTCCTGCGACAGTGCCCTACTGGAACTGAAAACGGATGAGCATAGATATGTAAAACCAGTTTTCATCGGCGCCGCAGTACTGGAACTTTCTAAGCTGCTTATGTATGAGACGCATTACAATTACTTTCGGGCCCAGTTCCCTGGAATACGATTAGCCTACATGGATACTGACAGTTTTGTTTACAGTGTGCCGATCCCGGACCCGGACGTAACTTTCAATGATATAGTCCGAGAAGATGTTGAAAAGAATGGTGAGAAGTCTATATATGATACTAGTGGGATGAGTGGACCATGGTGGCCCCCAACTTTCCGAAGATTAATAAAAAAGTGATAGGTAAATTTAAAGATGAGTTGAATGGTGAACCTATTCTTGATTTTGTCGGCATACGCTCGAAAGTGTATGCTTTTCGAACTCCAACTTCGGAGACGAAAAAAATAAAGGGGTGAAAGATGTTTGTGTTAGAAAACATTTGAACTTTGAAGATTATAAAGATCTGTTTGAAACTGGGAAGAAGCCGGAGCCGGCACAGTTTGTACAGTTTGTACGGAAAAAGGCTGGAGAAATCCGTAGTGAAAAGCGTAGTAAAATCATGATGGCGCCAAATGATATCAAACGTGTGCAGTTATACATCCAGACACGGGCGAATGGCTGGCAGAAACATGGCCGATAGGACGGACGACGGGTCATGGTTAATATTGTAAAGACATTAATCTACTATTTTCAATAGAGACCAGGGCATCACTGATAACATAAATGTGGGCAAATATATTATCATTGTGAGCGTCATCGCCACCCCACGCGGTATCTTTCTTCAGGATCTCAAGTTGAATTCCGTCCTTTGTGTTCATTACTTTTAAACCATTTCCATGAAACTCAATATCTTTAAAGCTACGCAGATCGATAAACAGACAGAATTTATTCTTCAAATAATCGGCCTCATCTATATCAATTTCACACCAATCTTTATCTTCAGCAAAATACCGTCGTGTTCCTTTCCAAAATTGTCTTGGTATCATCTTCTGAGCGTACACTTTATTTGCAATGCCTTCGATTGATACAGACACAGATTCAATGGAGGGTTAAAGAAAAGTTCACTGTTCAGTTCTGTCTGATTCTGATTTTTAGTGAAGAGTATAGCGATACCTCTAATGCTACGTCGTGGTACATTTATATTTTCATTGATAACGTGTCCGATTCTTTGAATGGGATTGTTCTAAAATAATGTATATGCTCGTAAAGGTAACTTTTTCCACCGTTGTAATAACCAGCAGTTGACCTCGCGAGATCGAGGTCAGAAATTGTCTCGTATTCCATTTGAATGTTTTTAATTTATAATTGGTTGTAACAACCTGATTACTGACAAGTAATTGGGGGGCGGGTGCCAACGTAATTTCCCATTCAATATGACTCCCTAACGCTTTTGGATATGCAACTCCATGACCTGTTATTAGGGGTGAGTGAGACGAATAGCATATTTTGTTTTATATGTGTCGAAAAGTAACTTATCGCCCACGACGTTTTGATCTGCATCGGTCGAACCGCTTCTCAATTTTCTTAGATTTTCGTTCTGAATTCCGTACAGTGTCATGTTAGTTCTCTCCTTTTTATGTTTGAAGAGATCGCGATAACATTCAATAAGGTTATATTTATTCAAATCGAAAAGTGTCTGACCCTCAAATGTGAGTTTCATACGCTCCACCAAATTTTTGCAACATTTTGTACTACTCGGTTATATTCATCTCCCATTACTTCGAGATCAAAACCAGGTCGAAAGTATCTGGAACTAAGAGTACTCCGCTTTCTAACTTCGGACATCGTATGATAAGTGTCTGGCCTGGATCTGCCTCACTTGGATTATGAGCAATCACGTGATGAGTTCTTTCTGACTTCGTTCCATTCGGTATTCGGTTGGTGAAAGTCGGTGATAATGTTCTATCGTACCCCATTTTTCGTGTAATGTATATAGTAGAAGAAAAAGAAAATAAATCACATCTTTACGTAATATTTCCGTCTGCCTGAAAGATAAATCGATTGCCTGTGTCGCGAATCAATCGAAGAACCCAATATTCTTGGAGATGATGAGCCTCTTGGTCATCCTCAGTATCCTGGAATACAGCTATGAATTCTAGTCGCTTAAAGAAGTTAGTCTTTTGACATTCCTTCACGAAAGCTAATATGTTATGATAAAGATTATCATCTTTGAGTCGGACACCTGGATTTGCTCGAAGGATATGTCGATTTACTCGTCGGAGTTTGCACCATTCCAATTCGACAGAGAAACCAAACAGGTCTTTATTTTTAGAAAGAAACTTTGCAATATTCTTTTCACCAAACATGTTGATGCCGTAGGGGAGTGTCATATATTAATACATAATTTTATTTATAATGACTAATGTTAAACCAGTTAAAAATATCCATAGCTGTTCTCCAACAAATCCGACAACCGATCCTGCTGTTTTTAATAGAAAACTGACGAGGGAAGCCGATTAAACCTGGTATTGCAGCAGCACTTTTGCGGCCAAGGTTTTTAACCATTCGCCAAATTGCTTTACAATTTCTTTCGCTTTTGTATATACTTTGGGCGGACCTGAACCAGACCCGCCAGTTCCTGCTCCTCCTCCCCCTGCTCCCCCTCCTCCTCCTCCTCTAGTCACAGCCAGGGCAATTGTTGATATTGTCATTCCAAGGGCAGTCAGTATTGCAGCGATTGTAATACCATTTCGTTTAAATAACTCTGTCAGCTTCAGCCTGAGTGACAATTCTGGATCGGAAATTACATCACGAAGAGACCTAGTCGTAGCCAGACTTTCACGTGCCTCACTGATCTTACCATGTTCGTATTCAATTCGATTGTCAATTTTAGCTTCTCTTGTTATGAGTTCAGCTAGTAGTTTTTCGGCTTTTCCTTTTGCTTGGGTGTGTTCTTCAGGAATTTCCTTTAACTGTTTTTCAGCTTCTCTTTTCTCTAGCCTTATTTTAACTTTTTCGTTGTTAAGCTCGCCAAGACGCATATTCGCAATCCTTAATTCATCATTAATAGCTCTATATTCAGGGTTTAGATTGTTCCATTGTTCGATTTTATTTTCAAAAGCTTGTATTTTGTCTGCATTACCAGAAGCATCTTGCCGTAACTCTGTCAGTTCATCTTTGTATACACCCATGTCTTCTGGCGTCATCTTCTCAGCTGGTATTTTATCATTTTCCACATCTTTAGAATGCAATGCACGTCCCACAAATTCGGGCTCACTATAATTATATACTTTCCTTACAAATTCAGATCCTCCTTCTTGTCTTTTTACTGTCTCGAGTGATCTAAATCCACGTCCTGAAAGTTTTGATAGCCTGAGTTCTTTATAATACAGCTTTCCATCCCTAATCTTTGCATTCAAAATTAATTCGTTTCGTGCTGCTTCATCAGTAATATTATTCTCGTTTAAGAATTTTTAGCCATTGTATTTCAAGTTGTACTCTCTGTCCAATCACACGATCTACCTGCGGGCTCCGCGCGCTTGAGACGGCCTGGGAAGGATCGGCTTCTGCAAAGGCATCATCATCGAAAAAAGTTGTTTCAGCAGTAGCGTCATCATCATCATTTAAATTTGCATCATCGATATCCTGGAGTGGTATATCTTCTCCTCCTTCTGCCATATTGTCTTTCTATATTACTACAATTATTTTTTATCCCCCCTTACATATACAGTAAAAAATGCACATCTCAGTTGTTGAAAGCGTTGAACAATTGGCTGATTACATAGAAAGAACAAGTGCTGCATATCGACGAAGTTATAAATTAATGGGTAGAATTGATATGGCTCTTAATATTACTAAGGGAATTCTTGTAAGCTCTGCTGTAATAGCGCAATTCCACAGTTCCGGTACTGTTAGCCTTAACTCCTATACCAGGTGTTATTATTGATGTAATACAAGGGAAAACTGGTGTAGCAAAGAGACGAGAGAAATATAAACATTATTATGTTCAATATAAACAGCTGCTTACACAAATACAAGAAAAGGTGCAACAACAGAGGCTCCGGGGTCAGAACTTATTCAGAACATATTTCATCAGGCGCTAGAAATACAAAAACAAGAAGGATTTAGTCCACCTCTGGAACGATATTAGACATTATGGATTGAATGGATATGAAATTTAGTTCGCACCGATAGGAACTTCGTGTTCAACATCAGCTAGACTCCGCGACCGACTGACAACGGGGGTCCTTTATATAGGCTAGTTTGATGGTGATGACTCACACGAATTTCCCGTACATGTATAAACATGCTCAGCAGGGAATTTCCCCGCTTAGTTCAGGACAATGCACTGTTGCGCGTGAGTGAGTTCGTATATAGGTCAGGGTCACACTTTAGTTACATGGATGGTTAATTTTTCCTTCACTTCATGTAGATAAATGAATAAAATGGGGTGTAAAATTCTTACTTCATCCCAGTTGCCCACGTTTACTTTACTACTCAGGTCTTATGTCTAATAATATATGAATGAGTTACAGCCAAGTCGCTCGACAACCCGGACCCCAACCCCACCCGTTATAAGCACACAATACCGCTTCTTTTATCGTTCATAACATATTTCATTTAACGATGACGGGACTGTTTCAATTTTCACGGATGTGAGTTTCATACATGTGCCATTAATCATCACGGGAGTTTATTACATTTTTATATGACAACAAATAATAGCTTATTCCAATGTAGAGCTGGGAAAAACATTTTATTTAAGTAAGGGGACCTGATCTTGTGAGCATTGCTTATCTGGGCTACAGGTCTTTTAAACTGTGACTGCATCGCGGTGTGATAGAGGTTTTTTAACGGGCAGTAAAAATTAGTAAGAAAAAATAGTATGGTTAGGACCATTAATTTTATGTACCTGTTCCTTGAAAAGCCATGTCAAAATGACGGAACATATTTTTTGCATAATTCAAAATAAGAAAATGCTATTTCAATACGATTCAAGCAGCGTATTTCAATCCAACACATAATCTCCATTAGGATGAAATATTTTAGTTTTTCAGTTAACTACAGTATGCAGTGTTCTATTGTGATTTTGGTTTCTTGTGAGAGTCTTTTAGGGTTTTTTATTCTTTAAGATATTAAGGCAATTTCAATTGCTTAAGGAATTTTTCTAAGCCAAAATGCACATGTTCTTCCATTATATGTCAACGAGAGAGAGAAAAAAATCGTAAAATTGCAAATCATTAAGGCTGTAATGCTTTGAACTTTGGCACTGGAGCAACCCAAATACTGAATTATACAACTCCCGTCAGTGACAATTCCACTCCCAGACTTAACTCATTACTGGCCTTGTTTATCTCCATTTAACTGGCAATAATTGTAAATTTAACATGCCTGTCAGAGCATCGGAAAACTTTCCCACGCGTCATACACGTAATACCACTTACGAGAACACGTAACAAATACTCTTTACTTCCAGGGTCAGTGAGTTGCTAATTTGGTAGGCCTTCCATTGTATGGGCTAATCGATAGAAGAATGTCCATACGTGCTGCACTTCACAGGGAAATGAAACGAAAGAAGAGAATAGAAGGTCGAAGGTCGCACGCCGTCTATAAATTACAGTACTTCTTTAAATACTTAAGTCACGTGTTCACATTGGATCGGGAAGCATACTTAATTATTGATGAATTGTTGATTAGTCGTTGATCTGCCAGTTTTTGAGTTATTAAGTTATGAGGTTGGGAGGATGCAAGTATGTTTATACAACGATACATGCCATTATCGATTGAACTAGAGATCGAAAAATGCTTGTAATGTCATTTTCTCGACAAAGCACAATCGTATCCCCGATCTCACAGACTTGGCAAGACAGATGTGGGAGACCGTTTTCGAATGAAACTACTATTTTTGATTACTGCAAATCGAAATCACAACAGTGTAAGTCTATAGTTTCAAGTCACAAGTCATACAGCCATATTTATCGGTCAAATTAGAACCAAACACCAGTATTGAAAAATAGACGTGAAAGGATAACGTACAGGGTTTGCAATGTTGGAGGAATATAATCCATACAGACATGATGGACCACTGTGTTTGCATATTGAAGCTTTCATTTGCGTGAAAATCAATGACTACAATGTCAAATGTACACCGATAATTGCAAAAATGTGATTTGAAAATAGTTTTCTTTGTTTCAGTAGCATTAAAGGGATGACTGCAAATTAGCTTATTTCAAAGATTGTCAGATTTTCCTAAAAAAAAGTTACAGCAGCAAGAGAACCCTGCTAAGCTCTGACAGGCAGTTTACTAATGCGGTTATTTCTCCGGCAACCATCATTTATTTTAAATGTAAATAAATTATGTGTAATCAGTATTATATAGTGTGAATGGAGTGTAATATGACAGCCCTGTAGCGTTGCTCGGACTGTGATCGCACGACATACAATAAGGATTCCTACGTCAGGGTGGCAACTGTGAAAAAAGTGGTCAGACTGTCCGTGTGAAAGTAACAATAAAGTTGATCAGCTTACCTGTTTACATGTAAACAATCCAAAATAATATCTCCTTCACGTTGTAACATTTGTGTGACTCACGACGACAGCTCAGGCTTCTCATAAACACGACTTTTCACATGAAAGTCATCGAACGTAATCAAATTCTTATTAGAAATCCTGATGTGTGTGTTATTGTAAATTGATACCGGTCAGAGCGAGTCACAGTCGATGCTATTCACAGTAACTACCGCCTCATACTGCGTACATTAATATGTTATTTATGAAACAGAGCTATTTCTGCGAAGTATCGATATATAAACGTATATAAACCTTACTATTTACTAATCCCTGCGTCATAACGACCGGTGGTGGCGCCTTCTAATTTAACAGTCATAGTCCAATTTCACCAGCCAGAATTCAAAGCCTGCGATCATCTTCAAGACTGCCTGAAGGCTTCCTGAGTATCATGTTGGTATATATACTTGGTATATCAGTGTCCTCACCCGAGCAGACTACGCTACATATAACCTATGTTTATATGCCCCTTTATGAAAAAGGAAATCACTGTAAAAACTTAAAATTTGCGCAAATTGTTTCTAGCGTAGAATAACGTCTACGTCGATAATATAGTGTTTTACAGTGGCTTTCTACTGAGACTAGTGGGTATTTGCGTCAACGTTCAGCTATTTTGACGTAAAGCCGTCCACAAATGAACAGAAGCACAGCAAACACCTATTACCTGGTCATGAGGGCTATAGCACCTATTTATTAACCCGAGGGGCGTGTGTTAGGCCTACCAGAAATTGTAGAGATATATATACAGAGTATTGGCTCTCAGTCTTCAACGTTAACACCTGTTTATTTCTTAGAAGTAACATACCGTCAGTGCTAGCGATATCGTCTACATGTTTTGACTTTTAGCCGATGCATAAAAGGCATGGTTTCAATCATACTATACGGAACTCAGGCTCCTTATTTATTTGTCTGTTTATTTGTTTGTTTATGCGTGTTTGTATATTATTTATGTATGATTATTTCCATATACAATAAAGAGCAAATAAACAATTGTATATTTATTCACGTTTGTCAATAAAGAATGGTGTTTGTTTATCTGTTTTTGGTGTCTTTTCAAAAGTTAATAATTGATACTTTGAAAAGTTCTGATACAATCCCACATATGTGAAGCATAAGCTTACCCCACCTTTGCCATGAGGAGTGAGCACTCATGTGTATCCACCACTCTCTCTGAATACTCACCTTTCTAGTAAGTATTCAATAAGAGAGTGGTGGACACACTGCAAAGGCGGGGTATGCTTTATTTCATATTTAATATTGTATTAGAAACTTGTTTAAGTGACATTTATTGACGATACCTGAAACAAACAAACAAACAAACAAACAAACAAACAAACAAACAACCGCTATTCTTTGTTTGACAAGAAATAAATGTACAACTGTTTATTGATTATTTATTGTAAATGGCAATAATCATACACAAGTAATAATAAGACACACATAAACAAACAAATAAGCAAACAAGGCACCTGAGTTCCCTATAGATTTACAGAAGTAGGCTATGAGGGGAACAGAACAAGCCTAGCTGCAGTTTGTTTGCACTAAAGTACGGGAGGGTTCTGTATGCAGGTTTGAGTCGGAAAATTCTTCTTGCTTCTCAATCAATCATTATACTGAGTATATTCCGTAAGTCAAAGTTCAGTCGCAAAGCAAAATTCTTTTCTCACTCCTACTGTCTCCTGAGGAAAATCTTTTCCTGGATAATTTATTATTAACTGTATAACCTGAACAGGTTCTAATGAGCTAAGGTCGGGGCCTTTCACTGTGTATTATGGGTACAGATCACAATGGCAGGCTAGTGGAATCATAGATGTATCTGCAAGGAGACTTACTTTTCACTTTGCAAACAAACCGTTTGATGTGCAATAATGACATCGCAGACTGTGGAAAGAGACTTCGAGTTCTCGTTCAAGAGTAAAGGATTCCATTCTAAGCTAACGGCGCCAGTTCCAATCCCGCTCAACGTGAGCGTCAGCGATCTTGTCGGGAGACTTGTTAATGCTCATAATCTACCGTGTTACGTCGAAAAAGGTTGGTATTGTGTTGCTTAAAGATTGAGTTCCCGATGCATTTTTGTATTGATAGCAATATCTTTTGGAATTCATGGACGCCTTGAGATGTGGAGACAGTCGGTTTGTTTCTTGCTCCTGCAAATTCGTTGACTTGATTCCCGGAAGTTAAATCTCTGTTGATGAAAACGCCCCCTATACATACCTATACTATACAGCTCATTTATTGTATATCATACGTACGAATCGAGTAAATACAAGCGTCAACATATGAATGTATTCCTTGAAAAGATCCCAACCGTAGCAGCTAGCTTATTTTGTATATATTTGTTGTTCTCTGTCAAGTGTCATGACATAAAGTGTACATGGCAAATTCACAGCATCAATAATAATGGCCTTATTGAACATATAAAAACATTTTTGTACAAATCCTGCTTATTTGAAGTGAGAATATTGACACTGCCACAGCAAAGAAAGTACCGGCAGCATTGCTGGGGATTAAACCTATAAAATACATTTTGTTGTAAGGATCTTCAAACATATGGACACAAATTAAATTTCAAGTTTTATTTGTTGGCAGACCTCCAGGATAGCCTTGAAGAGTTTGTTGCCAAGGAAACCACTAAATACCACGATGACCAGGCAACTAACTTGATAAAGAAACTCCAAGATGGAGAAGTTGATATTGGACAGATGGCTGAGAAATGGAACAAAGCTTTCACTCAGGTACATATTTATAGATCAGATCAGAAATAAATCTGATTTTCATTGTACTTCATATTTACAAGTAATGACTATAGCTTTTGCAGATTTTATGTCATCTGCAAATATTGTTCAAAGGCACAGTGGATATGTATACATATTGAGCTTTCCACTAGCCAAATATATCATATTTGACCAGCAGCTGCTACATGTGTCATAAAATATTTATATACCTAATTTCAGGCAGATGTTCATGAAGTCTTTTCACTCGAATTATTTGATTTATTATGATTCTGTGATGTATTTCGTAGCCACCCTGTATGTAGCCTTTTCTGTGAAATTGTTCCAATTACTTAATTCAAAACCAATACTGTACATGATGATCAGAGGGTTACAATAGTGACACAACAAATATTTGAGGTGTATTTTGTACAATAAATGTCAAACATGGATGCATAATTGTACAATTGACATATTTGTAAAAAAGTCACCCTGGTCACTGTTTCCAATGACCATGGAACCAGGCACGGTCTTTTGCTCAGATATGATTTGTTACATATAATCAATCAATCAATCAATCAATCTTTATTATACTCAACTCACACTAGCAGAGAGTGTGGTATGGTGCATTCCAAAATTGGACAAAGTACGAAACTGAACACTTTCGAGAGGACTACAAAGTATCCAAGTTGTACAATAAGCAAACTGTTTAACAGTGGGAAGGCTACTGGAGGGTCAGCACAAATCAGTGTTCTTCAAGAATATAGCAAGATCTAGAAAATTATACTCCATAACCCTTTTAAGGGCCGTCAGGCTCTGATCACATGTTCAAACGTTGTCGTTGGATTAGATATAATGTAGAATTGCCCATTGCTTTTTTCAAGGAACACAAGGCCTTTGCCACAGAGAAAGGTCCCAATAATGAAGTTGCCTTCGGAGAGGTCTATCACAAGCTGATCCATTCTAATGCTCTTGAAACGCTGCTGAACTTGGAACATAGTTACGCCGTGGCCGTGGATGGCATCATCTCACAACGAGACCTAGCTTTGGATCATTTACAGAAAAGGTGAATTCTCAAACTTGTTAGCATCAAGGAATTGTTGTGTACCAGGTAGGGTGTTTGTCATATGTTATGACACAGGCCTCTCGATGATGGAGGAACTGTGGTTATGAGTGCCATCCTAGGGTGCTTCTGGCATTTGATTTGTAATGTTGACTCATCATGGATCTTTCACCTTCTGTCTTTTGATTTGAAAAACAAATTTTATTATTCAAATTCCGATGTTTTTGATGGTCTTTACAGACAAGGTGATGAGATGGAGAGTGCTGTTCAAGCAGTGGGACTTACATACACGGATGACCAGGTTAACTTACTTGCTGCAAGACATTTTGAAGATATACAGGTGATTTCCCTTTTCTATCAGCTGCTGCTATAATAAATCTAGTCAGATGTGGAGATAGTTCGGCCATATTCTAATAGTATAAAGATAGAAAGTTAATCTTCTATCTGAAGGATTATAGTAAACAATGCTGGGTCATAGTAATTGAAAGTAAAAGGCCAATGCTCAATGATCCATAGTTCAAAGTGTTTCCAACAAGTTCCACAGCATTCATGCAGTATGCAATCCATTAATGCCCAACTTAGTACTCTGAATATAAAGGTCATTTCAAAAATATCAAATTATATGTAATACTGTTGAGGCATATTGTCTTGTAATATTAACTCAAAAAGTTTTTAGAGAGGCTGTGAGTAAATAACACTACCAGATATTCAACTGCACTATAGAAAGATTTTATGTTGGAGAACAACTAAAAATGTTCAAGCACAAGGGACTGTGGTTCAAGTATTTAAATCGTGAATTTTGCAGTCATGCAGTAGCTTCTTCCCTCCACAAAAGTTTTACAATCATCTTAT
Organism: Ptychodera flava; assembly: GCF_041260155.1. Lineage (NCBI taxonomy): Eukaryota > Metazoa > Hemichordata > Enteropneusta > Ptychoderidae > Ptychodera > Ptychodera flava. Next base: position 18,551,026 of record NC_091939.1, on the reverse strand, counting down.
CCACACAATCTACAACACTTACAGATGTTAGAAGCTAAATGGGCCAGTGAGTTGAGCTCACTGCAAGAGAGTCAGCGTGTTGAATTCAGAGAGTGGGTTTCTACAGTACATGAAGATTTAGTTTCTTCTCCTGATGGCCAGTCCTCTGTACTCATGTGAGTATGCAATATTTGTGATGTAACGCCAGCCAAATTCCTCCCCCCGCCCCCCCCCCCCCCCCCCCCCCCCCCCCCAAAAATATGAGGTCCCAACATAAGTCACTTCATTAAAATGCCCATGTCAGGCTTCTCCAGAACATTACATGGAAGAACACAATTACAAAAAGTGATAAAGAAGAAATTCAAGTCGTGGGTGTATGTATTTTTCAGCAAAAGATAGTCACTAAATTTGTAATGAAGACAACATTTTGAATGCATGAATGACCTATTTATTATGCATTTGTCTGAATATTTCCATTCTCAGTTTAACAGGTCTGTTTGCCATCAAATCTAATCTATGGTCACAATATGCATTCTATTGAACCATAGACCCAAGGGTCAATGATTGAACAGTATGTGAGTTTTACCTCTTTATATACACCCTGTACTGGAGCATTGTCTGTCTTCAATAAGACAGGAGAGTTTCTGATAATTGAATAGACAACTCAAACTGCAGCCTTTTCCGATCCAGACTAGCCACAGTGTTTGCCATTCCATGGTTCTGCAATTCAATAATTCTGGCTCATTCTCTTTGTCCAGGCAGCGTATCCGTGCAATGTCAGATGCCGGATCTGAGCGGAGAGTTGAGGAAGATCAAACGCAGCTGTCCAGACTGGAAGAGAGTTTCACAATTCATCTTGGTAAATATTGATTTACTCAACAGATCAGTTTCCAAACTGTCATTATTTCAAAATCACAGTATTTCTGCAATATTGAGCCTGACACAAGAGCATTGTGATAAGTGTTAGGAAGTGGTGACTGCACTGGTTTTTCTATTGTATGGAAATATTACAGTATACGTAAGTAGTAGACTGAAAGATCCGTCACTCGAAGATGCTCTCTAAGCTCCCCTCTACGAAAGAGCGCCCTCAAGCGACGGATCTTCCAGTCTAACATAAGTAGGTGTCTTTTTTTTGTGAGAATAGACCATAGACCTTAAAAACGGAAGTCTATGAATAGACAGATGAATATATGACAGTTTTAATACATGTTTAGGGTCCTTGTTTCGATTTCTCAGGTGCACAGATGAAAACAATGCATAACCTAAGGTTGATGTGCTGTTGATGTCATGGACCTTTGCAGACATAAAACACATAAAGTCGGGTAAGGTATCAGCTTAATGAAAATATAAACTCATACAATAATTTATCTCTGAGTATTAGTATCTCTGCTATCAGTGTAACACTAAGTATTTCATTATCCTTTCAGTGACCATCTATGCCAACTAATAATTTTCTTTTTAAAATAGTAAATTTGCCATTGGTGAGCAATGTGTTTGGAAAATACACAAAGACACTTTAATGCTAGGGTGTTTCATAATAATAATAATGTAGGACTGTTCTGTAACGCATTTACCTCAACTCTATTTCCCAGTTCAAAGGTCAAATGAATCTGTTAAAAACAAAGAGGTGGATCAGAGCCTGGTTTTATGGGTTTAATGCATCATCAACTGTTGAGGAACTAGGACATGTTATGCAAAGGGTTAAGAGGTGCGGAGTAATCAGACATGAAATATTGCTCTTCAATTTCTCTTCATTGTATTGTAATGAGAATCACAGATGCCTGTTAAGTAGGGTATGTGAAGTATGGTAGTTGTGTAGTAGTAGGAGGTAATTTGTGATATGATTTTTGTCACCAGTACTATTTAACAAATTAATTCAATGTATAGGATCAAATAATGACATTGATTAATCACCAATTATTACAACCAAAAAAGTTTATACTATATCTGGGTCATAGACCTTGTATACCGCTCCTTAGCTGCTTGGGATAGCTGTTACATACATGTACAACAGCCACTTTGGAAAGACCAATCCCAGAACTCTGAATGCCTAACATGTGATTGTCTCACTGCTGAAATTCAAAAACATGCAATTCGGCAGCGTCACATGTTTTATTATGAGACTAAGTCATGGGAAAGTGTACCAAATTGCAAGTTATTAGTCCCCACGGACACCGTCCGGGGGGACTTATAGGTTTGGTCATGTCCGTGCGTCTGTGCGTGCGTGCGTGCATGCGTGCGTCCGTCCGTCCGTCCGTCCGTTCACGCAGATATCTCAGAGATGCCTGAAGCGATTTCATTCAAACTTGGTACAAGGATTACTTCATTGATACGATCCAATATGACCGCCAGGCGGCCATTTATTAGGATTTTTTCATGTACAGAGCCATAACTCAGACATGTTTCAACCGATTTTATTCAAAGTTGGTACAAGGACATTGACCAATGTTATACATATTCACGTCAATTTGTTTTGTGATATGATCCAATATGGCTGCTGTGCGGCCATTTTGTTGCGATTTTTTCGTGTACAGAGCCATAATTCAGGCATATCTCAACTGATTTTATTCAAAGTTGGTACAAGGACATTGACCTATGTCATACATATGCACATTGATTTGTTTTGTGATACGATCCAATATGGCCGCCGTGTGGCCATTTTTTTTACGATTTTCCATGTCCTAAACCATAACTCAGACATGTATCAAGCAAATTTATTCAAAGTTGGTACAAAGACATTGACTTATAGTATACATATGTACGTCGATTTGTTTCTCAATATGGTCCAATATGGCCACATGGTGGCAATTTTGTTATGGTTTTTTTCATGTCGAGAGCCATAACTCTGGCAAGTCTCAACTGATTTTATTCAAAGTTTGTACCTGGACATTGACTTATGTCATACATATACTTATTGATATTTTAAACAGTAAGATCAAATATCGCTGCGTGGCGGCGATTTTGTTACGATTTTCTCATGTACTGAGCCATAACTCAGACATGACGTGTTAGGATAGTATGAAAAAATGTTTTGCAACATCCTGTCAACTAATTCCCAGTTGACCCATTTAATGACCTTTAGGATAGTGGCCTACATTGGTTTTGTGTTTTCATCACTATGGAACTCATTCTTGGCCATTGAGTACCATCTGTATCAAAGTATTTTTATCACAGACCTAATGAAGACGACTCTATCTCTCTGAGGACCTGTAATCAAAGTACCCATTAACAAGTGGGGACTCTGTCATCAACGATGACTTGTTCATTCAAATAACGGAGGTTTTGGCAATTAATCATTTATTTGATCTTATACACTGAATTTTATTGACTTCAAGTTTATCAACTTCAAGGTCCTACTGACAAAAATTGTGTCATACCTTCCCTGGTATTACTACACTCCTACTCACTCAATGTCACTGTCACCTGCAATGATAATAATGAGTTGACTTTGACTTTCCTACAGGAGTACAATACTTCCGTCACCACAACGCTTACAGACTGCCATGTCATTGTATTCCAATTCACTCTGTGGATTGGTCCTACTTGTAGACGACAGAATCAATTCTTACACCGGAATCAAAAGAGGTATGGTTATCAGCCTCATTTATAAACTATATAAGTAGATCTCCTGCCATTAAGATAAAGTTTATTGTAGGCCCTGTATCAACTCATGGTATGCAATCTAGGGCTTGTGACCATATGTCCCATAAGACGGCAATCATTCATGTACCCAATGGTACATTGTCTGGTACGACTGTAATATAAAAATATATGATATGATATAAATTGAATTGTAATACTTTATTACTACCTATAATTGACAGAAAATATGTTTTGATGATTTTCATTTCAATGATAAAATGTTGTCATACTGACCAGGAAATTGTAAATTGTCACCATATGGTGTGCTGTTTTTAATAGTCTGAAACTGACTGGTGAAATACAGATCTTGCCCATTTTCCTTTCTAGCCTCTACAGAATAGTGCATGAAATCTATTTAGCAATACAAGATGTCAGTAATTTTTTATTGTGACAATATCTATTCTTGAGAAATTTCACATCATTTCCCTTTAATCTTTTTCTTTATGAACAGAGTTTGCGGGAGTTTGTCAACAGTCAACAGATTTTCACTTCCCTGATCTGGACACACAACTCAGAGTCATCCAGCAGCATGTCTTAGAGGCAAATCAAAACAGACCAGAAAACACTGAAGATGGTAAGATGTCAACCTTGAAACTGTGATAGGGTCATTGTCAACAAAGTAAAAAAGATTACTTTCTCATAACTCATATTCCATCAGAAGATATCCATTGTGTTTGCTAATGTAGGTTTTAGTTCTTCAAGGGATGTAAACTTAAAACGTATCAAGAGACACACATACCAGAGCAAATTATCCAGAGACCTTGAGGGCGCTGTAATTTACCTTGCTGAAAAACGTACTTAGGGGGTATACTTGCATTTATCCATCAAGAAAGGCAGCCTCAGACAAGCTATGATTCATGGCCCCAGTGTTCTGTAGATGAGCCAAATACTGAAGAAAGTTGTGCAGTTGGACTAGCTTTCAGGATTTCTCTCTCTTTCTGTTGCTGCAGAATATGGCAATGGCAATGGGAATTCTAGGAATGGTGACAAGCAAGAATTAAATAAAGATGCCGGCAATGAAAAAGGAGTCAAGAAACAAATCTCACAAAATTTACAAGCAGGTATAAATGTGAAATGCAGTAGATTGTTTTTTTTCCTTTATCAAATGTAATTATAGAAATTCTGTTTTGTGGCAATGCTGCCAGTGTCTTATATGTCTGATTTTCACACACCCTATCTGTGATGGGAGCAATTTTCTTCTGCAAGAACCTGGAGTTCGTCCTTCTGCATATCAGAAATATGTTTGTTGATAGCAGTGTAGCATATGCGAATGTCAGCTGATATGTTTTCTTGTTTTTTAGCTCCGCTTTCAGCGACGCGGAGCTTATCAAATAGGCTGATTCTCCGTCGTCGTCCATTGTCGTCCGTCGTCCGTCAACAATTGCCTTCTCTCTCTGAAACCGCAAGTCCGATTGCTTTGAATTTGATATGCAGTTCACTTGGGGTGACCTCACTTAAGTTTGTTCAAATCGTGGTGAAATTTGCATATTTGTATTTTTGGGGCATTTTTGGTGTTTTTGGTAAAAAAATCTTCTTCTCTGAAACCGCTTGTCCGATTGCTTTGAAATTTGATATGCAGTTTACTTAGGGTGACTTCAGTCAGATTTGTCAAATCGTGGTGAAATTTGCATATTTGTATTTTTAAGGCAATTTTTGTCATTTTTGGTAAAAAAATCTTTAAAAATCTTCTTCTTCAAAACTACCAGTCAGATAGCTTTGATATTTGGTACATATGTCCCTAGGGATGATCTATTTCAGATTTGTTCAAATTGTGCAGAAATATGTAAATTTGCATTTTTAAGGCAATTTTTGCCATTTTTGGTCAAAAAATGTATTTCTCAAAAAGTACTGGTCTGATAGTTTTGAAATTTGGTATACAGGTTTCTATAGATGAACTAAGTAATATTATTGAATTTCTGATGAAATCTGTAATTTTGTATTTTTGGGGCAATTTTTGCCATTTTTGGTCAAAAAATGTGTATTTCCAAAACTACTCATCTGATAGCTTTGAAATTTGGTATACAGGTTCCTACAGATGAACTAAATGATATTTGTTGAAATTATGATGAAATCTGCAATTTTGTATTTTTGGGGCAATTTTTTCCATTTTTGGTCAAAAAATGTGTTTATCAAAAAGTACTGGTCTGATAGCTTTGAAATTTGGTATACAGGTTTCTACAGATGAGCTAAGTAATATATATTGAATTTCTGATGAAATCTGTAATTTTGTATTTTGGGGCAATTTTTGCCATTTTTGGTCAAAATATGTGTATGTTCAAAACTACTCATCTGATAGCTTTGAAATTTGGTATACAGGTTTCTATAGATGAACTAAATGATATTTGTTGAAATAATGATGAAATATACAATTTTGAGTTTTTGGGGTAATTTTTCCCATTTTTGGTCAAAAAATGTGTTTCTCAAAAAGTACTGGTGTAACAGCTTTGAAATTTGGTATACAGGTTTCTATAGATGAACTAAATTTGATCTTTTAAAATTATGATGAAATTTGCAATTTTATTTTTTCGGGGCAATTGTTGCCATTTTTGGTCAGAAAATTTTATTCTCAAAAATCTACTCATCAGATAGCTTGGTTGACATGTTCTTAGGGATGATCCAATGTGATATATTCAAAGTATGATGAAATCTTCAATGTGTATTTTTGCAGCTATTTTAGCCACTTTTTCTGGCCACTGCATGGAGCTATCAAAGATTTCCACCTTCTTCATCAAACATGTGTCAAAAATAGTTATTCTCTACATAAACACAGCGGAGCTATATCGGCCGCTAGGTCGCTTGTTTTGTATATCTTTTGTTTTATTAAAACTCGTAAAGTCTGACATTGACTTGTCTATTTAAACAAAAGACAGGGACAAAATGACAAATCTGACAAATCACATGAGGGATACGATTTCAAAAATTCTTAATCTTTCTGGGCTATTACATATTTTCTTGTCTATTTTACAGATTAAGGTAAACTCGTATTTTAACAGCACAATTACAGTTACTTTTGTTTCACTCAGTCAGTGCTTATGAATGCACAATAGTTTGTAACACAATTGAAAATGATATGACAGACTTTCAACAAAACTGTTGAAAGAAGGATATTTTATGTACACGTGCAAATGAAATTCCAGGAATTTTGCTATTTACCTACAGCAGCTAGAGAAAATAATGCTCTTCTTCAATCACAGATAATGTAAACAGGTTAACCCTTTGAGCAGCAAAGTCAATTTTTGTCACCCTTAGAAAATAGACTCCAGTCAATTTTTTTTCAGATTTTTGTCAAAATTTTGATAACAAACTGTAGCCAATGAGATGTGATGGCCATTTGGTCCAAAATGATCAAAAAATTACAGAAAAATTCATAAAAATTGGTAAAAATGTTGCACTAAAAATTTCGGTGGAACAATTACAGCACTCAAAGGGTTAAATTACGCTGTATGTCAACAATTTCATTTGGCATGGCAAAGCTGAGTGGATACAATGTCAAAAGTGGAAGGGCAAATTTTCTGCTCTCTTTGTGACATTGTCATGAATCTTTGTATTTCATGTACAGGTGATTTCTACCTGACCCGTCATTCAAACTTAGCAGAAGTCCATGTTGTATTTCATCTGGTAGTCGATGACAACATTCGGTCATCAGAGATAACATCACGCCATCCCACCATCATTGGTCTGCGCAATATACTGAAGTGTTCGTCACAGCATGACATCCTAACCATCACAATACCTTTGTTCTTAGTCTATGAAATGACAGAGGTAGGTGTTGTTAGATTGTCTTTGAGAGTTTTGAACTGTAATAATTCTAAGACTGTCATCATGCATTGAAATGACAGTTTTTGGATCAAAATATGATTTGCCAGAAAAAACTCAGGTTGCATATTCAACCAGTGGACTCAATGGTACGATGAAGCGATAGTTAAGAATCACTTTGTGGCATGTGTTGTATGCTATGTAAACATTTCAGTTACAAATCACTTTTAATCACAATATGGTTATGTATGAATTCAAACAGCCCTTTCACCACAAGGCTTTGGCCCAAACCCATTTTTATCAGTGGTGAATGAGGACCCTGGGGTGATTAATTGGGGTGAACAGGTTAAGATATCTCTTGAAAACAGGATACAATGACAATGTTTTCCATTCTAGATAGTATGTTTTCGAACTGATGTGAGAGACAAAATAAGCTTTTCTTGGTTTCAACACCCGCTGTGACAAGTTTTCCCCTCAAAATATCTTTGCATAAATGGTTTCAAACTGAAACCGTGCATGCTCACTACTCATATTGCAAACACTTTTGTCCCCGTACTTTTGTGGCACCTAACTTCCACAACAGATTCTGTTTATCGTTTTCCCGACTTTCTTGTGTTTATGATGTAGCTGAATTGTACGATATGGGCGAATTGCTTTGCAGGAGATGACAATTAACTGGTGCATCAAGAGGGCTGAATTGGTGTTGAAATGTGTCAAAGGATTCATGATGGAAATGACAACATGGGGTGGAAATGAATCTAGGACCATACAGTTTGTTGTACCCAAGGTAAGCCAGTCAGAGAGAGATAGTATCTGCATGGAGACAATGATCTCAGTATTGCATTTGTATCAAAGAAAGTAAAAGCTGTATTAAATTTGGGTAAACAAATGAATATGACTGGAAAGTATTGATTTTAGATAGTATGTGCCTTGAAGGTGAAAGACTTACACTTTTGTTCAAACTTTCCTCAATGAAACCTTCAATCATTCTTTTACTTGAATATTTGACCCCAATGAACATTCTACATTTAAACTGTAAAATAGTACTGAGAAAGTTAACATGATCTAAGTTCAACATAGAGTTCAGTTTGAAAAATACAACAAGTGCAAAATATCCAGACGTTCAGTGGAGGTCTTCATATCTGCCATATCAGTATGACAGCAAACTAATGCATGAAAAAATTGTCACTGTTTATATACATTGACAATTTAACTTACATTCACTAACATTTGGTATCCCTCTTGCCAAATATCTCCTACTTCCGAGTTTACATTGAAATACAAATTTAATGAAATATTCTCATCTGTTCTGTCTATACAGGGTATATCTGAAGATTTGTTTGTTCAGTTGAGTGCAATGCTGCCATCAATATTCAGAATTCTCACCTCCATCAAGACATAAGTGACTCAGATCAGAAACAATCAGCTGTGCTGAATCAGGACCGTACCAAGTTATACAGTGTATGTCAAAATCATCTCATCAAGTTCCTGCAGGGCCTCAAAAACCTGTTTCCATTCGTTCTTCAAGGAGGAAATGTTGATCTATTTTGAACATTCCAGACTCTTGTCAGATCCTCTATACTGTAAACCCTGAATCAGTTTTGCAGAAATGTTGTCAAGTCTTGTAACTTTGTCTTTTGTAACATGGTTTGACCCAAAACCATCGATATCAATGGCAAGTATGGACCTATTTACTGAAAATTAGAGGGTCACCCTCATTGTCAAATTATGTCTTCAAAATGCAAACTTGTGAAAGCCCTGTATCAATTTTGTCTATGTTATTATTTAAACATTTTCCCTCATCTATGTGTTCCTGAAAATGGCACAGGCAATAAATATGTATCATTGACCTTATTCAGGGTATGTACTGTGTGTCAATTTGTACCTGTTGTTTATTTAACTTTCCCGTGGACTGAAAATCTCGTTTTTTTCTGTATCTTTGTTTTTTTTCACTTTAACAGTCTGTAAGCTCTATTTAATAGGCAAACAACCGGTGACAAATACAACGATAAGATGATTTATAAACCTACTAAATAAGCATTTCTTCTTATAGCCCCTCCCCCTCGAGAATGTGTTGAAATACTTATTCCTGCCAGCTCAATGCCATTGTGTACTCAATGAGATTTTACTGTTGATAAATGAATTCTCGTCTGAACTAAAATTCAGTTGCAACAATAATGTTTGACCAAGCACACATACAGTCTGCATCGACAACCTGAACAATGGGGATTTTCAACATTGTTTTGGGAGGAAAACACATGGAAAGTTCCAACTAAATGGAGCTGTTGGTAAAAACCACTCAATGAGACAAAGAGTTGGCGTCTCCATTGCTGTCATTGTTGTAACATCACATGTGATGTTTGGTCTGGTGTCCAGTGAAGACAGACATCAGAGCAGTTCCACACCTGTGATACAGCCTGGTTATTAACCTGTGACACCAGTTCAAGGCACAGTAGAGAGTTCATGGTATCCACACTATTATCATTTCAGTCCGTGATTAAATTTTCTCAAAAGTATGATGTCAAAAGTGTATCTACTTGCGTCGATGGGTGTTTTTTTCTTTCATTGTTATTTGTGACCTTTGTAGGGCCTGAGTCAATATATCCATGCTTGACCATTCAATTTTTTAAAAATAAATATTACCAAAGCATGCATACATACAGTGCTGGTTGTGAATTTGTATCCTTTTTGATATGCGCATATAATTCTACATTTTTGTTGGATTCCAAACATCAATTTGTGTCGGCTTACGCAGTGACATTTATGTGTGTTAAAAAGAAAGTGGCACATCGTAATGGCCAAAATAGCTGATATGCCACAATCCATATATCACCAACTTCGAAAGCTGTGTCCGACTTCAGCAAATACTGGAGAGAATGCATTTAATGTTCATGATGCGGAGAGCAAATCTCGGCATTAAATATTCAGAAAAAAACCTTAAACAGTACGGCCCTTTCAGGACAAAAATACCAGTCACTGTACATGTTGCCTGGAGTGAAATTGGATGTACCTTTGAATGGTGACGATAATGCAAATAGTACTTTACTGATATTGGTGTCGACGCACTTCTGAAAACAATCATATAAACTCAAAGTCACCAAAATAGGGAGAACTTCCTTTCAAATGGCTGGAATCTGCCATGCCAAAGCACATTTGACACCTTGGTGTATGAGAAATTCTGGTAGCCCACTGTACATTTACACAAACAAATTAAATTAAAACTACTAGTATGCCAACTTGCACCTTCTTTTAATTATTTAAAAATCAAGATATATCCGACTGCTAATTTGTGTCCAATCAAGGACAACAAGCCTTTCAGTTTATATGCTGGTGCGTTGGGCTGTTCCCATCTCGAGGTATTAATGCTATTGTTTTCGTAGCGGAAATATTCTCAACCTGCCAGCAGATATTTTAATTCTATGCAAGCCACTGATCAACAGATCTGATATTTATATCCAAATCCAGAGCATGACGAGTGATATGTGGGTACTGTGAGCTATCTTTCCGTGAGAACCATATTTAAGAGGTGTCATTGTAATTCGACCGGTCCCTTATTTTTCTGAATGGGAAGAGCGAAACAAACTCCGCCTTTTTGCAGGGATTTTGGCACTCTTTTAAGGTAGTGGGTCCTACGCGATAATTTTTGTAAGATTGATTTTTTTTTTTGTACCAGCACAATTAACCGTCAATGCCCAGCTCTAACCTTAAGCCTGGCCAAAACCTTAGATGGAACTTATTAAAACAATATTGTTTTGTTTGTTTTTGTTTGTTTTTTTGGGGGGGTGGATACGATAACTATTTAATGGACAGGCCGTGGCACTGAATAAAAGGGCACAATCATTGAAAGTCGTTACACTGGTAGAATTTATATCTATGATGTCGCAGCATTTTGCCTGAAGGGTATCTTTAACGAGAACTCGGAGCTATAAAGCTACCCAGACACGCTTGACGTCATTTTGGGAGGTAATCGGACTTTGGGAAGATACTTTACAGCGTGTAATACTGCAAGTGTAGTTACGCTCTTTCAAATAAGTACAGGGCACGGTCCTTCCACAAAGGGTCGTGCACAGGGTTAGGGTAGAAGGACAGTTTCTCCGAAAAGTCCCAGACAAAATCGGTCAATGTTTAAGAAAATTTTGATATTGATATATATTCATGAGGGGGAGATGGGCAGGGAAGCATTGGGGCTGTGTTGTCAGATCAGTAGTTGTTTATGTGCAATTGTTACGTCAGGTTTTCATGTAACTGACGATGTAAGCGAGAACAAACCAGAGTCATCCATAAACAAGTGCCTTGCTTGTAAACCGGAATATTTACAAATGTCAAGATTCACAAAACTGCGCCGCTCGGTGGGTTGGAGGTGGGTCCTATTCTGAAAACTTGTCTCGGGGGAGGGTTATATTCTGAAAACCTTCGGGAGGGTCAAATTTGCAAATGTTCTATTTTTAAAGTGAATAGTTATTCTCAATATTCTAATTCACTGGTGAAAAAAAGGACATAAACATGTACAAAGTGATAACTGAAGGTAAATTTATACTTATAATACAGCTCAGAACTTTATTTTCACTAGTTTTCACTTGAAGTTATCAGCAGCTTGACTTAAAAAGCATATGCATTAAAGAAGTGCTACACGTTAAAGTTTAATGAAAAATGGCATTTAGCATTTTGGCTTCTTTAATCAACTGAAAGTCAAAATTCCACTTCTTGATAGAGCTTGCAATGTGTAGATCATTGTTGAATAATGGCCTCTCAAGTGTAAATGTAAACAAAATAAACACTTGGTATGCATACAAAAATGAAATATCACTAAAAAATTAAAGAATTAAAACTCTGTGTAAGTTTATGAATAAAAAATAACCGAAACACATATATAAAAAATTCAACAAATATCTATCTATATTATATATGTAAATATGTATATTTATGTATATCATACAGATAGTTTAAGATAGATAGATAGATAGATAGATAGATAGATAGATAGATAGATAGATAGATAGATAGATAGATAGATAGATAGATAGATAGATAGATATACCAAATAGACAACTTATGAAACATTTAGGAAAATCTCTCGACTGGATGAGAATATCAAAGTACTAGCAAAATTTAATAGTTCAATATCAACACCAACAAAACACTGAGGAAAGAGTTGCAAATTGCAATAAGTGTTTCATGAGCGTTTGATTCTATTCATGTAACAATGTCAGTCTGAGGAATCATCGCTTGACTGGGCTACCTCAAAGGTAGTATAGGACCCTGGCTATCATCACTTAATGTTTTATCACTGGTTTCATCAATTTGCCTAGCAACATGATATCTCGGTTCACAATGCAAAGTTTTGAGGATCAGTCCAAAAGCATTTCTGTCGATTAAATTCAGCTGTTGCCGGAACAGAAATAACAAATATATATTTCCAAGGAACATGTAAGGTAGAATGTTTACAACTTGGATACGGATATGCTCCGATTTCTTCCGGCCCACCCCCTCATAATCAATGAAAGGTCCCTCATTGATATATCTGAAGCGGTGCAAGCAGTAGACAAAATTGTAAACTAACAACTGCTGGTTCTCTTTTTTGCATGTCTGTCTTTATATATATATATTTGAAGGAAAGCGGAGCAGTTTTTGCTCGGCTTTTTCGTAAGTTGGCGCCAATTTTTATTTTTAACTTTTACACGTTTTCAGTCTCTGTATGATTCAATCTTTTTTAGCATGTGTATTTTACTTTAAGTTTGTCGTTGTTATTTTATTTCAGATTGTTTTAACCTTGATAAAGTGGGATTACTCCCACGAAACGTCGGTGTAATAAATTTTATAAATGAAGAGCTTGGTGTCCTGAGTTGGTGCGTCTTGACCTGCTTTGTTCTACATTATTACGGCTTCTGCCTATATCAAGACAGCCCTGTGAATCCACTGGATCCTTATGGACATATTTCCACCCTAAAGCTAGAGCTTATCTTGTTGGTGGTTCATCGGCTTCGTGCTACACTATTCCATATTTATGATCGGAACCCCTGTGAATCTCTTCAGATCCAAGGTAAATCTTCTAGCTAACTGTTGAACTCTGACCATGCAGTTGAACAAGCTCTATAGCAATCTGAGAAATACAACGGACAGACTTATTCGTTACAAATCGCATTTAACTTATTTGCAACAATGCCGCTCGGAAGAGAAAGTACCATCAGGTCTCGTTATATTCAAAAAGCCGCCTCTGCAGAATTCGAATTTGAACTATAAATGGCATTGCACTTTACGTGAAACATCGACAAAGTTACAAGATATGCTTATTTCATTCTACAAACACGAACTAGAACCAAACTTCAAACAAGAACACAAAACTTACGAAAGAAACTCAAAGAGAATACAGGTAACCGCACTTATCGTCGCTTGAATAAACAGCTACAGAATCAAGTGAGAAACACTGAGATAAAACTTAACAGAACACACAAAAACAAGTTTGCGTCTCTGGCATCTGTTGTGTCCCACAAGAAGACTACGCCAAGAACGGCTCAACAACTACCCGATCAGAAATCCATACAGAGAAGTAATACATCTGCCAAGAAGAAAAATCGTAGATATGACAAGAACATTAGAAAACAGAAGAAACGAGCAAGAAAAAATATGGTCAAGAAGAAGGCAATAATAGCAACAAATGAAATCGTCAACATCAGCGGTAAGGAACTTTCTACAGCAACTAGATCACTATTAAGTAATGGGTTGGGATTATACCAGTGCCCAAAACATGGGATAAATGGAAGTTCATAAACGACACACAGCTATATCATCGTCGCTTACGACTTAGAGAATTCTTCTTTGATCGTGAAAATAACTCTGACACTGCCTCACGAGAGCTACCAAAAGAACTGAGAATTGAAAGTAAATGGACACCACCTACGGGCAGAGATCCCATGCTGGACAAATACTGTGAAGTTCAATTGGATGAGATTTTACAGTATGATCCCACAGGTAAAAGTAAATATTCTAAACGCAATGACAATATCACAACTGAACAAAGAAAAGAAATCAATAAGCTTAGAAATGACAGTCCATATATATCAGTAAGATAGATAAGGGTGGTTCAGTTATTGTATGGAATAGACAGAATTACATTGAAGTCATGAAGGAACACCTATCAGATACAAAATTTTACAAAAAGATGAGTACAGATTTTACACCCACAGTTCATGCGAAAATTGTTCAACAAGCAGATAAAATGCATCACAATTCTACAATTTCAGATACAGAGAAGTTAGCTATTTGCCACAATGATAACATTAAAACTCCTTATATTCATGGGCTTGCTAAATGGCATAAATTGAAAAATCCAGACATCACGGTTGACGTTAAACCACCCATACGAGCAATAATCTCACAGATCAATAGTCCCACTCGTAGAGCCTCGATCTGGCTTCACTATCAACTCATGAATATCGTGCCAATATACTGTGTAGAGTTGGTTAAGGATTCCACTGATTTTCTGAATCATTTGCACCATTATAATGCATCACAGTTGTCAAACTTGTCAGACAATACCATTCTATTTAGTCTTGATGTGGTGAGCCTCTATCCTAATATTCCCCGTAAAGAAGGATTAGAAGCATTAAAACATGCTTTCAAAACCTGCTCTAATTAAATGACAAAAACATCAATGATATCATTGATCTAGCAGATATCATCCTTCAAAATAACTACTTTGAATTCCGTGAAGAGTACTACCTTCAAACACATGGTACAGCCATGTGTACTCCCTTTGCACCCATGTATGCTAACATATTTATGAGCTGGTTTTGGAGAAAAACAAGTGTTTATAAAGATCAGCAGACTTTCTTAAACGTTTCATTGATGATTTGTACGGTATTTGGACATGGTGAAAGTAGACTCCAAACTTATCACACTTTTCTCAATAGCATTCACCCGTCAATCAAATTTACTTTAGAATACGGAACAAAAATGCAACATTTTCTGGATATGTCCACCAGCCTAATTAATTCAAGAGTAGAGACAGATCTATATATTAAACCAACCGATAGCGGTAGATATCTGCCTCCATCCTCTTTCACCCCAAGCATATATTCAACAGCATTATCTACAGTGGTACCATAAGACTGAGACGCATTTGTTCCCTAGACAAATGGTTTGATCAGCGAATAGAAGAGTTTCAAGATAAATTGGTTAAATCAGGATATAATAAAAATAAGATAATTGAAATCATAGAGAAGGTTCGTAATAAACCTAGGACGCATTTTCTTCAATATAATAAACCTAAGACAACAAAGAGAGTAGCATGGGTCAGTGACTTTCATCCTCTGCGCCCAAATATAAAAGAAATGGCCAAAAAAACACCAAGATATATTAAAAATTTCCAAAAGAATGCGTGAAGTCGTGCCCAACCCACCTCTTATTTCACAAAGAGTGTGCGCAAACCTTGGCCAACTCATTGTTAGACATAAATTAACATTGAAACGTAGTGACAATATAAATTATGGTTCAGGACCATGTGGAGATAGTAAATGTAAAATAATGTGTTCACATATGGTAAAAACGGACAAAATGACTAATATCCATAATGGAAATATATTTCAAATAAAAGGGAATTATAATTGTAACACTGAGAATGTTATATACTGTATCTACTGTGATAAATGCATGTGTCAATATGTTGGACAAACCAAGAATAAAATCAGATATAGAATGGCTGGACACAGGAGTATGATTAAATCTAATAAGTCTGACCCCAATAATCCTGCAATGTTCGTGAGCCAACATTTTAATTCATCTAACCACTCCGTCAAAAATATGAAAGTTGTAATTCTTGAAAAAGTACACAAAGATGACAAATTCTCCAGAGATTTCACAGAGTCCAAGTGGATATTTCAACTCAACACAATGTATCCTCAGGGTTTGAACAGAGAGACACCACAAAAATTCTAGATGTGTAAGCAGATTTTACAGCTCTTTCTTCATTTCATTTTGACGATTTTTAGTAGGCATCACTCTTTCAGCAGTATTCTTTTTTAGTTTTCTTTGTAACTGTTCTAGTTTGATGTATTGTAGAATTTCAGTTGTTACATAAGTGTCCTTGGAGCTGTATTTTTAGAGTCGGATATTTTTAGTACGTCATTTCTGTGTGGTTTGCACTGCCACCTTTCCTACACTTTAATATGCAAATGTCTTTCAAGTATAAATAAGCCTTGACGTTGTTTTGAAACAATACCCACACTTTGACCATTCGACTCCTGGGTTTGAAGGAAAGCGGAGCAGTTTTCTGCTCGGCTTTTTTGAAAGTTGGCGCCAATTTTTATTTTTAACTTTTACACGTTTTCCAGTCTCTGTATGATTCAATCTATTTTAGCATGTGTATTTTACTTTAAGTTTGTCGTTGTTATTTTATTTCAGATTGTTTTAACCTTGATAAAGTGGGATTACTCCCACGAAACGTCGGTGTAATAAATTTTATAAATGAAGAGCTTGGTGTCCTGAGTGGTGCGTCTTGACCTGCTTTGTTCTATATATATATATATATTTATATATATATATATATATATATATATATATATATATATATATATATATATACGTTTTAAGTAGGCACGTATATATATATATATATATATATATATATATATATATATATATATATATATATATATATATATATATATATATATATATATATATATATATATATATCATACAGTGAACTACAACAGACAGAAATAGGACTCGCCATCCTAGACCTTTGTAAAGTAGGCACGTAAACTCTGACTTCGTTACCCGGTCAACTTGTTAACAGCGTCTACCAGCACGCATACGAGCGGTTACACATGTCGACCGTATTAAAACGCGATCGATAAAACAAAACTCTCAACGACCTGTCACAAATACAGTCTATTAATAGCTTGTGATATGCCTGCACTGGAGCTCCTTGCATTAAGTACGCCAACTGATCAGTTCCTGCCGACAGTCTACAACTGTAACTTGGTGGGCAAATACTGTTAACTGTTCGGTAACGTCGCATATAAATATAATATTATATATATGATATTACATATATGTACTTTAATCTCAATGAATTTTAACAATTTATATTTTTTTCATTATTTCATTTATTATTGTAGTACTTAGTGGCCACCCCAAAATCATGTCGGTATGTTTATTGCTCAACTCATAAACGTTTCCTGTATGTAGAGAGCGATGTCCTGGCAATTTTAGTACAATTTTGTAGTCCCAACAAGAATTTATTAAAGATAACAAAGGAATTGCATACAGCCTCAATGCGTTGTGTTTGTTACTCTGGTACTATCTGTAATAAAAGTTACCTGTTTTGGCGCAAAGCATGCAATGCACTTGTTTTCTTGTGATGAAAGTTCCATCAATTTCGTATCTTTAAGTTTTGGTCTCATCTCTCTCTCTCTCTCTCTCTCTCTCTCTCTCTCTCTCTCTCTCTCTCTCTCTCTCTCTCTCTCTCTATCTCGCTCTATCGCCATGAGAACTTTACCAGGACTAACCTTTACTCATTTAACCCTATTGTCTCGGTTGGCAGAGACTGACTTTTATTTGTTTTAGGGTTTGACTGGGTGTAATTAGATATTATTCCCTAATATTTTCTTCGTTCAGCGACGGAAAATACGAGTGACGTAATGACCGTGTCACCACGAGTCGAAGACGAGTGGTGACACGGTCATTACGTCACGAGTATTTTCCGAGCTGAACGAAGAAAATATTAGGGAATAATATACTTATCACATGCACAAGCCAAGAATTCGTTATTTTTTGCAAAATAAATAAGTTTTCCATGACGATTCCGCGTTCAAACTTTTGAACTACTTTAGGAATAATATCAGTTCGCGGTGCACAAGTTGTCAATCATTTCCAGTCGTCCGTCGTGTGCGTTAGCGCTCACGTTCGTTCGTGTGTGGAGCAAATGACAGCTCTCGGTATACACGTAGGCTACCTTCCGCAAAGTTATACTCTATTTCAAAGATAGCATAGTCCTAGAAATTTATCACAGACGAAGATACGCTATTTTTCGGGAACAAATATCGACTGAATCTCCACGGCGCGAACACTGTAGGCCTAAACGTCGCGCCTGACCCTGTTTGCAATGCGTACGGAACCCACGGTATACGCGACCAGCTTCGAGTTCGTTGTTTCCGCAAATTATCCACGTAATTCCTTCGGAATATACAGGCGGTACACTCTTGTGTTTACATTGTTCGGATTATTAATGTCGTAGTCTGTGAAAATATCGATTTCATTACATGACTTTTGATCGTGGGAGAAACATCGGCCGCCATGTTGTTTGTTTACATATTTACGAGCACACCGAAGATCGACAAAAAAAAGGTCCGACGCACCAAAATTGATGACATAGACGCGGGTTGTCGTGACGTAGAACGACCAGAGAATAAATCCCGTATTTTTTTGTTCGGAGACGACAAACTTGGCTTGTGCATGTGATAAGACCCCGTAATAAATGATTGTTTTATATCCGAAATGAGTTCCGATTTCTTCAATTCTCAGGACAGTTGTACTGAGGAAATTTAATTTTGAATTGCTGTCGATGACGTCACGGTGACGGTTGTTGGCGATGACGTGACGGTTGTTGGCGATGACGTGACGGTTGCTGTCGATGACGTCACGGTGACGGTTGTTGGCGTACGTAGATCACTGCATGAACAGAAAGTGTGGTAACTTTTGCATTTTCTATGGCAGGATACCATGCGAAACTGGCATCGATCACCTACATCCTTTCTTGTCACTCTGAAATTGGTTTAACAAAATCCATTCTTGGAAAAGGGAGCTTGGTGTGCTGTTTCCACTATACTAAAACTGCATTCACAAATACTTGGGCCTGGGGGAATCACGATTAAAATCTTAAATGATTTTAGTTAAAGACATTTAGAATTCCACCCTCTAAATGATAAAAAATGTTCAAATATGACATAAAAATATTATTAGTTCATTTTTTAAAATTGAATTTTACCTACCAGATTATAGAATCTGAAAATGTAAAAAAAGATAGGGAACCAAAGTATTTTCAGATCCAACCTCTATGCTTAGTGAAACCGTTCAAATTTCCCTCCACGACCAAACAACTTTCAAATCCACCCCCCCCCCCTGAAATTCTCCACCCAGCCTAATGCTCATTGCTCCCTTCAAGATCCGAAGGGACTGCTCAGTTCTTTCGACCAGGCCGATGGATTTGTGGGAGTCACTCTGTTTTTATATTGGTGGTAGGGGTCAACACGTATAAGAAATACTCAGTAGGGGAGGGGGAATATGCGTTTTTTCGATGTCGGATACCGGATCACAATTGCATAGAATGCATTATACCAGCCACGAATTGCACTATTCAGTTGCAGCATTGGCACGCCTTTCGGACGCCTAACTTAAATTAATTTGTCCGAGTGACAGAGATGGATATTTGAAAAATTAATTAATATTGAAATTGAAAGTCTGTTTTGCACAGTGCGGTCATCATTGTGAAATCTGCAATCTATACACAACATGACAAAAATCTAACCTTGGGCTGTTTTTTTCTCTGAGAACTCTGAGAAAACAACGTGAACGAATATTTTATCATACATTGATACAGACATGTAGTAGTAAAAAGGATACAAAGGATAAAAATCACAGGGAATTTTTCTCTTTCATTTGATGCACCTTTGAGAGAACGGTTTTTGCCAGAAGCAGGTTTTGAAGTAAAAAGTCATTTGTAAAATTAGAAATACCGAAAGTTGGTTTTGTCATAGCTTTGTTTTCATGGTCAAAAGGAGAATATTTCTTGGGTAACTGTACACTCCAGGTTTGGCTCAAACTTACAGAATTACCTCCCCGGGACTTTCCAGGAAATGTAAATGGAATGAAGCAACCAACGCACATTTTATTGCTTTTGTCCACGGTTTGGTATTAAGGGCATGATTCCACTGTGTCAATGCTAGTGGTAGATTCTGCTACAAAGCTTCTGAATTCGTTGTTTAAAAGGTATAGAGAAAACAAAAAAGGAAAATAATTCATACTCAATTCCTTTAGAAGCCAGTACAAAGGCACCTTTTAAAATACGCTTTCGGGGAACTGAAATAGTCCACAGTCACCGAAAACAAATGTACTTAAATTATAATGAAAAGACCCTGGTGTTGTCTTAGTTCTCCTTTAAAGGGAGGGCGGTACTTTATGACTTCATAATTTTTGTTCTGTATCATCAACTTCTGTTTCTTGTACTTTCTCAACATTTTCACTCCATTTTCCTCTATAGATGTCCAATTTTAATGTACAGAAAACAATAAAGTTGGATCAAACTGGCTGGCTGGCTAGCTACAGCCCAATGACCCATCTAAGTTTTGGTTTACTGATGTTCTGCTAGAAGAAGTAATTAACAATATTTTTTCAATCTTTTCTTTACCTCTGTCTCGTTTGGGGTCAGTCTACTTTCCATCGTTGGCATTGGGTCACCCTGTTTTTCTTTTTTTCCGAGGAGGGAGGGGGAGTCAGCCACTTTCTGATATCCACAAATAATAATCCACTGCCCCCTCCCCCGGCCGAAGAAAATGACCTATCCCTTTCTTTAATTACCTTTAAATAATGGTCGGGTTGAAGACACACTGAAGCGCGAAAATCTCATCAATGTGACATTGTGTTCTTGTAGTAAGGCTCCACTGTTTCCATGGTGACAGCGCAGCCGAGCCTGCACGAACCATCGCAGCATCTGTAGTATCTATGATGTCTGTATGTTTCTAAAGACACTGCTGTAATAAAGATAAGGACTAACTGTACTTGCAAACGATCTATTTGCATAAGGTTTTACGCTAAAATCGTAAACCTTCAAGGGAGTTGCACAATTCCGGCGGAAGAATCAAAGAAAAGGGGCTACGTTCTAGCTCCCCGCAATTTTTCCTTTCGCTAGGCTCTGAATAAGGCGACTTCCATGAGGCCACTTTAGTGCTCGCTCTTTGTCTCGGTTTTTCGAGTCGATAGCTTCCGTTTCAGCTACATGTTTACTCACGCGACTGACGCGCTCTGATTCCTCGAATGTTTGCATGGAAAAATTCACACAACAGCAGTGTAAAATGTAAAATTACTATATTCTGGTGCGTCAGCTTCTCTTATATGTGTACAGCCTGGTTCATAATAATTTACATGGTAAAACTATAAATACTAAAATAAATCGGAAAATGCTGGCACAACTTAGATTATCACGGTTGGCTTCGACGCCCGTACTATAGGAAATACTAATTTTAATATTTAAATTTCCAAAGGATGGATGTTTGCGCTGAATTTTAATAACGTGGTGTTCCGTCTACTCTCACAAACGCGACTGTCCACGAAACGGTGACACATTAACGTGGTTCGAATTCAGAGATTAATGTGTGACGAAACGCGCTGTTTATTGGGCTGATATACTTTGCTTCACTGACAGTAGAGGATAAAGAGTAGGATCGCTCAGACCAGAGTCAATATTCACCTCGAACAAGTCAGTCCCTCAAGCCGTTTACGAGCAATTCATAGGCACACTGTACAATCACACGGATTGTTTATCATAAGCGTTCTGAAGACAAGGACGAGTGGACACCGAAGAACAACCACCACGCAGAGGTAAGGAAAGGATTTATTATTTTCTTTGTCCTTTCACAACATTAGGCTTAGGGTATTTATGTTGAGGGGCCCCACACATACGGGGAAGGGCAGCATCTGACTTCGCACCTAACAACGGATTGGATGGCAAGTAAAAGGATGTGCAAGATCATGTGATGATCTATTCTCTGTGTTGCGCTTGTGACTTACGTGAAAAGTGATGAAATGGCGATAAAATTGAACGTGTTTTCCAAATTGTATTATCCGCAGAGGCCTCCTCTTAAGTGCGAATACGCTACCTCTTGCAGATTGTATTTGTGTGGCAATACTGAATTCGCATTCAAGCCTTATCGCTGTCCAGCTCGCGAGCATTGAAAGCCTACAGCTAAACGCATGCCAGTCAAACTGAACTACTAGGCTAAACCAGGTGCTAAATCCAACGTTTATTCATCCCGCACACATATACCGCCAGAATGGATATCGGGTATCGGGGCAGTCTGCGGTTACTAGGGCAAGGTTCCCCAAAAGGAATTATTGTAAACATTTCCCAATAATTATTATGCCAATTACTCTATCAAAAGTATATTGATCTGTTATTAAAGGGAAGCCAGAGTAAGGGAAGCCAGAAATAGTACTCAGGGTTTCGCATCCATGTTCACAAAGGTGAGCAGAGAACAAAGAACTTCGACCTCAGCGCGCGATTACCGCAAATTAGTCTGCGACGACCTAAGGGGCCGTCGATAATAAAAGCTGACGCACGACAAACGTAATTCTTTCGTTTAGGGGGGAGGGGGTAAAAGCTCATTTCGTTTTGTGTGCATCAAAATCGCATAAGGATTTTCGTCAATTGTTTTCGAAGAGCGACTTTGCAGCGAAAACGCAATACTATCTTGCAATACTATATTCGATAACAGAATGACAACAAAATACAGAGACAAAAAAAGACAACGAAAAGACATAAATGTGAAATAAAACTTGTAAGTTTTTTCAACGTGAAACATATACATGAAACATTTTCCTACATGCCAAATACATTAAAATGTTCTGTGTCTTAAAAAGTGAAACGCATAAGAGTGAAGGTTTAGTAATTAATGTGAACTTCCGGTGTTTTTTCATGGGCGTGCGGATAGGAGAGGTGCGAGTGGGTTTGTCAGAAACGGCATCATAATATGAAGTTGATTTCGCATATCCGATAAGAACTTTCGTTTTGAGGGGGGGGGGGGTTCCAAGTAAAACGAAGGAATTAAGTTTCTTGTGCGTCAGCTTTTATTATAGACGGCCCCTAATTTAAAGGTAAAACAACAGCACGCGTGGTTGTTATGGTAATATCAAAGACGTTATGAGACTATAGGCCTACAATTTTAATGGTTTGCGCAAGTCGTTATTGTTAAAAGACGCGCGCGCGATACGGCATAGAGTGCTGTGTACGTTTCATGGCCTTGGTTCGATTGTGTTACCTTACAATGTAAATCGGAAAGTTGACCCAATTTTTGAAGGAAAATACATCGGCGACGTTGGCAGATGTCCGAAGATCAGCATAATCACGTTCACAGAGTCCTTGGATGGCAAAATAAATTTATCGCTACATCTTCCGTGCGGCTGCTCTTTGGCCATGAATACGTAAGGTCGTACCGTTGTCAACAACACGGGCAGCACGAAGGATGTCTAGTGCCGGGCTGCGTCGATGTCAACACGTGCTGTGATACGACAGTAGTAACGCTGTCTGACTGCGATAGAGTGGGGCTAATTGTTAACATGTCACCAAGGAAAAGGATCACTGACAGCATACATTCTGAATCACATGTGCATGTGAACGTGTTACGTGTTTACGCACATGTGTGAATTTTATAAGTCGCCTTTGTGTATATGCCAATAACTGTAAAGGATATGTTATATTGCACGTATGCGTCGTACTTTATTTAGGTTTATTATAGTATTTATTTTGGTGATGACGCGTGAAAATATTTCTGTCTCAGTATTTATGTCTGTCTGCCTGTATGTATGTATGTATGTATGTATGTATGTATGTATGTATGTATGTATGTATGCAAGTTTATAACATGTTATTGTGCGTGTGTGTATGCACGTATACATCTGGTTGTCACTGTTTATTATATCAGCACAACAAAATATCGATCCAGTAACTAGGAATATCGTGCCCTTGGGTTTGAAGTATTTCTACAATAATCTTCTGTTTTGTTAATATGTTTAACCCCTGGATACATCGAACGTCTAATGAAGTCCTGCTCGAAAGACGCAGTATCTTGTTGATGTGATAACTGCCGGATAGGTACATGTGTAATATAATATATAATTTTTGTTTTTGGCTCACTCACTTCAATATCAGACATGTTTTGTGACGGTGTCTAGGATAGAAGTCAATATTTGATTATACAGCACCCATTCAGAAGGTTTCCACTTGTAAAATTGGCACAGGAAATATTTATGAGGATCATGCTGACGTCATCTGCGCAACAAAGTCCTTTGAACTCCTCCCTGCATACCGATCGGTCTGATCGCGATTTGTTCTCGTCTTTTTATAGACTATTAGTAAAAAGACAACCGTTCGCACAAATAAAGAAACAGAATGAGTGGAAATTTTGTTGAACTTGGGAAACTATCTTTTTAATTTATTATTGAGATGGGGTTCAGCTTGACAATTGCAGACATCTCGTTATTCAATTGAGGAACGGATTGGATATTATTTGGATGATCAACTTGTCACGTAATATTTTCACATATTTCACTGCCTATAGCAACAGTCTCAATCAGATCTTTCCTGAAGCATTATTTCAGAGAAATGTTAAGAATGCGGCCAGCTCTCAGCAATAGAATCGCCAGTACAATTTTCAGCAATATTGTCGTCAGTCATAGGTTTTCAGGACTTTTCCCAACACATGAACAATTCTGATACTTCGTCCCTCGACTCGCCTTTTTTCATTTTTGACTGCGCCCTGGTATAATATAAGGGCAAATAAAGCGGTAAATTGCGATCCCTGTTTATCGTATTCGTGCTTGTTGACATTGACTTTGTAGGTGATTTTAGTCCTTTCTTCTCACGTGAAAGTTGAGTCCGGTTAATTTGTTCAGCGATACAAATGTGCCAATTTAAATCCATTGTTTCAAAGTTTAACGCAGATGTCTGATTCAATCTACTTAAATCACGTCACTATACAAATATTTTAGGCGGAGAAGATATTTGAAACCCATGCTTTCCGATGTACTTTAGAGTTAATGGGTTCGTATAAATGTTATTGCACTTAAAAATTATATAAATAGCGTAGAGACAAAGAGCAGACCAGCGACAGAGGCGATTAGTGTTTTGGTAAGAAGTTCGAAACACCGTTTTATTTACACCGTGACCTTGGTTTGTACCAAAATATGTATGATATCTTTTACAATGACCGGACCGAGAATATCTGGCGATGCTAAACAATGCGTGATACACAGCAGCCCTAAAATATAATGTCACATTAACCTTCGATGAGTATGATGGATTTCTAACGGTGCTTTTTCCTTTTCTCAGGGTGAAGTAAAACCGGGAGTTGCGTCAAAGAAGTGAACCAAGCTGGCTGCCACATTAGATGAGCGTTTTGAGAGCGATGAGTCAGTTGAACACACTTTCCATTCAGAAAACTACAGCGATGTTACCGTTGTCGTTGACGATAGACGATTCTGTGTCCATAGAGCTGTTCTCAGCAAACAAAGCTATTATTTTCGGACCCTATTCTCGGCCGATTTTCCGGAAAGATATCAAAGCCAGATAACGCTACGAAATGTGCCAACATCGACAGCCCTGTACGTACTTTTGGTTTACATTTACGAGGGAAAACTTATCGTGTCTCCAGCCACACTGGAGGAAGTTCTCGTGGGAGCAGACTTTCTACAAATCCTTGGTGCAGTTCGTGACATCATCCGAAGAGTTTATGGACTTCTTTCCTTGCGCAGATGGTACGCGTACTTGACAGAACTCGACGATTTCGACGAGCGCTTCGAGGGAGATCTGAGAGAAGTTATCCACCAGTGGCTGAGAGATCATTACCATCTTCTCTGGAATTCCGACCGCTTCCTGCAACTAGGCGAAGATATTCAAAGCATAATCAGGTACAGAAGTTACAAGAGTGAAGATGTCTTCGGGGTCTGTTCAATGACTAACAAAACTGATAGCCAAAGTCAAAGAGGCCCGGTCAACGAAGTGAGATTACACCTCTGGCAAGGTGTGGTGTCTTCCTGGAAGCTGCAGGCCACTGTACCTGTTCACCTTCGGCCAGAAACAACAGCTCCGATGATGGTGCTGACGCTACTCGATAACGTGTACGTGCTGTGGGGGAGAGCCGGGCACCATGACAACGAGGCGGCACGGAATGCGGACGCCTTCGTGAACACGAGGAGTGTGTTTGACATCAACCGAACCATTCAGGGCGGTTTCGTGCACATTTGTCTGGACCGCGTGCTGCAGTACAGTTTGAGGAGAAACGAATGGAGCATGGTCTACCCAGCCTCCGAGTCGACGGTGACAACCTTGAAATTTCATCCACTTTCAACATATCCATTGGTAGTCGTTTGCAGCGACCGACTGCACCTCATAACGCCCAAAGAGCACATAGCTTTCTGCCCTGTTGAGAACAGATGGGCGGTTTTGCCCTACGTTCGTCTTCCTAAAAGTGTTGAAATCGTGGATGATGACGGCATATATTGCAGTGAGCCTTTCGTCCATTCGGCGATCGAGTGCAACGGGAAGATATTCGCGTTAATACTGGAAAGATGGTTTACAGAAGCCGTCTCGTGGGAGTTATTCGTCTGCGCAAAGGGTATGTACTACACCTTGTACGACCCAGCGTCCGACACCTGGTCTGACCTCGAAGCCATCAGGTGCGAGAGTGACAACCAGGACTTGCACTTTCACGACGACTTCTTGCTGTCCTCCAGGGGAACAACCGTCAGCGTCACCCGAGCGGGAGGAGATGGGAGCGTAGTGCGGAGAAAAGATGTCTTCAACATCGATATATCCGAGCATAAGATCACACAAAGTGGCAGTGCTGTGCCCTATAAAGACAAAGAGGTAGTATTCCCTTTCACGAGCAACGATTCGATCGTGGATGTCGGCGGGACGATTTACGGCTGTCCGAAAGTGATGACGACAACCGGGGATCGAAGTAAGAAGGATGGTGACGTCACGGCTGAAACGGCCAAAGAAACGTCGAAAACCACCGGCGTTGAACCAGGACACAACCCTTGGAGCTACGATCGGAAGGCTGATGAACAGGTGGTTTTACCTGACATCAAAACCACGGAATCCAGTGAGGATATAGAAGAAGATACGCTACATTCAAATAAGCCTGCAGGGGCATACAGAAGAATGGCTTTAAAGCTATCAGTACCTTACGGTCACGGCTAAATGAAAGAGGAATCTTCATCGAGTGCAATTATGTAATGTTATCGCTAAGGTGTAAGTAGTAAGATTGCCAAACTGTTAGTTTTTGGAACAGAAATTTATAGATAATTTTACAATTCGATATCGATGTTGTTTTTTCATTTGCTGACTTTGATAAGTATTTCTACACTTCTTTATGTACTCAATAAGTGTGATTTTTAACTTTTTACCATTTTTCAACTTTTTTCATTTTGGGGTCAATCCTGTTGCCTCAACGACAAAACTATTTCCGGTGTCTTTCTTTGCAAGCTCATTCTTTCCGTATGATCATGGCTTGCAGATATTCATGTATTTGTCCTCCTTTGTTCAGCATTTACGCTTTTTCTTCAACAAAACCATGTTTGTTGCGTCTTTCTGCGTTATCTTTTTTTTCTTCAACGAAACGATATTTCTGGTGTCATGCTGACATACTTGCATTTGTCGTTGTTAAGTATTTGTGCTTTTTAATTTGACAAAACCACGTTCATGGCGTCTTTCTGCGTTACCTTTTTCAAAGAAAACCATACTTCTGGTGTCTATCTCCTATGAGCTTGTTTCTCTTTTCGATAATTGCATCAATTCAGTTTCCGTGGAAGACTTTGATTCGAAGTTTTTGTTGTACTTTTTCTGTCTTTTTTACTACTTTTTTACTATGAATATCCCTCTTTTTGTTAGACAAGACTAAGTTCCTGGTATTTTTCCTGCAGAACGCGTGTCCGATCCCTCTCTCTGTTTTTCGCATCTATATTCGACAAAGTTACGTTGTTGGCGTATATCCTATACCAGTTTGATGCTAGCTTTGAACATTGCTGTCTGTTTTTCTTTGACAAAACCACATCGCTGCTTTCTACTGCAGTATACTGTACGACCTGGTTGCTCTATGTTCTGCTACTTTCGACAAAACCATATTCCCTGGTGTCTCGAACACACGCTTGTTCACAGTTCTGCGCACTATACTTGCGCTTTTAAGTATTTACACCATTTTTAGTTTTGACTCCTCACTTTTCGCTGAGCTGTACTTGAAGAGGTCGGTCGATCTGCGGAAATACAGGTTAGTTAACAATACAGCGGAAGTCTGTATATTTGTTGTAAGATACTGCATAGATTTGGAAATGTATCAGTTTTTGCAGAAATGATCTGATATGTACCGCAAGATTTAGGATTGATTCCTTAACTTCATCTTTCATGCACTGTTTCATCAAATTGTACCGACGTTTATGAAATTGTCCTAGAAGTACAGTTTATACAGAATATTTATGAAGTGTCACAGGGCTGTGATTTATCAGTGCAATTTTACCAGTTCGTCTATGAAAAAATGTGATTGGAATACACAGATGTGTTGTGGAAGAAGGTGTCAAACATCATAAGCTAAGGGGGTCCAGGTTATGAGGAAAACACCCCTAAGTTTGCTGGTTCTACTCTACGTGTCCCTGAAACTGTGCCAAACTGATCGTCACAAAGATCATCGGGCCCACGGGGCGAACACTTCTGGCTGCAGATTCACGGTGCAATCGATTCGATATCCAAGTCCGGCCAATTGAAACTATGCAAGTTGACTGACTTCCCATTTTCAAAAAGAAACATATTCGCTTGTCCGTACTTTTGACTGGGCAGTGCCTGTTTGTAATCTGCTACATACAGTGCAAATATAAATCATTATAAGACGACTTCAAATTAGAAACGCTCTACTATTACAATACCCATGCATGTCCGACCAAAAGAGGTTTTCACAGTACTTTTCAGAAAATACCAGCCTTGTCTCAGAGTACAATTTTATGTAAAAATATTTTTTCATTGCCATGTTAGATTTATCAAATATCTGTTAATTGTATTTACAGTGTACACGTAACTGCCATAAAATGATGTTGATTTGATTTCATAGTTGCTAGCTTTCAGCTATTTCGACACCATCATGAGTGCTGTTGAAAAGAACGATTTAGAAATAGTATTTTTCATGTGTGCACAGAGGCCACGACGAGTTCTTGATTCCTTGGGCACCACGGGGGCGCCACCCTCACCCCCGCCAAAATTGAATAGTTCATTCCTTTAAGATGTTGACCAATCAAATAACAGCTATACTTTTCTTTGCAGGGTTTCAGTTGACACAACATTTGAACAGTTTCGAAGCTCAGTTTTCACCGGCTTATTTTTCTGAAAATGGGAATCGAAATTTAATTTTCCCCATTGAGTCAACTCAGGGTTGGCGGTTGCCTTTATCTCAGACAGTTCTGCTTTCAAGTTTGACAGCGTGATATCTCAAAACAACTGAACCTTGAAAACAATTTATGGCGGCACTGTCAGAGGACGTTCTAAAAATAATCTAACCACAGAGAACCAGAAGACACACAAGAACCCAAAGCTAAAAGAGGATCCACGGAACTGGTTCAAAATAACACAACAAATGCAATATTTAAAGCATCATACTCACCTATATTGATTGGCTCATCCCTTATGAAAGACTTTGGCTTTCTGAAAGTGCCATATATTCCGATTTTTAACAAATAGTATTGTTTATATGTACTATGTAGTGTTCGTCTATGGCCGCTATCCCTGTATGAACTCTATGGGCAAAAATTAAATTTTCGATTTGCACAAAAAAATTGCCAGTGACAACTTTAGTTACTCCTTGAGCTTCGAACTGAGACCCAACAAGTGGTAGACCATAATGGTACTTTGTAAGTTTTTGAGTCCAAATAGCTGATCTCATGGCTAATATTCAAAGTAGCCTGACAAAGGCAATTACTATATTGTATGCTTGCGTAGTTTTTGACACTTTTCTCTCGTTTTCTTCGTTCATCGGATTTGTCTGTAGCAGGTACTTTAGACAATGCTTGCTCAGCAGCTGTTTTGCAATGAAGATTTTACTATTTTATTACACAATGCTGTCAGTCTTTGAATGTCTTTTTACTATTTTATTACACAATGCTGTCAGTCTTTGAACCTGTCTTGCCAATGTTGTTCATCTCGTGTGGTGACAAGTGAAATAAAACAAATAATCACATCCTTGTGTTTGTTTTGTTTTCACTTTTTGTATTTATATTAATGATTGAATGATATATATATATATCTATCTATATATATATACATATATATATACACAAAATGTATACAATATATACATACATACATACATATATATATATATATATATATATATATATATATATATATATATATATATTATATATATACAATATATATATATATATATATATATATATATATATATATATATATATATATATATATATATATGATTACCTCCAGAACTGATGGCTGTAAACCAGTATGGGGTAAGTCCATCGAGCCAAAATGCTGATCAGTTGATTGCACAGACTTAATCAGTTGTTTTTGTTAAAATACTGATAATTTACGGATGTATCTCTTATTCATTTTGTGATGTGATGCAAAGTCTAGGGTGCACAATGTGTCTTATTGCACATATTTTTTAATAGCTGAGAAAACAAATCTTTCACAACCAGCCAGATCAACTACAGTGTATATGTAAATTTATAAATGACAAGCTCTGTGTTGGAACTTGCGTCATGCTGGTTTACACCAATTAGTGTATATGTTGATGAATGGATGAGCGCAAGGGAACCAAAGTTTGTGGTTCAAACTGAACATACAATGTGTTTTGTCTAACAGGGATTTGTGGCGCTATAAAAACGTAACACCCCACTGAAAACTATTGGGAAGTACCAAGGTATACTGGTTGACGGGTTGATTCAATGATTTAAACATAGCATTAATGACACTTGGCTCACTTTTGGTCGATGTGGCAGGCCAGAGTATACTCACTGCAAACATGCATACCAAGTTTCAAAGCAATTGGAAAGTGATTTCAGAGAAAATAATTTTTGACAAAAGGGAAAAATTGCCAAAAAAAATACAAATATGAAAATTTCACCACAATTTGAACAAATCTGACAGAGACAAAGCCTGGGATCATGCATAACAAAATTCAAGGTAATGGGACAAGCACTTTCAGAGAAAAATTGCCCCAAAAATACATCAAAATTTCACCACAATTTGAACAAATCTAACTAAAGTCACCATAAAGAACCTACATACCAAGTATTCAACCAAATCTGGCCTGTGATGATAGAGTTTCAGCAATTTGCAGGATTTTTCCCCTTTTTTTACCTAATTTGCATATTTTTGACACTGACACGTTCATTTAAACAAATTCACAAATACTAAGATGGTAGGTGCTGCAGTTTAGGAGTTTTGATATGGATGGACATACATACATATATACGTACAGAGATACAGACGCCGCTGACCTACCATATAAGCTCTCTTGGGTATGTATACATGTACCAAATGTGAGCTAAAAGCCGGAGTCTAAAGCAGGCCAGATTAAATTGTATAGCTATTAAACCGGCTAGCACAGAGACAACACAAGGTTACAAGTGCAATTTGTGAGACCAAAACTTGTCATTAATTGTCACATAATTTAAATGTTTTGTGAACTGAACACCATTCTCTGGTTTCCTCACTGCCCGATGATTGATCTCTATCACCAAGGTCTAGGTCCGGAAGTTTGACAAGTTGGTCACAAAAGCTTCCATTGTCATGGAAAGTTTAGCTTCTGACCTTTGTACCACGGCCTTGTGTTGGGGGAAAGGTAATTATATCTGCCAGGAAATGAGGTGAAAGTGGAAGACATTAAATTTGAAATCAGGAAATAATTTATCACTTGAAGGTAGCTGGATGTCAGTGTTGAGAAACTGCAGACATACAAACAGACCTGAAAGTTTTCATGTAATAGTTTTGGCCATAATAGAGAATTGCTGGCTAAAATTTCTGGGGTGTTTCAAATGGTCTTACAATTACCTGTTGACCAGCTTCTTCCATGTTGACCAAGATTTCCAGAATGACAGATCTGTAAACACACCATAGTATAGTGAGCTTTGTACTTTTTTGAATAGTGAAATATCGGAACAAGTTCAAACATATACCGAAATCGAAAGGGCAGTACAAACAAAACCATGCACACAAACTCACATAGAAATATGTGTATTCCAATTTGATCTTTTACACATGGGTTTGTTTGTACTGCCATCACGTGATCTCTTGGGCTTGCCAAGTCTGTACCACTCATCGTGTCCTTTCAATTAAAAATAAAGAATCTTTAAAGGGACAAAGTCGGCCATTCTCTGAAATTTTTCGATGATGAAAATGCCCAGTCACTCCAGGTACTGGTACTCTAGTGCTTGATAGAGATGACTGAAGGGAAACCTCACTGAGTTTTCATCATGAATTACTACAAATACTTTGCACTGACTCTCAAACATATAATTTCCACCTGAACAAATATTTTCACAGGGAATTTCATCTGGCAGGCTTGTCTTGTGCAGACAGTTTGTTTACATTCAAGCTGGCTATACAGGATTCCTGTCATGGCACATCAGGATAACCGCTCATAGACAATGCCATTTTGATAGCGAGGTGATATTTATAGAGCAATGTCCAATGAATCCACAATTCTGAACACGTCATGTCTAAAAAAAACATGCAACTGTGTGGTGCTGAAATAACTCTTCACATTTATTGCAATGTGTCTCATGATATGATTACACGTCTTACTTTGAAGTGATCGAGTGTTTTGTGCAAACAGCAATATCCTACTCCAGAAACCATTTTTTTCCACTTGAATTTTCTTAAACATAAGGAAGCTAACGAATTAATTCACTGCTGTGATATGGCAGGATGATTATAATATTGGCTCAGAGAGTGGCAAAGACAACATTGACCTTTGCTTGCATTCTACAAGGTGACAATGAACTTAACTTACAGACCTCACTTCATGGACAAGTGATGTCACGCGTTCCCTTCAAAAATTTTTCCATGAGGAATTTTGCACTCATAATTTTTCCAAATTCATGGTGAGTGATATCTTGTGGAGGATGGTACAAACAAAACAGAAATTATCACTCTTTCTCATCAAAGTGTCATACACAGTATAGTGTCCGACAACCTTGAATATTCAATGCGGCCAATCGTTGTGATATTCTGCTCTACTGACACCACAAGGCATTAAGTCACTCCTCAATCTGTTATCAATGATTTCATAAGTTGGAGTAAGATCCCTGTACAGTTACTTGTTGATGGAAGAATAAAACTATCTATCGCAACTTGCATGAAATACAATTCACATCACATGCAGAGTCTCATTTTACAGAGAAAATTCAAATTGGTGGAAATGGCTGAGAAGAGTATTTCTCCTCCTGATGGTATGTTCAGTAGACAGTAGTCTACTAGGAGCATCAAAGGAGATTGTCATGAATGGCTGTCTACTACTAGTACTAGATGAATATTCAACACTTTGACATTGAGAGGCTTTCTTCCATCTTCCTCCTTTTCCATCCATTAATTCATTCTTTCTTTGTAAGACTTCTGTGTTTCTGCTTTGTCCTCTTTCTCTTCATGCCCTTTATCTTCTTTTCTGAATAAAGGCTGCGAAGTATTAAAATAAATCAGAGCGTCATATTTTGCTTTGATAAGTACTCTCTTGTGATCTCTTGACTGATCTCTAATACAGGAGTTCATGATCCACAGCCCTCCTAAAACATCCCCCCCCCTTCCCACCCCCATCAAACTTGGTGAATTGTAAAAAAGACACACAATCTGCATCCATCAGGCCTGCCCTTAAAACAAGCAGGAACACTGGCTTGCATATCAGTTGAATGGTTTCACACAATTTCAAGAAGGTTTCAACATAATTAGTGATTCAGATTTGGCCTACGTCACATCAAAAAGTGTAAACTGTACCAAAAAGTGGCATTTCCCCAGTTATCCCACAATGCATTGCAGTGACTTTATCAAACATTGTATATACACTCAAAACGACAAAAACACACTGATTTGTGTTGTACAATGGATTGTTATAGAAGAATGACACAAATGTACAGTGCCATCAGCGATGAAAATATAGGTCAGGGTGTAATCTGCCGTAGAGTTCTACAATTAACGTACCCTGCGTGTACCCTACGGCTAAAAACTTGTATACGTAACGTACGTTTTGTATATCTAGCGCGCTATGCATCATGGAACCAGTAAAAGAACCATTGGCTATGCTTTGAAAATTAAATGGAAGCTTCTACTCTATAAAATTTTGCTAGAAGTGGAAATTAGAAGACAAAGACAGCTGTTATTTGCATTAATTACTTGTAACAGAGGGAGCTCTGACAGTAGGGGATGGAGTCCCCCTTCCCCCGAAAAATCCTCGTACTTCATACCCACAGCTCTGTGTCAGATAATCTTCATTGACGGTAAAACTGAAGAGATTGGAATACCCTGGTTCTACTTACTGGTCAGTCATCATGCCTCTGAGAGCCAAATTGGCGGCAGTGATTTCCCTTGATCTCTTTACTACTTCTGTCTTCTCAAGTTTCATCGACAGCAGGACAAAATCTTTCCACAAACCAGTTTGATCCTGCAAATCATTGCAAAAACACCAGCAAGGAAATATCACAAATATATCAGGGACTAAAATATGTAGGACTTTCTTTGTCTAATATTGGACATAGCAAGATTTTATAAAAGCTACAACATACTACACTTTCTCTCTCTGATGATGATATTTGCTGTTACAATAGCAACTTGTCACGCTTCAAACAATGGAACTCATATGACTCGAAAAGTTTTGGACGAATTGACTTGACTATTATTGTGGACAACAAAATGAAAATCAGGAAATTGTTTGCATCTTTCACAGTATGAAAGAAAATGTGGCACGGTGATGGGAGATTTACCTCCTTCCTTTTCTTTGATAGCCTAACAGTAGCCTGCATCATTTTGATCACTTCAACAAGATATTTTGGTTTGGTAGTCTGTGCAGACTCGTCTTCAACCAGACCTTGCAGGATTTCTTTGCTGACGTCACAAAGACTTGTAAAGAATTCTTTCCATGAGCACACAGCTCTCTGAAAATCAGAAGAATTACACAAAGGTCTGACAGTAAGACACACATAATAGATAAATGACACAGTATTTCCACATCTCAGTTGGAAAGATTCAGATTACATCATCATTACCATAGAGTTTGCGACCATAAGTCATAAAAGTGTAACAACAAAGTCAAGGGACTTGCTCACGGATTGATTTTTTTCTCTCTTTTTAGGTGTTCTCTGTCAAATTTATTTTCAACTGTACATTTCATGAATTTACATCATCCTGTATCAAAATATGCTAAATTTGAATGTTAGAGTGAATTCTTGTGTAAATTACAGATTAAAGACTTAGAGAAACTTAACATCTTTTTTTATCAAAAGCTGCAGGAAAAGAAATTCTCGATACTTTTTGTTCCTTTGTAGTTCCCCTTTTCAGAATGTATTGTCACCATTTCCAGATCCTACATTGACAATAATAGTAAAAGCTTGGTTTAAATGTAAAGAAAGCACTTACATTAAAATCTGACTTCCCCATCAAGGTTGCTAACATCTTACATGCCTGTATCTGTAAAGAAAATATTCAAAAAAAAACATAATGAAAAAAACACCACAGCAACATACAAAACTTTCTGCAAATTTATCATGTATAAAAATTCGTTCGCACACACACACACTCACATACATATATCATGGATCATGCTTCAAAGATGACACCTTGACTTTGCCCAATATAAGGTCAACAATGAGTTGTGTCATAGTTATACTACCTCCAACCACTTTCATTTGACCTGATATCTAGTCTTTGCAATTAATCATTCAAGTGAATCTGCTTGTAATTCACAGACAAAACTTTTTCTACGATGGATTCATTGACTGCAAATCAAGGGATAGATAATGACATAATCACAGAAAGTTTCAATGCTGGTTGAATTGAAAAATTGAAATTTACTACTACCTTTCTATAAAGTTGAACACCATCTTTCACATATTTCACCAACAGATCTGCCAAATACCAACCGTATTCCTGGGAGAAAAATTGAAGTACATTATAAGGCGTTCATTGCGATGGCATGGGCCCAACAGATCATGTTCTGGCAGTGGTGGTGGTGTCATTTTTGCAAAACAACGCAATTGTTATATAAGCGACCTAGCGGCCGATATAGCTCCGCTGTGTTTATGTACAGAATAACTATTTTTGACACATGTTGATGAAGAAGGTGGAAATCTTTGATAACTCAATGCAGTGGCCAGAAAAAAGTGGCTAAAATAAGCTGCAAAAATACAAAATTGAAGATTTCATCATACTTTGAATATATCACATTCGATCATCCCTAAGAACATGTCAACCAAAGCTATCTGATGAGTAGTTTTTGAGAATAAAATATTCTGACAAAAAATTGCCCCAAAAATAAAAATTGCAGATTTCATCATAATTTCAAAATATCACACTTAGTTCATATATAGAAACCTGTATGCCAAATTTCAAAGCTGTTAGACCAGTACTTTTCGAGAAACGCATTTTTTGACCAAAAATGAGGAAAAATTGCCCTAAAATTCAAAATTGCAGATGTCATCATTATTTCAATAAATATCATTTAGTTCATCTATGGAAACCTGTATACCAAATTTCAAAGCTATCAGATAAGTAGTTTTGGAAATACACATTTTTTGACCAAAAATGGCAAAAATTGCTCAAAAAATACAAAATTACAGATTTCATCAGAAATTCAATATATATTACTAAGCTTATCTGTAGAAAGCTGTATACCAAATTTCAAAGCTATCAGACCAATACTTTTTGAGGAACACATTTTTGGACCAAAAATGGCAAAAATTGCCCCAAAATTACAAAATTGCAGATTTCATCATTGTTTCCATAAATATCATTTAGTTCATCTGTAGGAACCTGTATACCGAATTTCAAAGCTATCAGGTGAGTAGTTTTGGAAATACACATTTTTTGACCAAAAATGGCAAAAATTGCCCCAAAAATACAAAATTACAGATTTCATCAGAAATTCAATATATATTACTTAGTTCATCTATAGAAACCTGTATACCAAATTTCAAAACTGTCAGACCAGTACTTTTTGAGAAATACATTTTTTGACCAAAAATGACAAAAATTGCCTTAAAAATGCAAATTTGCATATTTCTGCACATTTGAACAAATCTGAAATAGATCATCCCTAGGGACATATGTACCAAATATAAAAGCTATCTGACCGGTAGTTTTGAAGAAGAAGATTTTTAAAGATTTTTTTACCAAAATGACAAAAATTGCCTTAAAAATACAAATATGCAAATTTCACCACCATTTTAACAAATCTGATTTAAGTCACCTAAGCAAACTGCATATTAAATTTCAAAGCAATCGGACAAGCGGTTTCAGAGAAGAAGATTTTTTTACCAAAAACACCAAAAAAATGCCCCAAAAATACAAATATGCAAATTTCACCATGATTTGAACAAACTGAAGTGAGGTCACCCCAAGTGAAACTGCATATAAAATTTCAAAGCAATTCGACTTGTGGTTTCAGAGGAGAAGGCAATTGTTGACGGACGACGACGGACGCCGGACGCCGCCGGATAATCAACCTATTTGATAAGCTCCGCGTCGCTGACAGCGGAGCTAAAAACTCATAAATTTCACACATTCATATGACTGAACACGTAGCTCTGCACATTTTGATATTTGAATTATTTTTTCAGCTACTAAGAAAGATGCCAAAAACTACATCTGCAGAAATGAGTGTGCATTATTGTAATGTAAATTATGTTTTACACAAGTTACCATAGTAACTGATACAGTCAAGAGTTACTTTGAAGAAATATGACAATGAATGTAGACCCATATCTTGACAAAGAAATTATACACAAGCATTTGACCTCTGTCTTCCAGACAAAATTCACTTACTGGTAATCTGTATATAAGATCTGTGAACAACATTGGATGAAGACGACTCTCTCTTCGTGATAAAAAGTCATTTAGAGCATTTCTGTAGAGTTGACTGACTTTGGCAATGTCTAACATCCCTTGACGCTCCTTAGAGACATCGTCTTCTGGGTTACTTTTGGATTTCTTTTGCCTTTTCGATTTACCAGTTTCTGCGGTAGCTGCAGAATTACCCCTTAAGACCCGTACCTGACAAAAAAATTATTAAGTACGAACATGAGTATCTGCATAATCTGTGTTACTACGTTTTGAGTGAAAGTTACCACTTAAGCTGATTTTACTCGACCTAGCAGATACGGTGTCTGGTATACACATATGGTATACATAAAAACCATGACAGGTTTATCTGACACACGTAACAGTCTCATACATGTGATGCAATCTCTCATTGGACTAACTACAGCTGGTAGACTACCGTATTTGAAATTTTATTTCTTGCAATATGGGATGTCCAGCTTCAATCTAAAGTGTATCCACTGTAGGCAGATGGACAATGTCTCTTTTATGAAACTTTCTGCTGTTTATCTGAGATGAAATATTGCTGGTTCTGTTGCATTTATTTGTGTGTACCTGACAATGTAATGATGAGGTAGAGTGACATTGGCTGCGATAGAACTCTAATATGTGAAACATTATCATTGACTGTACGTACAGTGTTAAATCTTATCAGTTTTCGATTTACCTGAGTGACCATGGTTATTTAATAAAATCTACTGAGACAAAGTACATGTACAAATTTCAATGTCTAGAGTTCATGGTCCACGATCCTTTGACTTGAGTGATAGAGGACGGAATGTTGCATTTCAAGGCTAAGTTGTGGATTAATTAAAATGCCATTTATTTCAAATCAAAAAGGTATATGTCATTGTCATTCAGGTGCAGTGAAAAGACTACAATATCATTGATAAATTGTAATCTGTGTCTTAGAAATTGCTATTTGTTATATTATTTTCATTGTTACTCATTTGAACACACATGCATAATGTGAAGCAATGCTTTTTGAAAGTCTGTTGCATTTCAAACTCTGATTTCACACAGTAAAGTAATTCAGGTTGAATTTTATTGAATGTACTATACATTGGATACTCACAAGAAATAGACATCCTGATGACGCCAGGGATACCATATGAACTGATGTGGCTGCAATAGACACAAATGAAAATCCACATGAACTGAGCCCCGACAAATCCCTTGGCAGCTTTAACTGTGAGAAATTCCTCTTATTATACAATGCACGAAAGATTTGTTATAGCTCTGTTACACTAACTGATTATTTAAATATGTACAAAATTCCATTTTTTTAATTTGGATAATATCAGATAAGTTATAAATTTAGGAGCAAAACTATCAAAGGACCTGAAAATTACTGAGGTAAGTTTTGGCAATGAAGGAAAATATTTGTTTGAATACTTAGCAGTTGCTAATGTGATATCTTTCTGGGAAAAAAAGACATTTCATATTAAGTTTTTGATCTGATATGATTGGTACAATGTGAATCCAAGTTCTAGCTGAGAAAGAGATAATGTGGCATGTTACCTTTGTGTGCAACTTTGAACAGATCTTCCAGTATTTGATGTAAATGTTCACTTTTATCTTGTATGTCATGGGGATACTAGAAAAAGAAGAGTGTTTTTTGTCATGTTAATGAAAAGACAGGGGGACATGGATTTGAAATTTTCAATTTGCAAATTTTGAATTTTGAATAAACCTGTGATCAAATGATGGCATTTGATTCCCACTTCTGAACAGAGAGTATTTCAGGCTTTCTATACACCTACCAAAGAAATAATGATTTAGGATATCCTTTCACAATCTGTTGCTACCAAAACAAATATCTAAGTTGAAAAATACTGTTCTAGTTCAGTTCTCATGGTGAAATAAATTTTGCATCTATAGCATCATGTTTTGAAGAAACTCTTTAATCTGAAGCAAATGGGTAGAATGTTATTTTACATGTTTTAAATTAAAGGTATACAGTCACTTGTAATCTAAATATGCCCATATATGGTCAAAGGGGTGTTCCTTGGTATTCAAAATGCCCATGTGAGGGCGCTGTTTTTAAAAAGTGGCCACCCGCTTAAAATCTGTGATTGGTTAGATTTTCTCTTTCCATGGTAACTGTGGCAAAATTGGAACAGGTGACAGTATACCTTTACCCCTTTCACCACCATAGTTTGACCCAAATCCATTGTTTTCTATGGTAAAGTTGGACCTGTACACACGGAACTGGGGTGAAAGGGTTAATATGAACAACTCACGGTACACTAACCTTTTTCATTCTACATAGTTTGTTTTTGTAAAGTGCAGAGGCTTTTTCTGCCAGTACGTTTTCTTCTTTCTGGTGTACGGCTGACTGTATGGTTATGAGCAGAGGATGGATAAGTTCCTGTAGGAAAACAGAGCAGCAATGCGTGAAATATTTTGAACTAACACTGATGCTTCCCTAAAGCATGTGAAAAGATGAGCACACAATATGTTCTTTCCTTTGTGTTTACAGTGTGCTGCAGTAGCCAATGGAGGTCTTTCAATAGACTTGTGACATTGATACACAAAAAATAAGAAATGGCTGTCATTTAG
This sequence comes from Ptychodera flava, assembly GCF_041260155.1. Taxonomy (NCBI): domain Eukaryota; kingdom Metazoa; phylum Hemichordata; class Enteropneusta; family Ptychoderidae; genus Ptychodera; species Ptychodera flava. The sequence goes on along the minus strand of NC_091939.1, from coordinate 18,510,228 downwards.
GCATACATGCACACACAAACAGAACTCTACACAAGGCTCAGAATTCAAATTATCTGTAGCTGTACTCAGTCTCGACCAACCGGATCAAATCTTACATGTAATCATAAGAATCTCTCTCACATAGCAAAACAACATTCTGTTGAGACACTTGGCTATACAAGGAGAAAATGAAGAAATGTTGTGCTTTCAGGGGGATTTCCTATAACCCTTTTCCTGCCAAGTTCACATTTCACCATCAGGTCAAGATGGTAAAAATTACTGAAATACAACATATTCCATATGGTGTATTTTAACATAATATTGAACATTTGATGGCCATTGAATACATAAATACTGTAAACTTGATTTTTATGGAGTAAAGATGCTATAAGAGACCAAGCCAAGTGGGTGAAAATACGTCATGTTTTGGCTCAATACCGCTTTTTACTGACTTGGCTGACGGGGAAGTGATACTGTCTGGCAGGAAAAGGGTTAACCTCTCTCCTTTTAGACATTTTCTATTATTGTTTTCAAGGACATCTGTCCAGGGAACTGTTTTCCTTGGGTAAGGGCAATGGTGGTGATGTGGGAGTGTTACGGTACATTCTAAAAAGTGGGATAAAATGAGTTAGCCTTACCAGTACCAAGGGATTTGTTGGCTGTTTCTTGATAAATATATCTAACAAATCCACTACCCTACAAAAAAAAAACGAAACAAAATGTCAAACTTTATATTATCAGCAAGAACATAAAACATGCATTATTTTGTTTATAATGTGCCTCTTTGACTGACAAAATAAACATGTATGAAAAAGCCATTGGATTCATCCGCAATCCTTGTCTGAATGACACTCTTCTGTCTTAAAACACAGTGTTGGCAAGGCTGACATACACTTCAGACGATAACACTAGGCTGTACTGTTTAGCATTATCTAATGGAAGAATACATTTACTGCTCAATTTTCAATATACACAGCATCTTTAGAGAAGCAGATTATTACAAAAGTCTAAAAAATCTGGATATTTTGCAATGCACAGTTCGATATGAATGTGGACAGACAGGAGTTACCAGTACCGTATACATGGCATGGACTTTGGCAAATTCAACATGCTCCCACGGCAACAGTGATGACAGCATGAAAAGAGTTACTAACGACAGAGTTGAAGACACTATGAACTTGTAAGTTTCTTTTTTGAAGCTAATTTCAATTAACACATTACATAATGTGGTTCCTGAAGTATGGGTATTGCTGAAAATTATATGGTAAAACTTGTTCAGTCACGGTGACTTTACCTTAATTTGAAATGTGCCACCATTGTTTTGCTGTCAGCTTTTTGTTTCTTCTTCGCAGCTTTTTCTCGCAGCGCTGCCGCAAGGAGTTCATCTCTTTTGAACATTTCACTGTCACTCAAGTCTTCCACCTCATCAGAACTAGAGCCACTTTCCTGAAAATGTAAGTGTCAGGCACTATCCTAAATCACAATCTCTTTATCATACAAGTACTACATTCTCCCGGTCTTTCATTCACTTTCAAATCACACCTGATGTTTGGTTTGTTAACAGTGCTACAGGGCAGCGCAGACACTGGAGGAAAATTTGATTTCTGTAACAGGCTCATCACATTGCTTTGTTGAACTGAGAGCTACTTATGCGAGCTAAAACATGACTAAATAGAAGTATAAAGACACTATTATACTTTGTAGGAGGCTGTAAAATGAGTAGGATTATGTTGGACAGATTGCGTTGATCCAACAGCTTGCTTGCAGGACTACTATACCTACTTGAAAGAGGGACCCTCAACTTTAATACACATGAATGTCACCCATCTCTCACACTAAAACTAGGGTTAGGATTTTCAAGGTTAGATTCATCGTCACTGGGATTTCCTTTGAGAAAGTGCAAGCACAATCTTTGATTTCAATTCCAAAACAAATTTTCTAAACCTTTATTTGCCACTCCCAAGCAGCAATTGCATACACAAATTGTTTGGAGAATCATACTCAGCCAAAGATATAAATAAACTCTTATTAGAAAATTTCAGAAAATATCAAATACAACACTGTAGGTGCTTGACAAACAGGTATTTGTGTCTTTCTTTGTTTCTGTATTGTGAAATTCACCTTACCTCATCTGGATTCACTCCAAGCGCATCCATTAACTTCTGTCGTAACTCCTGATCAACTACATCATCTTCTTCTTCCATATCATCTTCATCCTCCTCCTCTTCCTCATCTCCATCGTCATTGCCATGGTGACCATTCGTAAGTTGATGATCATCCATGTCAACATCATCTTCTTCCTCCTCCTCCTCCTCATCATCATCTTCCTCTTCAGAATCTGATTCAATTTTGATCTCAACGTTATCCTCACCAGGTTGCGATTTGCTAGGATCTAACACCTGTAGGAGGGAAAAAACAGGACATGAAGTGTATACTGAAATGCAATGACCATCATCAAACACTGGCACAAATCAATGAAATAAATGGTCAGTGTTTTTTATTGATGGGAAAAGTTTATGCTAATGAACACATTTCTTATGATTTATATCTTCATATAGACTAAACACAACCGTTTGTAGAATTAGACTGCGAAGTTACTGCTGTGAACTGCAATAAAACTGTTTACATTAATTAGTTTCAACTGTAGCTAGCTGGTAAAGTCGACAACATTAACAGAGTCAGAGGACACAAGATCTGCTTTTTGACTGCCCACATGCAGAGTAAAAGACATCTTATGTCATCTGACTTTGTTAATGTTGTCGACTTTGATAGCTGGTTACAGTTGAAACTAATTAGTGTAAATAGTTTTATTGCAGTTTGCAGCAATAGCTTTGCTGTCTAATTCTGCAAATGGTTGTAAGAGTGTATCAGCTTTGGGTATGGTGGTTGCTTGTATATCATGAAGCTAAATCAGGCAAGGGACAAACTGCATTACAATTTGCTAAAAATTTCTATGGTCATTTATGTGTACATGGCAAATGTGAGACAAGTACTTTTCAAAAAGCAATGGTTTTCATTTTCCTTATTAGTCATACATCTAATTTTGTAAAAGACACCATCCTTTTCGTATTATTCTTTGGCTTGTCAGATGAGAAGTTATTGGCAAGACCGAAGCACACTTGACCCATACTGAGCAATCTTACAAATCTTAGAGGTTCCAGTTGCTTTACAAGGCTGTAGGAGTGTCTCCGGCCCCCTAGCAAACCTGATTTTTTTTTATCAGGATTGGCCCAGTTTTCTTAAGGTGTGCCAAGAGGTAGAGTCTCTGTCCCAGAAAAAAGTGACGTCAGGGTTGACAGTACTCGACTCACATCAAGAAGTATCTGCAAAGCATCTCTGGTGAGGTGAGGGCAGATGATTTTGAAGACATTGTCCACTACAACTCTCAGAAGATGTGAAGGTTGTGACAATAAACTCAGAAGGATTTCTGTGACTACTTCTATCCATTCAGGCTCCTCATCTTCATCCTCAGTGTCTTTCTTTCTCACTGAACGACGTTTTTGAAGGGCCTTTTTTTGACAGCCGTGTAAATCCTGTAAAACAAGTCAAGAAAATGTGGTTCTGTTGTCTGGACTTTTTGTCATTTAGTTTGGTGCACACTGTGGTATAACATTAAAGGTAGACAGACGCCTGTAATCTAAATATGCCCATATATGGTCAAAGGGGCATTTTCGGTATTCAAAATGCCCGTGTGAGGGCGCTGTTTTAAAAAAGCAGCCACCTGCTGTGATTGGTTAGATTTTCTCTTTCCATGGTAACTGTGGCAAAATTGGAACAGGTGACAGTATATCTTTAAACCTCAGCAAGTTTATTTTGGAGCTGTAATGAAGGTAAAGATAATATTAGACAATACTGCTTCATTTTGGGGCTAATTGATCACAATGTGATAGCACTATTGTAATGGACGAAATGAGAGTCAGCTAGGTTTTGGATTAAACTGCAACTTTACAGAACTACTAATGATGAAGCTAGAGGACCTCTTATGCAAATTTGTTTGAGAGTGATTGAACTATTGAGATGTCACATGGACATATCTGAGAAACAGGCTTGGCTTCTATGAATGCTTCCCCAGACAAGCAGTTTTACATCGCTGAAGCTAAAGAAGAAATAGATGATATGGCATGATGGAATGCCGCAATGCTCACCTCTAGAATTCCAAGTGCCTGTTTTGGTTCTGTAAACAACTGAAGACCAATATGTAAATACAACAACTGGAACGCGTAACCTTCTGACAATGAACTGTCCTTGCTGGTTCTCTTCTGAATCTTTCTGACGGCAGCTAGCATCATATTCCACGATTCCATCATCTTCAACAGCACATTCAAATTTGAAAAGGGGAAGCGCAACGGTGAGATAATGAATGCAAAACTGTATAACAGAGGAATAGTGCCCTGACCAGATATTCTCTACTTTGAAACAGTAGTGTCAGGTAAAATAGTAGTTCAGGTCATATGGTACAATGGTAGTACAAATCATTGGATTATTTATGATTATTGTATACATAATGAGAATTTGGTGTACCAACAAACTGCATAGCATATCATTACATTAAGGTAATGACTGAAGGTCCAAGATTCAGGTGACCATTGTTCAAAGATTTTTTGGTGAAAAATAACAGTTGTTCACTTGTTCACACCTCATTCAATCTCTTTACAAGAAGCTCAACTGGTGAAAGTTTTCAATGAAAATAACAACAGTTACAGCCATTTTGAATTTCAAATACCACACTATTAGATTGGTTTGTATAACATGATTCTTGAATCTAAAAAATCTGTACGGTAGCACTGTTTTTCCATGTACGTGAAAGAGAAAAGTTCTGTACTAGAGCATTAATAGTTTGTTACAATAAGATACAGTAAGAAATTTATATAGCTCCCGGTACCCATCAAAATGTTCACCAGAGCTTCGCACAGTATCACATGAGTATGCACTCTCAAAACTGTAGGTCTTGATTCTAGATTTGAAACTTCAGAACTTGAAGCAGAATGACTATGACAAGGCAGTCGATTCAATTTCTTATTTACAAATGCAAGAAACACGTGATTCTGCATATACCAGTAGTTTTAAGAACAATCCAGTCAATTTCTTTTTTCTATTTAAGGTCTGGAGGTAGTACTTTATCACTGAGTTTGGACACTGGGTGGCAGTGTTCACTTTTGAGTAACTGTACAGCGAACATCACAACTTCATACACATATAACTGGCCTTCGCTGGTTGTTCCCATTAGTTTCAATGGCTTCCCTGAACTTCTGGCTTCTGAAAATTCATAAATCAAGCACGAAGTAATAGTACACCACCAACAAGACAATGATAGCAACGCACTGCAGTAAAAATTACTGGTACTTGACTGGCTGCTGAGCAGTGCATCGAGATATGCATGCAAATTCCAGCAAGAAATGACAAAATAGCTGCTTGTAACAGCCCTGCCAAGTCTGAGCTATGAAGGTGGTGACTTTCGACAAAAGATGAACTTATCAAAATCTGGATTCTGTTTCAGAACCACATGTACAAAGGAATACATTGATTCAAGGCAGATTCCTGCATAAGCACATATAAAGATAAGAACACTGCCAGTATATTGTTAAAATATTCCATGTAGAGACAAAATTTTCAGTGTTTTAAAAGAAAACAACAAATAAAAGCTTTTCTTACCAGTCGTTAGGATATTAGATAGAGAGTTTAATGCACTGAAGAAAAACTGTGATAGCTGTGTTCGAACTGCCTCTGAAACGGGTTCATCCAAGACAACCTGACACTGAAAATGAAATTTCAAGCAAAACAAAACTGAGTTGAAGAATGGATTATATGGAAAAATCATCAAAGTGACTTCATACTTTACAAAATAAACTTTGTTCAATTGTCATACTAATACTATATTTGTGTCAAAACGCTTCCTTTTTTTTCCAATGAGATAAACCAATTTTCTTAGACTCCACCATTCAAGCACCTCAATCACCTTTAATGGGGTAGCTCTTATAATTGAGAGCTGTATAAAGTTAGTCTGTAAAGTGACCAGAATCGGTCGAGAGGACTGTCTTTTCAGAAAACTATCACCAACTAAGTAAGTTAGTGAATGAAATTTGAAAGAAACTGAAAAGAACCAGTGATGGCACCAATAACAATTATTCTTGAGTTTTCAAGAAACTTTGCTGAGGTTCTTTGAATGTACTGTTGCTCTAACAGGGCTTACTTACTGTTCAGGACGATTTGGCACTTTTCAGTGATATCCAAATCTGGGCTTAACACACTTACCTCTGGTATTTCATCATCCACAGTAGTTACTTTGAAGAAGGCATGGAGGAACATGAATCTTACACACTGCAACAGCCAACCATCTTGTCGCGGTAGAGCTAAATTACGAACCAAGTACAACAGCTACAGGGGAGAAAGATGATTCAGCTTAGTATTTGTTTTTCTTGTGCCAAAATTTGTACGGTGACCCCGATTTTTATTCTTGCTTTTGAAAGAGAGTGGTTGAAAAACTCCTTGTGGAAAGTTTGAGCAAAAGTTTACGTCTTTCACTTTTGAGGCGCACACTACCTTAAAGCCCCAGTATTTGTAACTTTTAACCTTTTTCAATGTTCGAAATTACATATTATTCTCTTACATCCATCGTGAAATGTTGTTCAGTAAAGAAATAAGCCAAATTTGTGCTCCTGTAGTGACATACAAACGCTAAATATTGCCCGATCAAGTTGGATTGCCGCGCGGGTTTGTTGACAATTTGTAGGCTGTGCACGTGATCGAGAACGCCGATACTGATGACATCATCGAGCCTGCAACATTCCTGGGGCCTTGCCATGCCACGCCACACTGCCTGGGTAATCGCCCATGGTCGCCGGCTGAATGACCTGCGAATGGTTTTATTTTGTTCTTCTCCGTTCAAATACGTACTGCTACTGTGTTTCAGAGGATACAGAACTTTGGCAGAGGAGGCTAACATTCTATTCTGGTACCGTGTGCGTTATATACGGATTATTCAAAGTGCAGTCGGCAGTGCACCCTGCAGTTGGTCACTTAGAACTCCGGGTACCGATGTAAAATCAAGACGACACTATATACACTTGACTCACTTCTGTAGGCAAATAGCTATCAAAATTGAGTAACTTGAAGTAATAAATTTCAGCTGATTGTCGCTTTAGCGGCAAGGTGATTGCGAAATCGAAGCAACATAGTTTGGCAATGTATGGTAGGCTGTCGAATGCAGTGAACGCGATGGCCCTGGCAACAAGTAAGGGAACCTTCAGTATTTACGACCTGGGGGTCATTCAAAAATTGAAAGCTATAAGGGGGTGCTCAAAATGTTTTTTCTTTGTCTTACTCTGTCCTCAATGACATAATGATGTTGATTATATATATTTTCTCTGATACATATTAAATAAAAAGAAAATAAATACTCTAACAGAACAATAAATATCAACTAGATGAAGCAAGGCAAAAAAACTACAAGTAGCTGCTACTACTAGCAATACTTATTATGAAAGAGAAGATAGTGACGATGAGAATGATATCATTGTTCATGTACGCAATGGCACCAGCGACATTAAAGATGAGGATCAACAGTGGTGATGATGATGTCACACAGTAGTTTTCTGCAGTCGTTACCAGGGTTGGAAGGAGAGGCTGGGTCATGGAGAAATGTTCTCGACAGATATCACTATAAGTGCACAGGATCTAGGACAAAACTGAACTGTTGTGAATTCATCCTTTATATTATCAGAAATGTATATTTTACTTGACTTGAGTTCAACAACCATTTGGACATTAACCATACCATAATGACATGCTACCCATCCAAATTTAACAAAACTATGTGGTCGGAGACTGCTTATTAGGTGAGCTTTATATCTACATATTATTACATGGGCTCAGGTAAGCCAAACTTTCTGTTAGAGAGGGGGTTAGGGACTCAAAGTCATCATGGTTGGCTGGGGTGCGACTCAAAATTTCGGAGTTTCTAATGTAATTCCTCCGACCCCTAGATCGTAAATAATGACGGCTCCCTAAAAAGCTGTGAACGCCCGAGTCAGAACGATCGGGACCAGTATACGCACTGCTGTATCTCAGCGAAAATTTAGAAAAAAACAATGGAGCTACTGCTAAGAAATTTACAGACTCTTGGCTCTTGATGCATCAGTTACTGAGCTTTTATACTGGTAAAAAGGCATTCTGAATACAGCGGTAAATTTCCTCCCAAACGAGAAAGGATAACACGCGGGCATTCTGCAATGGACGCTGTCAATTTTACCTTGCTGCAGGCCCCACACCAATCTCGGCCCGGCCCCGCTGCACTTGTACAGTCTACTACCTCCATGTAGTACAGCCTTACAGGTCTAGTAGCTGGCCAAAGACACAAAAAACAACGTCGGAGTGTAAATTCCGTAGGTCAGAACCGTTGGTCATAAACTTTCAGAACCAGTGATGTTTAAAAGTTTTGTATTAATCACTTCATTTAGGTTTATGTGAATGACCTTCTCATCGAGCTGCGTCTATAATTGTCCCGGGCATTGTCCATGCAAATTTGGGGCCTGCCTTAGCTCCCTCCGATTGTCTGTAGACTTCAGCCTGAGCAAATTGTACAGTTGTGAAAGTCAGATATGTATCATGAATTTTATACAAAAATATAAACAACAGAATCAAACCAAGAGGTTAGTTTGCTGTCGGGCCGGGTGCGCAGGGGACGACTTTGCAGTGAGGCCGGGATCTCTCTTGTGTTCGAACTTCCATCGCATCGCAGCTAGCCGATACTTGTTGTACTACTGTAGTCCTTGTGAGGATTAGGTACCCATTTAACGTTCGATATTATTTTGAAATACTTTTAAATTTAATAAGTAAGACTTTTGTACTGCATTCAAGATATAATTTTTCCTTTCTGAGCGTTTTCAATTACGCCGTACGGCAACGATATGCAAAGTTGATAGGCTGTGTTGCCTGCAGCGTAGCCTGGCCGTACACAAAACTTCGTTTGAGTAGACGGAGCAGAATCAGTCCCGTCATTTATTTTCAACGAAATTTTCATTATACTCCATAATGGAAGAAACGACTAGTTCAATGATTACAATGGTGAAGTGTTGAATTTTTATTCATATATGTTTTTCTCTCTCAATTCATTCAGCAAACTTGATCTCCGTACCATCGGTCACAACATGCAGTGCCTTGCATGAAGCTTACAATCGACTGCCTCCGTCGTTAGTTTAGCTGTTCAAGACGTTTGTTTGCACGGCTCATTATAGTCGGAACAATCTGTAAACACTTACATATTTATATCTTTCCGGTATTTCACTCAACTTTCGCGCGTTTTTAGCTGAGTCTCCAGTTTCAATGGACCAGACCTTTTCGAAGAGCGTATGGTTTCTACGGACGCCACAGTAAAACTTGCGTAGATGTGGTTGAGCATGCGCGGTGGTGTGATTACGTTTCATTTCGTGTGTCAACAAAGCTGACTTCTGGTCCGGACAAGAAGTCATTTTTCACTCCTTTTACTGTTTATCGTGAGGCGGACTGGGCATGCAACTCATGTGATTCAGTATTAATTATGGTCTACTTTCATATTCTGAGGATGTCATTTTAATCAAAAATATGAAAAACATTGTTAAAAGTTACAAATACTGGGGCTTTAAAGCATACAGCATAATAGAAGACACTTCCTTACCTGGCTACACACCCATTTCCTGTCAGTATCAATATTGGTTGATTTTAACCTGTTAAAAAAATATACATCATTAAATGTAATCATCATACAGTATAGATTTAAATACATAGACAATTAAAACTGACACTGATATTTTACAAATTCACCTATCTTCCATTTTTCCCTGACAGCCTTTTAGTTATGTCATCCTGTTACCATTTTATTTCTGTGAGTCATCCCCAGACAAACCTTTACACATTCAAATCTGAAAATCGTTTGCAATATCATGGAGTCTGAAATCATAGACAAGATATGTGGAACAAACCTTGGCTGTGGTAACCCTTCATTGAAGACTGACTTCAGCCATGTAATATATAACACAATGCCATCATGACTCAATCCATTGATTAAATTTAGAATAGTTTTGCTCCTTGTAACTGTATCAAATTGAATTCCTCCTCTTTCCAGCAGTGTTGTCAAGATTGCAGCTTGTTTCTCAGCACTCTTGATCTCTTTCATCTGCTCTGACAGATTTTCAACCTTAAACAAGGCAAAAAATCATGTTCATGTTAGAGAGTTTTTGAGGAGAACATTGAGCAGATAGAAATAGCCTGTTGCTGTTACGGTCTATGGAAGCTACTGACAAGAGAATGCATATAAACATGACTTTTCTCCACAGAATGATATTTACGAAATATTGAGAATACTTGTAACACAGTAAGCGCATCAAGTTCACAGAACATCTGAAAATATAAGGCTTGCTTTGCATTGTAGCATGACCTTTGCTACATGTACATGAGCATATCCGTACAAGATACAGATTCCGTCTGTGTAGAAAGCTGTGAATACAGAAGTACCCTTCCTCACAAAGTCCTCTTATTACTGAAAATCTACATCCACATGGAAATTCTTTTGTAAAACACTCTCTGACAACTGGACACTTCTGAAAACACAATAGGCCTTTTTGATATTCTACGTTCTGGCAGGTTTTTGCTGTCTTTTGAATATTGAAAGATGTTTCCGACTCACCAACTGTTTGGCATCTCCATGGAGTCTGCTTTGTTTGTTGGCCAGGTGGTTCATTATACACCGTAGAAGATTTTCGCTGAATAGACACTTCACTGCGTCTTCCTTGACTAAAGGTAGTGTCTTCTCCAACAATCTGAAGGCTAGATATTTCCTCGTATGTGATAGAGTGCACATATGCTCATCAATGGCCTCAGTCCAGAATTTTTCAAGTTTTGCAGTATCTTTGACAAGTTGTGAGAGCACTAACTCACAGATGGAGTGTACATTTTGACTTGCAGTACTTGCTGTTTCCTTTTCCGAAAAAAGAAATACATTTTACAACAAGATGATACAGATGAAATGTACAAAAAAGAAATCTTGACTTTAGAATAGATCCAAGGTTTTAAACAGTTCAATATATATCATTATTTAAATTATCTTCTACGAAATTCTGTATTGCCTCACTTTCAGCTAGCCTGAGTTGAGCAAAACACTGTTCTTGTCCGGTACATGTACATGATACAATACTTTGTCCAGAAAGGCTTTGATAGATATCACCGTTGTAGCTAGATTTTCTTCAAAGGCAAGTGAAAAATCAGGCAGAAAGTCATAGAAATGTAGCACATGTAGTTTATCATTAACTGATAGTAGAGGAAAAAGTTTAAATCTTACTTACATCTAAAATATTGGCTATTTGAGGGAAGTTTTCTTCCTGTACAAGGTCATCACAAGACCAGTGAGCTTTCAAGAACTTGGAATTGACAACATTCTGGAAGAAATGTTATTGCAAGTCTACACTGATTCAAAGATTGATGATTCTTTCATCAAAATTGTGACCAACACGATAGATTTCCAAATTCCTGTATAGATTTTCAGCATGGTGGGAAGTGTAAGGGATGAATTGGATATTTTGACAGTGTCAGTAAGACTGAGAATATTAATTGTTCTCACTCACTATAAACTCTTTCATCACAATTCTTCTATTACTGTTTTCAAACAAGCAAGTCAACGTACAAGGTGAAATTCATTAAGAAGTACGGACGACTGATTAGGATACGATTGAGCCATACAAAAATATGCAATTCCCCTGATAAGGCTCTGAAAAAGGGTCAAGCCAGTTCAGCACTGTTTTGCATTGGTTTTTTTTTTGCTGGGACCGAGAGAAAAAGGAGAAAAATGGACATTCACACAATAGATTTCATTTGGGAGGGAAAAATAAGGTTCTTTTTTTTCATTGAATGTGATGCAACTTCTATGGCTTATTACATCACAAACATATTTACACAAATATAACAATTAGTGTTGCAGGAAAAAAACAAATTTTTCACAACTAACTTGTAGAAATCAAATGACTGACAGATACTTACAGGAAATTGATTGTGACACACAAAGATCAGGTGTAGTCTTTGCGGAGTGCAATCTTCCCAGCCTTCTTTCAGTTCAGCATTCAATACTGGCCAAATGTAGCTTTCGAACATGTCACTGTTACACTGGGAAATACAATACACAAACATGTAACATTGTGCCGCACACATTGCTGAATATAACAATTTCCAAATACCGTTTTCATTACACTTACTTTGTCTGGCTCTTTCAATGGTTATATATCACTTGGCCAATTTGAAAAAATAAACTTCAAACATCTCTGAAGGATTCTGCACAAGAATTTCAGGCATGATGTGGCTGGATTATGTCTCCTTTGCAATTTTGACTTCCTTTTCACATATTGTCTATGATAGAAATTTATCTTGTCCCGTATTTGCAAATTTTAAAAACATTCTACGCAATTTAACCAGCAAGGTTTAATGAGCCATCTATAGATAAAAAAATGTGTGAAGTTAATTTGGCAAACAGATTCAAACTATGCAGGCTATGACAGAAATGGTCGAATTAATATTGGTATCCTTCATATTACACCTGAAAAATGCCTTACCTGGACAATGATGTCCGCCAACGCCTGGGTGCATACATCTTCGAGATATCCTTTCTTTTGGCTCAGCTTGAAAAGCTCTGTTGTAACTTTCTTAAGACAGTTTTCAGGTTCCTTTATAAACAAACGTAAAATGTGAAGACATCAATAAGCCAAAGGCTTTGGATTTTATGGTTGCGAGCATGAACTTTGTCGTCAACAATTGAGCAAATCATTGAATATGTGAAATAAAATGTACTGTGATCGGTGTACACTGGATAACAAGATAATTCACAGACAGATCTTCATTTATCATACACTTAAAGGGACAAAGTCGGCCATTTTTCAAGAATTTTGTTTGATGCAAGATACTTCTTATATTGTTTGACATGTTGAAAGATACTGAATAAATGGGTGACCATGCATATATTCGACCCCGGTTTTAGACAAATTAAATGAAACCATCAAGAAAATGAATTAATGGTCATGACCATTAATTCATTTTGGCGATGGTTTCATGTAGCATGTCTCTAACCGGGGTCCAATATATGCATGGAGAAGTATCTTGCATTAAACAAAATTCATGAAAAATGGCCGACTTTGTCCCTTTAACACTTCCATTCCCTTGGGATTGGGAGAAAACCATTTGCGGTACAAAGATGTACCATGATTTTTTTAGAAAGAAAGCCTCACCTTGAACAACCTTCCAGATTGAGCAATTGCTATGTAAGCAAAAATCTGACCAAAGGTACATCCTTTTTGTTCCTGTATATTAACATGAAAAGACATAAGGAACAAATTTAATCTGATTAAAATCCGATAGAGCGATGGGTCGGTCTTTAACGATTTCATGTTGCGGTCTTTTTTCCCGAAAGAAAGACGTCAATACAAAAGCATAAGAGACCGACCCATCACTACATCTCATTTTATTCAGATTGGGAATAAATTACAACTGATGCACGCATGGATTCCCTGCTTTGGAGACCCTGATTCAAGTGGTAAAATTTCACCGTTGAAGAGATTTTAAACACATAATCCATATCATTACACCTAAATACCATAGACCCTAGGTATATTTATACCAATATACGAGAAAAGATAATTGAGTGCCAATCTTCTACACCTGCATATGAAAATGATCTGATTTGATAGACTTTCAAAACATTGATCTAATAAACATATTTTGTAATTCAGTCAGGCTTAACTAATGAAGATCTCTAGACTGGTTTGGAAGCTGATGCAGATAGGTATCAGCACTGAAAATAATATTCAAATATTCAAAATGTTTCTCATTTCAGGATTTTGGCATCACACTGTACCGGCGGGATTCCTTTGATCTGGAGGTGTTTCTTGATGAGATTAAAAATGTCTTCAACTTTGACAGCATCAATGCAGGCGAGAATCTGTTGGGAGAATACCGTAAATAATCACATATCATTATTATGGCATTTCTAGTGTACAACAATTTTTTTATGAAAATGTTGAGTTGGGGACCAAAAAGCACCATTCCATGATCAGGATGTTCACCTCAATATGTATGCATGCGATCTTATAAAGAGGGAGAGCTTCATGTATTTTGCATAAAAACTGCTTTTCCTCATTATTTTGAAGGGCACTATGCTGGGAAGGGAGCATATTGACATATTGTTGCTTTTAAGTTGATTTCTAGGCAAGCTGCACCAAAATAGAGCCAGTCACAACACCACTTTGTCCCATACCGATTTATACCAACATCACCTCACACCAAAAGCACTCATACCGAAACCTCTTGCCTCAAGAGTCACTTTGCCGTTAAAACATCCTCAGAATTCCCCCCTCCCCAAGGAAACTCCACTTCTCCCCACACAGTCGCCAGATCGTAAAGCTGATAATCACCAACCGATGAACACAAAGATTTCATCCCTATCTGTTAATTCCAACGCAACAAAGTCTTGAAAGTGAACACATTTGGAAAAACTGGTGTCATGTAAAGAAAAGGCGTTGTCCCAGTAAGACAATTTCACTATACTAATACTATTACTTACAGTAGGTCTTTGATTGTATATGTGCATATGGTCTCATTGGCATATTTATGTTGTTTTTTCTTATTCAATATTGTGTATGGTTTCTGGGAGCTCAGAAAAGATTAATGTCTTGACAATAATGCATCAAAGTAATGCATACACACATTGCACTGACTCATGGCGGTTTTGGGACATGGTAGTACCTGGGGCAAAGTGGTTTTTGTATGAGGTGGTACTTGGTGGTTTTGGTATAGATCTTGGGACAACCTGGTTATGGTGCAAAGTGTCTGCTCATACGTGACATGCTTACCTCAGATAATGCAGTGGCATACCCTTGCCTAGCACCTTTCCGTGATGAGGCCAACCCTTTGACCAGTCTGAGTAGAGTATATGACAACTCTTGACAGTAATCTTCTCCTTCCTAGGGACAAAATGAAGCAAACTTTTGTTTTATTTTGAAACACTGCAAAGTTGAGAAAGTGGGGGACAATTTACTTTTTCTATTTACCATCATCATAGGCCTTGTATCACTGGCAAAATTTGAGACAGGCTGTTTTTTAGTTTACACTCTGGAACCTGTTGTCAGAAAAAACTTTGTGATTGTGTTGCAACTTTTGAACAACCTACCCAACAACAGGACAACCTGAGTACCATCAATGACAGTTTATGAAAACTTTAAAACTGATGTACCATAACACACAACTTACGTGTTGTAAAAATAACGAATAAAGAATACAAGTATATAAACCATCAGTATATATAGAACCACCAACTAATCCATCCACAACTAAGTTTTCAGTGCATTGTGAATAACAATTCATCAGAACATACATGTAGCAATTACCAGAATATGTGTATGTAGGCAATATAACACATTTTCCAATGTTACAAAATGAATAAAATAAAACAATGCTGAAATAATACTGAAATAAACTACTGACAATAAGCAGGTCAGTATTAAACTCAGGTACTATCATCAGACAGACACTAATAGTTGTTGGCTGATTACATTTTACAGCATGTAGCATGGAGCTGATGAAGTAGAGCTTCGGAGTCTGTTTTTAAGACAACATATCCTGATCTGGCGACTCACTCTGTGTGAATTGATCTAACAAGGTAGATACAGAACAGCTTCTAAATGATCGCAAAAGATGAGTGAGTGCGTGCGTGAATGAACGAACGAACGAACAAACGAATGAATGAATGAACGCGTGCATGAAAGAATGAACTACCGTAGTAATGAAATAGATGATGATACTGTCGAACTATTGACATACAAAATTACGCACTTTCACGAACCAATTATGACATTCGACGTTTCGTATGAGAAAAACGAAGTGCTGTAAAGCCTGGTCTCAAATGTTGCGGTGAGGTCCTGGTCATTCCCGGCCACGTCTTTGATTCGTATTGCTACAATGTTGCGAAATAAACGTACTGTTCTGCACTTACTGTAGATGTTGTTCCGTTTTCATGTTCAGTCTGTTTTGTCACAACGATGTCCAGCAGTCGCACAGCTCCGGACACCCTCTTCTCGTCCCTGGAATCAGCGAGATCCCAAAAGGTATTTAAAAACTCCTTGTCTTGCATTTTGGCCAGCTTTTCGCCTTTTCACTATCCGACAACGTGCTTCGACTGTCCAATGAGCTACCCTAACTTGGTAAATATTTGTCTATAACGAAGGAAAACTAAAATTGGGCCCATTCCACAATCGCAAAGATTTGGATTTTTAACTCCCGATTGGGAATAAAAGTATAATTTCCAATGAAATTCAGAAGAATATCATACAAGTTTAGAGAGACAGAGAGCAAGATTGTCGTCCGATCTTTTAGCAACTTAGAGGGCTCTACATTATTAGGTGTGATTGTTCGTGCAGCATTCCTCTTGCTTGTCAACAAATCGAGAGAAGGGAGATTAACACTTGGTAACGGTCACAGCGATATCAAAGGCAGTGATCTCCAAAATGATTTCCTACATTTTTGGAGAGCATTGTTGACATTAAGGAAAGGTTTGTACAAGCTTCTTAAGTAAATTCATGTAAGCAAAATATCTCAATGTTAGAGTGTGAGAGACCTGAATAGCAATCATATCAGTCTACTGTCACTGTCAGGACGTCAATGTATGGTACATATGCACCACAGGCTCTAGAGTCAATGCAGGCGAACCGCTAGCCGTCACTGATACAATAATGATTTTTATTGTATCAGTGACGGCTAGCGGTTCGCCTGCATTGACTCTAGAGCCTGTGGTATGCACACTGTCAAATCATACTACCGACAGATCGTCTCAACAAACCGTGAACGGACAGACCTGCAGACCATGGTCAAATAATTGCAGCGTAGACAAAAAAAGAAGGAATGTCACCATATTGATCTACACAAGCCTAAGAGACAGTTATCACCTGCCATTTCACGAAGATGGCCTAATTATTCAGGTCAAAATTCAGCTTTCAACGTTGTTCATTCTGTGAGAAATAAGCAGATACTATAGCAAAAGATGGATGCATATGGACACATACCATATATATATATATATATATATATATATATATATATATATATATATATATGTTCATTTACTTACCGGTATTTATGTAAATGTAGGATGTGCATGTATATCCAAACATAAGCACTGATCAAGTACCTTAATGGTCTTTGGTGCACTTAATTTGCACAATCCTGATTATAATTCCCATGGAATATACAAAATACAGATATGATAACACATCATGGGCAGCCCTTTGATAGTGGTAGTGTGCTTAGTTGAAAATTCAATTTGGGTATTTATATATTCGATTTAGAATATGATTTGTGTGATTTTTAATTGAGATGATTATTGGGTATATGTAAAGTCATGACTGTAACTGGCCATTACCATTGCACTTGTGCAAACTGAACACCCATGTTCATGTTCATTTATTCATTCACATTCAGAAATCTATCAATGATGACACACATTTACTGTACACACAGCCTGTCTCTCTCTCTTTTTGTATATGTCTCTTTATATCTTTGTTTCTGTCTACTCATGATTTTAATTACATATTTTCTCCCAACTCAGGATGGGTAGCAACCCAGGGCCAAGAGAGATAATGAGTGCATCACGGGCAGTAGCACTGGATTTGATGCTGAGAACATTTATGAACTCATCAGAGTTCAATGATATGCATAATAAGAATTGGGAAGCTATTGCTAAATTGATCCCAGGAACCACAGCAAAGCAGGTGAGTCTGCCAAGAGTTTCTCAGAAAATCAAGTTGTTACACAAAGTGCCTTGTATTAGCAATAGCTGCTGCTTAGAAATACCTTCACAGTTACAGTTGAACAATGTGAATATTACCTGGGTGTTGTATTCCACAGATAGAGTTTATATAATATGATGTCCTCATGTTTTGCAGTGCCCACAAACAAACAGTGTGTAACTTAAAACCCTTTGAACACTTTCACTACCATGGA
The DNA here is from genome assembly GCF_041260155.1 of Ptychodera flava. Lineage (NCBI taxonomy): Eukaryota > Metazoa > Hemichordata > Enteropneusta > Ptychoderidae > Ptychodera > Ptychodera flava. The sequence continues at coordinate 18,492,246 of NC_091939.1, read as the reverse complement.
TTGACCCAAACTCATTGTTATCACAGGTGATTATAGACCCGTTTACAGGGAGTTGGGGATGAACAGGTTTAAGGCTGAGGTGTAGCTGCATGCATCATCTATCTGTGATAGTATTGAAAATCAAAGTATCTTGTTATTTAATTATTCAGCTATTCTTTTAATACTATCCAATACCATATAACCGGTAAATGAAATAATCCATTTCTTCATTATAACAACATTCGTTTTTGATAGAATGGGCAAGTACACTTTAAAGTTTTCTCATTTTATATTTCCTGTCATTGTTGAAAAAGTCACATAACAAGAAAAAAGCACAGAATACCAATGCTGTGTGTTACGATGGTAAACAACATGTTGTTTGTTAGGATTCCAGTGCATATGTGCACCCAAGTAGACATCTTTCACTTGGGCACCTGTTCACTACAGTAATATCACTCAATTATTTATACAGATGTTAAAATTTGCACATGCAGTTCTGGTCCATTGGTAGTAATACTTGTATAAAAATCTCGATGACAGATTTCATTCACTTTAACTTTGTTCCTGAACATATTACACTATTCATTGAATCAATTCTTTTGTTTTTAAATTCAAGTGTGCAAAGAGATATGAAGACCTTCAGCATGCAACGGGGCGTGTACCAGCAGTGGGGGATGTGTCCGGCCTGGCAGCGCACGGTAAACCAATAACGCTTGAAAGAAGTGACAGTGGACTGTCCCGGTATGTCAGATCCATGCTTCACCAGAGTGACTCCGGCAAAAGTGATGGCAGTCGGGGAAGAAGCAGACCATCCTCAGGGAAGAGCAAAGGTCAGTTGTGAAGTCTCTACCTCTTCCTTGAAAGACCTTAACCATGGTTGTATTCAAGGAAATTTGAAAATAGTGTTTTATGATGTCAAGCTTGTAGATCAATGTTTGTCCTAATTTTGCCCAAGGATGCTGAAATATGCTATTTTTAAATCTGCTGGCTGTGAGATTAAATCATACAAGCAATATGTCTGGCCAAAGAGTCATCCAAAGTCATGTCTACAAACAGCTTTTCAATTTGATGTTATTTTGTCAGAATATTCAAGTCACATCAATTTGATATCAGAGAATGTCATGACCTCTTTTATTAAAACAGCAAGTGAATATCTATAGACTACACTTTCATTATAATCCTTATTGGCATCAGTATTTTCATGTATTTCTCAGAATGACAGACTGATTATAGTCTGTACAGGTGTATTATTTCACTTTTATCCTCATTTCATTTATCGATTTGTACGATTCAAATTACACATACTGTATACATGTTCGTTTGACCTTGACAACATTTTCATCTGTATGATGCCATTGGTACTGTCGCTTTCTACCTTTCATCTGTCCACTGCAACTTCAATGACTGCTATTTCATACCAATCTTTTCTCACTGCTCAACTCAGATTACTTTGCCCATGCCATAGTGGACATGAAAGTTAATTTTTGATTTGTGTGTTTCTGCTCCACAGATCGAAAACACAGTCAAAGTGCAAGCAGCAGTAAGGCTGCTAATAGTGACAAAGGACATCATGGCAACTCACAATATAGTCATCAAGATGAAAATCAGGGGTAAGATTTATATTCAAAAAATTTTATCAAACATGTCTGTATCAGCCTAGTCTCAACCTTGTGGATATTAATGCATACTTAGTGTTACATAATGGTATTGTGGATAATCTAATTTAAGGTAGAATGATTTCCCACTTTTAGAGATTTTATTGATTTTCCCAGTGAGTTCAGTATAAATATTTTGTTATTCAGGAGTTGTTCATGTATCTGTTAGGTAGTTTCATTAATAAACTGGACATGGAGCGCTATAGTGAATGCATATGAAATAACATGCTGGACACATGTGAAAATTTAATGAAAATTTTGAGTTTGTGTTGCTCTTCTAAAACATCTCCCAAATCAGGTATTACATAAATGCACAGGGAAAGTTCAATTACAATAATCCATCTTTCAACGTCAAGATCTCCAGCCTGTATGATGATAATGATCATATATGCCTTATGATTAGATAAGACTCTCTCAGTTTACATGCCATATATTCAGATTTCATGGATAAACTAGAATCTACAGACACTTTTCAATAACGATATTGAATTCAGACTCACCTCAGTTTCTCAGGATTTCTTATAAAGCAGCACAAAATCAAGCTTTGCTCTGCATTTTTAGGTTGCCACAGTACATTTGCAGATATTGTACTTTACAAATCAACGGAATAGTTTTCTGTTTTTCAAATTAAATATGGTCATACAATATTTTTGTTTATTTCAGACCAAATATGGTTATACATGTCTGTGATGAGGCTAAAAATTGTGAGTATGAGAATACAGATTTTACTTAAAATTTCAAACCTCAACTTCACTTACTTCAAAGCCACTGCATATTGGATGGACAAGAGTGTATCATTGTATGTTGAAGTCCCTTAGTAGAGAATCTTTTTCATTGAGTAGACCATTGTGAATTAAATAAGACATTTGTTTTGAATTATCGAGTTGCCAAATTTCATTCTGTCTCTTGCAAAGCCACTTGGACTGGCCTTACAACACAGTAATAATTGATGTTGCACATGATTGTTGTGAAAGAGTCATAAAGGGACATTTTGCAGTTGGTCACAGGATGGAAATCTGTTTTCCTTCAAAATAAACGTGATGAAAACTACTGGGGACACAGTGTGTGATGTATCAGCCTACATGTATTTACATGTACAACCCCTTCATCTTATTACACTCCAAGGAGGTTAAACTTTTGCCAGTGACAACAATAGGGTTGCAACATAGACCCAACCCCAAGGTCTGACTGTCTACATCTGCAGCAAAACTCAGTTTGAATAGAGGAATTGATGTACCGGTAGAGTAGGGACTGCATCAAGGTCAGTCACCTATCAAAGCCTCAATACCTACTGGTCATTTTTGTGTTTTCAGTGAAACAAGATTTCACCTGTCCACGTGATTTGCTTGTGCAAGAAATGAAGTACTTTGCCGAGTACCTATCAGTTGATGCACACCGTTGGGAGGAAGTGGATATCTCAGTGCACTGTGACGTACAAATCTTTGATTGGTTGATGAGGTATGTCAAACGCCACATGTCAGAAAACAAGAAAGAAGGAGCACCTAAGCTTGGTAAGCCATTATCGAATTTGTTAAAGTAGTTGGCGCCTCAAAAACAAAAGTCTTATAATAAACATTTGCTTAAATTTTCCTCAAGCAAACTCTCAACCATTCTCTTGCGAATTCAAGAATGATAAAAATTTGAGCTCATTGTGCAAATTTTGGCACTAAAGAAAGAAATTAATTATATTTATCAATATTTGAAATTCAAAATGACCACCATTCCTGCGTTATCCCTATAGGGAAAGAAAATTCCTGATTTTCACAAAAGTAAGTCTATGAAAGCTGGGTTTTTTCATTAAACCCTGTTGCTGAGTACACGTAGGAGTTTGGTCAGACATGCTTTTAGCATAGTGTGTTGCTAGAAGACAGTGCATAACAATGGCTGCAGGGCTTTCAAAATATTTACTGTTAAACAGATATAAAAGCCAGATTATCGTAAATCTATATAAATGTTAAAAAAAAACGCTACTGATTGGATGTGCCGTGTTCGGTCCAAGAATCTCATAATTTTACCATGTATCAGGCGTTCATTGTCATTGAACCTTGCATATGATGTCTGTCAATATATAGCAGCTAAACTTGAGTCGAAATAAACTGAAAAAATGTTCCGTTTTTTTGTCGAAACGCATATGTTTCAAAATGTGTTCCCTGTATGACCATTTGACCCTCTATACAAATGTCACAAAAGTGCCAATCATGATTATTCAAATTTATCATACGGTCAAAGCGATGCTATGAGAATTCAAAAACTCCCGCCCAGTGTATGCAAACAACTTCGTCATCAGTAATCCCCCTATTGTGCGCCCACGGTCCTGTAACTTCCCGTTTAAGTGTTGTCTAAAACTTTACAAATAAACATTGCTACTGTCAGAAACATGTAATTTGACCATGTATATTTGTTTGTTTTTTGTTGCTCAATACAGAACCTGGCAATGTGATTTCTATTCTGATTTCATCTGATTTCCTGAAGATGGTAACCTTGGTAAGTACCAGTACGCCAGGTTTTATCGGGTATATAGCATGGTAGTATGATTTTATCTTTGTCAACACAAGTCACTTATGTTTTGAAATTATTTGATAATAGTTTTTTTTTATCATCTGATTGGTGTTGTTCTGCTCACTAAAAGGTTGAATTATCAATCATCTGAGCCCTACTCATATCTTGCATATACACATCATGCGTGTGAATATACTATGATATATAATTTCATTGAAGCATTTACTGTTATATCTAAAAGCAGGGAGGGAGTAGATATCTGGCAACGGACAATTTAAGCATGTTTCAGGGAACAGAACATCATAAATAATTCTCGCCTGAAATATTTGCAAATTACCAAAAAACATTTGGAAAGATGGTGACCGTTCCCCTTCAAGATACTACAAATTTACACGGATTTTGATGAAATTTTTGACTTTTGCAGGTTGAAGAATGTATCAAGTACTGTCATGACAACATGAGTGCCATTGTAGCTACTCCATGTAACATGAACTGTATCAATGACAAACTTATAACAAGGTCAGTCAGTTTGCTAGAATAATTACCTCCATGTGATAATCCAAAGTTACATAACTCTGTATTATATCATCATTATTTCTTATTTCCCAACTACATTAATTAATGTAAAGTTTGCATACAGTATACCATAGAAGTGAAGGGTTTACAGTATTCCTCACTCTTTTTGATCAGTGAAACTTGTCTATTGATTTCTACAGCAGAAAATTATTGTCTTTGCTCAAAGTGGCTACCAGTAGGTTCATTTCTTGAATTCTTATGTACGGTAAGGTAAAATGTGGCCTGGGGGCACATTTTGAAAATAATCTTTTGGCCAACCACTTGTTGGGCTTGTTTTGAAGCATATGCATATGGAGTAAATAAAACTTTTCACTGTCATTGTTTTGTGAAAATCAGGAATTTTATTTTTGCCCATAGAGATAACACTGGGATGGTGACCATTTTGAATTTCAAATATCACTAATTTCTCTAGTATCAAAGTTTGCACTGTGATCCCCAATCTTGATTATGAAAGGAAAAGGTTAAAAGTTTGCTTGATGAAAGCTTGAGCAAAAGTTTGAAGTCTTTCATTTTCAAGGTGCAAACTACCTTAACCATAAATATCCCTGCAAGAAGGCTGTTTTCTGCATTGTTGAATTGTCACTATCAATAAAGTGAACTCTTTATGATAATTTTCCTTTGTACAATACTGAATCTGCTGATTCATAAAAGGAATCCATAACAGGGTCTGTAGGCTCCTGGCAATCCTAAAAGTCCGTGAATTTTAAATGTCCTTGAAACTTAAATTAAGTCCTGGAAAATTGACAATCTGCCAACAATTTTCAAAGATACAAAATGATCAGTCATGATATTGTAAAAACGAGATGTAAAATTATATATGAAAATGATATATTGTAAGAAATTTGTCTAGAAAGTGGTATTTTTGACCTCTCAAAGTCTTTGAAAATTGCTGAAAAGTCCTTGAATTTTGAGTGACTTTCGAGTGTATGGCCCCTATGGATACATTTACAACTACTGACGATTATTGTCTTGCAGGATTGCATCTCTGTTCAACCACACTGAAGCAGATGAGATCAAAGATAGAAAAGATAAGTTTAAAAGGTATTTGTTCAGTCATTGGTTTTTTGCTCACGTGTCGACACACGTGGGCATATGTCGCAGCGATGTCTGTCTGTCTGTCTGTCTGTGTGTCTGTCTGTCTGTCTGTGTACTCAATATCTCAAAAACGGCTCATCAGATCAGAATCAAATCTGGTACATAGATTCAGTTTGCAAATGGCAAGAACTGATTAGTTTTTGGTGGGTGTGGCTTGCTTACTTTTTGTTCATTTGCATAATTAATGATTTTAGAAAAAACTGATATATATTGACAACGACTGCACACAATTTGATGAGATTCGCTACAAATGTTGATCACACCAAGATATATCAGCTTTGAAAGATATTAAGGGGTGACGTGAAAGATAATTACTAATTTGCATGTTTAATGAAATTTCCTAATTAGGAGTATATATCTGAATTTACTCGATCAAAATTGACGAAACTTGGCATGGATATTGAAGATACTATGATTTAACATTATTGAAAGTCATTAAGCATTTTTACTTCATCCAAATTCTAATTTGCATATTTAATGACCTTTTGAAATTAAGGATATATATTTGAAGTTACAAGACCAAAATTGATGAAACTTGCTATGTACATTAAAGATACTATGACAGAACATTGTTAAATGTCATTAAGCATTTTCACACCTGCCAATTCCTACTTTGCATATTTTATGAACTTTCCTAATTAGGGGTATTGATCTGAATTAACAAGATCAAAGTTGATGAAACTGGCAATGTACATTATAGATACTATGATAGAACATTATTGAAAGTCATATTATAAGCATTTGAACTTTAGCCAATTCCTTATTTGCATATTTAATGAACTTTCATAATCAGGGATATTTATCTGTATTGACTGGACCAAAGTTGAAGAAACTTGCTATGTACATTAAAGATACTAGGATACGACATTATTGAAAGTCATTAAGCATTTTTACTTCATCCAGCTCCTAATTTGCATATTTAATGAATTTTTGAAATTAGGGATATATATTTGAATTTGCATGACCAAAATTGATGAAACTTGCTATGTACATTAAAGATACTATTATGTAGGCTAACATTATTGAAAGGCATTAAGCATTTTTGCTTCAGCCAATTCCTAATTTGTGTATTTAATGAACTTTCCTAATTAGGGATATATACTTGGATTTATTTGATCAAAGTTGGCATAACATGCTATGTACATTGATGATTATACAAGATTATACCAATATTGGAAGTCATTTCGCACTTAAGTTTTCATGTCAGCTAATTTATAGTTTGCATATCTAATGAGCTTTCAAAGTTTGGAATATATAGTTTGAAGGACTTGACCAAAGGCAATTACACTTGCTATGTAAAGTGGTGATACAATGACAGCAGTCAAAGAAATTAATTATTTTTATTTCAGCTAATTGCATATTTGAATACTTAATGACCTATAGAGTTAATCTGTGGTGAATATTGATCATTATGCTGATCTTAATACTTTCAATGAAGTTGCAAACATGTGGCAAAGGTTCAAATTTACACATAACTGCAATATATAATGAAACACGTGAGCATTTACAGTTCATATCTGGTTTAAAATTGAGTTGGGTGTCTACATCCATAACCTGCGGAAACAAGAAGTGTTCTGTCACAGTGTATAATTTTCAGCCCAGAGAAATCTGTACATACTCCCTACAATACCGGTATTTACCATGAACAAAAGAACAACAGAAATCAAGAGTTTGTCTAAAGGTATCATCTGACTAAATGATATTTCTGAACTCCGTGAGTCAGGAATTTCTGGACATATCCTTGCATAGGCCCTATATGAGTAGTGGAACTCTGTTAAATTTTCTTGCATCAAACAGAGCACTGTTGAATCAGTGGTATGTTAATTTAGGAAAAGAGAGCTGGGTATTTTACCATAGTGATATTACGGAGACATTATATTAAAATTATTGATGTCATTCTCATGATTATCATCATTATTATGCTGAAAAAGCATAAAGGTCAATTCTGAGTGTATGTATAAATGTTGACGAGTTATGTTAGGAAATGTATGTCAACAGTTACGACTACCGGTAGTTAATTCATAGAGATCAATAGAGCATCATTCATGTTCTCATACTGCATCATTGTTGACAAGAGTCAATGACGTTATATACCTAGCCTTTTCACACAACAGCAGCCTAACTTTACTGTAGAAAACAATAGGCTTGTCCCAGATGTAGTTGTGACAGAGATGATCTTCTGCCACCATGGTTTGGCCCAATCCTATTGTTTTCTATTGCAAAGTTAGACTTCTAAAGACGGAAATGGGGGTGTAAGGGTTAAACAAGTCACATTGTCGGTGGATATGGATTCTACCCTGATTCCAGTACTCCTGGTATATTCCTGTTATTCCTTTCACCAGTAAACTTTTCTGCAAGAAGATTGAAGATTTGTTCGATCCACAGGGAACCCCTGACTCCAAGGCATCAGCAGCTACTTTGTTCAGGTCAGTCACACATTCTATTTATGGTAACAGCCACCCAAGTCAGTTGAAACTGGTCAGTAAGAGTGGCAGCCTTTTCAACAATTTACTGTATATTTTAGAGCTGCATTTGTGGTTTTTTTCCCACTCATGGCTTTGTCAAATATGTTATGATTTGTACCGTACAGTCTTAATTCTCAGTTATCTAACTTGAAATGACTCTTTCTGTCCACAGATGCAGTATCTGCAAGAGGCTTCTTACACAAGACCTGAATACCAAGCTGAAGTGCCTACCAAACAGGTATTGCTGTCCCTATTTGAATGACACACAGACTAAAAGGCAATACAGAATGTCAAAAAAATATGTCTTTGCAACTTTTTTGATGATGTTTTGTGACTTTGATTTTGAAAATGGTAATATATTTATGATGGTAAAAACAACTGAAATGCCATCTTCTTTCTTACAGGATGTCTACAGACAGGGAGGGCAATATTACATACAATCATGCCAGGTACAGTGAAACATGATTTTTTGCTCGTCAGGTTTTCATGTTGGTTCAAAAGTCATTGATATGGCAAATTGAATCAAAGCACATTTTAACGTCATAGTGAATCTGTAACTCTTTCATTGTAAAAAAGCAAACAGAGATTATGAACATTTACATTTTATTCCTAGGGAGAGTTTTTACTGCAATATAATCCATATCATAGACCCATGAAAAGTCATTACTGTGTTGCCCTTACAAGCATGTCGTCCCTCAGAATTCTATGGGACAAAGTCTTTTGCTTTTGACAAAGTCCCACAGCATTCCAATAGGACGGTTCTTGGAAGTTTAGATTTTTGTGGTAGTTTTGAACTTTGTTTATTTTCCCCAACAGGGACCCATCTTGGGATGTGAATGACTTCTTGATAGGATTACGAAACCAAGTGAAGAACTGGCGTGAAGTGTATTGGAGACTTTGGGGCTCAATCAACTACTTGAAGTGCTCTCGTTGTCAACAAGTGAGTGTCAGTTTCAGTTCCAGTGTATGTATCAAAATCAGCATTAGAAGGTACTGTATACAAGTTAAAAAAATGAATTTTAGATGGTAGGAAACTTAAAGACGGTGTAGTTTATCATCATGATATTTTTTGTAAAAATTGAAACTTTATATTTTGCGATATTATTATGGTTATGTAGATTCAGATTGAGAAATGTTTCAGTTTCCAAATGACGGTTCTTCAACAAGTTGGAAAATTCACTTGTGCTGCTGATTTGTACTGTGCAAATTTACAAGTCCTCATGCAGAGAAAAAGAATGATTAAAGTTAGTTGAAGGGACCTCTTCTTTACCAATCTGTAACATCAAACATGAAAAGAATAGACTATATCGCGCTGCAACTGCTACCCATTGTAGTTCAGAATAACTCAAATGCATTTTCTACCAAAACAGATTCCTCTTGCTGTGTACTAGTGCTGAATTATTTGTTAAATCACAGTTAACATATTTTCCACCAGCAATGGTTCCTACGTGTATGTACTGGATTGTCACATTCTTAAATCAAAACTGACAGAGCTTCTACCCCCAGAGGTTACCCTGTACCAATTGCCACACTGCTGTATGAAATCAAAGTTAACATATTTTCAACCAACAGTGGTTCCCATGCACTGAACTGCCACATTGTCAGTATCATCCGGAACAAGCCCAGTTCCAGAACTCTGTGGATAACTTGGCCATAGGAGCGGTTGGCATCTATCCATGCTGTAAACAGAGGACCCTTAGGTTTGATCCAACTCAACAGAACACAGTAAGTACCACTGAGATAAGTCAAGTAGTAATAAAAGATTACATGTACATGTACAATGGAAATCGGTCATGTAGCAACAATAATACCGGTATATACAACTAAATAAGGCAAATGGCTACAGATTCATGGACAAATTGAATCAGTCAAGTTGCTGAAGATTGGATATACAACAAGTTACACTGTTCTTTTGTTTTTCAAATTTGTACATCTCTGCTACTGAACAGGAATGTCAAACTCTGTCAAATTTTCAGCCAATAAAAATAGCTAACAGCAACTTACTGCTTGATTTTCCTCCGTTTTCCTTCAGCAAGAGCTCTCAGACTTAACATCCTTTCATGGCAATATTTGTAAACACTTGATAAAAATTTTCACTACATTTCCTTGTGCTTTTTACATCCATGACTCTGCCTCCACCTCTAAAAATACCAGGATATAAGTCAGGTCCAAAAGTTTTGAAAAAACAAGATCAAAATCCTTGGTTTTGAATTTTTTGTACAGGGTTGTATGGTGCGTGATCACGTGGTGACAATTCAGCAAACACAAGTTGATGAGACAGGCACAATGCAGACGGTGTTAGATGATCTGTTACAGCACAGGGATGCAATCTGTGTGCCATTCAAGAGATCTGAAGCAGAAAGGTAAGTGCACACGTTGCAACTGTTATCTCTGCATCAGTTCAATGGTTTTTTCTCACTGCCTGCACATGTCCATATTGGAAAATGAAAGCTTGAATAGTTGATACATGTTATGGTTACATCGCAAAGTGCATTTTATGTCTGACTGGCATCAACAATTTAAAGGTTTACCATTGTCACTTAAATGACAGCTCAATGACTTCAAGTTCTCTTTGGTGCATGAACATTTTACATACTACTGGTACATGTACCAGTGTATGACTGACACAAAGATTCCTGCCAGAAATTCCTTGACTCTTCTAAAAATGTATTGAGTTGGAGAGTTTGGCCTTTTCCAACTGACTATTGTGCCGTACAGCCATATAAGTAAACATGGCTAACACACACCATATCTGGATTTGTGCATATTTGTGACGATCAAGAAATTTCAATGAACAGTTCAGATATAAAGAGGCAAAAAAGTGATAAACTTGAAATGCCAAGTATCTGGTTTACCACACAAGTTTGATTTTCTTTCAAGCAATTTTAGAACACAGCATTACCATATCATTACTGTCCTGGATAAAGCCATAAACAGAAAGGACATTTCTTGACTTAACAATGTCTTTGTTTCCTCCAGGAACTTTGAGGTCAATGTGTACAGTAGTGAGGAATACATCTGTGGTTTATCAGATGATGTTGGTCCAGGCAGTGGTTTTCAGCATAGTTTATTCCCAGATGATAGAACTGTCACAAAGTTCATGCAGGTAAGACCTTATTCCTATCATTAAGTTTCCAAAATGTTCCCAAACTCCCATTCCCTCGTAATCCTTCAAGAGCCAAAGTCAATTTTGTTGCCTTATGCAATGTAACGCAGACAGTGTTTTTCAGTTCCAGACAATATTATTTTCAGATTTCCCTAAAAATTTTCGTCAAAAACTGTAGCCAATAACAAGTTATGTCCATTGGTCCAAAATTAGCGAAAAACATACAGAAAAATTCATAAAAATTGAAAAATTGATGCACAAAAATTTTGTTTGGAAACATTGCAGCACTGAAATAGTTAAACAACCCCAATTACATCAGGATCATAAACAGTAATGGGTAACTTCCTCAAACCATCATACCATACAAGGATTGGGATTATCCAATGGCATTCTTGGACACGACATTTACATATTAATGTCTACCTAGGACCCCCATCTCAAATCCCCCCTTCAAACCATTAAAAGACACCTACCTTAACCCTTACCCCAACCGGTTGTTTGGAAATATCTCAGAGGTAAATGTGAAGAGATGAATCATCCTGATACCTTTTTCACAGAGTGAGAGAGGTGGTATGGACCGTGCTGTGTCCCCTGATGAGTTCAGTGTGGGTGAAAGTGACGATGAAGTTGGAGATGATGAAATACCAAGCAGAGGTAAGCTTTAAGTTCAACCTTGTTTGAGATTTCTAAATGGTGAAGTAATTGATAGGTCACAGACCAAGGACTTGCAATGTATAGAGGGTCTGGATAGAGCATTTTTCAATCTACACACTTATATCTTAGATATGGTTTATGTTGTTGTAAGGAGAATCAAGGAAAGAAAGTTTTGAAATTCTGAACTCCTGTCTTCCATAATTAATAATGAAAATAAAGGATAACTGTGTTGTTTTCAGATTTTAGACAAGCAAAGTATCTTAGACAGAATGATATCTCAAATTTAAAATGGCCAACATTATCTGTATATTACGTTTATAATAACATACACGTTCTTAAAGTTTCTCAAAAACAAGACAAAAATGTAAATATGAAAATGTAATTAATTTTCTCATCAAGTTTTGATGATCATAGTGAGCCCAGATTTAGACAAGATGGTCCATGATTGACCACCAAGGACAGGGTACTTTCTGGTGTGAAAAAGGACATCATTGTTTTGCTTCTGAAAGAGACTTTTTTGTGATTTTTTTTTTCATATCATAATCTAAGGTACGAATGTAAGGATTGGTCAGAAGATGAAGAAAAGCAGAAGTGCAAATAAAGAGAAACGAGTGAGTCGTAGATCCGCATTAGATAATTTCCAATCCCTTTCACTCGACAGTACACCATCATAGTGTATTTTACCTTCCTGATTACAGTCATAGAGAATTAAGAATGATATTTTTTTCTTAAATTTGACTGCTCAGATCAAGTGTGACAGGTTATTTGTACATGACGATGCGGCGTAAACTCACTGTCCAATCTCATCAATTACTGAAGTTATTTTGAGACAACTTTCATGTGAAAACATTGAAAGGAGAACATCTCCAACCAACCAGCTGTGAAATTGTACAACTGCCAGATTTGTCGTGTAAGGGCCATGCATATAGATGATAATTCCCATTCCAATTCAAGTTATTTTGTCATCTTTTTGAGGTAATTTTAACATTCTAAATTGCAAAGGAATCACGTAAAACAAGCTAATCTGTGTTTTCCCTTTATCAGGTTGCCATGGATGCATCTGCTTTCAGGTAAATTTGTTTATTCCTCTGCAAAATTTCTCATGTAAAAGTACTAAGAAAAAAATACTAACACCCTGACAATTGTAAATTGTCAGATTAACATTATCCACATGAAACTTTAGACACAATGTATCTGCACAAACTGTTCAATTATTGGTAAAATAAAAGCATTGGCTTTAAATTGTCTCTGTACACATTTGTGTTTTAATCTTTCTTTGGTCAACGTGAATTCATGGAGACAGCAGTGATTTTTAATGTCACCTATGTTACTCTGTCTCACCTTCAGTGTCAGTAACCATAAATGGGACACCACAAGATCTCTTAGGTGGAACCAGGACATGCAGAGAGAGGAAGGTAAGCAGGCGATCAACCGTGAAGTTTTCATTGGATTTCAGAATGTATGGATGCACTCAGTCTTTGTGTTGGATTCATTGTGTGTTTTGTGTAGAATTTTCAAGAGCAGCAGAGTGTGTATTCTTCAGATGGGTACTTTTGTAATGTGATTTGTTTCTGAATATATGGCCATATTGATATTATAAATGTGATGATAATGCTAGGACTGTACCCTTGTCTCTGTTTAAATTTCATGGTAGAGATGCAAGCATCTACAAAAGATGCAAGTATTGATTAGATGTCTGTCGCACAACAATGTGCACAAAATACACAGTGTTGAGATCTCTGTAACATTGTAAGCTGCCTTCTCACAAGTGGCTACATATTTTGCAAATACAGAAGTGTAGTATGGGCTTTAACACTTTAGAACAGAAAAAATTGTGAGTTGAAGTAGGTAAACCATAAAGGGATACAAACTCCAATGATATCCATGTTTTCAACATGATAATGAAACTTCCAAAACAGTAAAAGGACTATAGACTTAGTATAGAATGCACAGACATTATGCTAAGCTAATCATTAATACTGTGGCCAGATGACATGTACAAATTATTTTCACAGATGCGAGGCGTATGGCTGAGCTTGTGAGCTACCTGACCAAAATACGAGGTCCGACAGAAAAACAGGAGCGGAAAAACAAAGAGGTATGGAGGCTGAGAGAGTTGTAACCAAAGATATGCATTGTCATCACCATACTGTCACAGAAATTTAATAATACAATTGTATAGAATGATAAATGTTGCAATGAGAACAGTATCGAAAGAAATAAATAGGCTATACTGTAAAGTGCCAGCCATGCATTGCACAGTCCCTCTGCTGATCATTCCATTTCACTTCAATCATGGTAAAGATATCACAAGGCAATCATATAAATGTGAATATGTTACTGTTATGCTTTTTTCTCTCTTTGTTGCGTTGTTCATTCTGTTTGAGAGAGTTATGGAGGCTTATTTGCTGAGAAATTCTCCTCTAAACCACAGCGCTCTAAAGATACAGGTTGCAATTACAAACCTTGTCAAAATTGAGGCCTTGATCAACCATAGAGTAGTCACCACTGAACACTCAAACCTTGAATGTCATTATGTTCAAAAGTCCAGTGAAGCAGATTTTTTGGAGTGCCATTATTGTTCTTTGCTTTATGTGACAAGCTAAATCCAATGTGTATGGACCATGTTGTTTAAACAACAATGATCATGACTCCTTCATTTTGTTGCATGAATTTGGATAATTTTCAGATGTAGCATAGATCCTCAGCTCACGAATACTTTCACTAAGTGTTGCATCCATAGATTTAGTTTCTCCTTACTTTTAAAAAGTCTGACCTACTGGATATTCTGTCTATTTACAGTATAGTGGCGGTATCTTCTGCCGCATTGAAGCCCAATTTCGTAGCAGTCAGCAGGTGTCAAAACCCAGCAGTTCAAGTACTATGGGGCAAGTCAGGTAAAGTAGCAAGCACATACTACTATTGTCAGGTTAACTCTTCATGCCTGAAATTCATTCACTAGAGTGAGGGAATGACTGAACTATTGGGTTGCACCTAAAATTGGAAGTGAGAGGGTTAAACCCATACATATTTTGAAAAGTACAGATACAAGCAATGACTCATGTTAATCTTTCTGATCACAATTGTAAGCCCATGATGTCATGCAATATGCAAAGTTGCTCAATCAATATGTTGGACTCTGCCTGGACACATGGATGATGAACAAATTCAATCTGTGTCAACTGACTGCATTTGAAGATCAGTGTATCAGGACAATACACCTTTTCTCAAAAGAGAACTTCCTTTGGGTGGTTCTTGTCAGGTTCTCAGTGATTCAACTCCTAGGGACAATTTTTTCATCAACGCATTCACTGGTATTACGGTAAAGGCAGAAAAAGAGATATCTGTTCACTTTCAATTTACCAAAAGTTTTATAAGTTGATGTGACATTAATATTATTGATAAGCTAGGTCAAATATGCAATGTCCCTGCCCCTTTAGATATATATATTGCCAAGCATCCACAAAAACTGGGATGGTAACTATCCTGGTATGTGCAACATTGTCCAAACCATGACTGTTATGGTTTGGACAATGTTGCATATCTTACCCATATAACATGGAAACAATATGTAAAGATCACAGTAAAAGTCATTTAAGTTTCGGGACATATGTTAACTTCAGAGATTGCCGATGGAAACTGCTTCCTTTGAGTCACACTGTGTTTACATCAAACAGTCAGATGAAAATGATATTTTGAAATTTTTTAAGTCAACATAAACATGGTCAGTGTCATCTTTGTAACACAGATGCTATTCTTTTCTCCTTCACTTAGGTCAAGAACAAGAACAGGAATGGTGCGATTAACTTGAGTTGCATTGACATCACAACACTTTCTTGCTGTGATATTCAAATATTTTATCCTGTGTGTATATGTACAATTATATTTGTTCACTGTAAGTTGCACAGACCACACGATTGTTGCAAGCATTTCAAATTTTGATGTATAATCCTTACACATACTCAAAACACAGTTACCCTAAAATTCTCTCAAATATCAAGTTTCATGTACATCTCGTGTAAAAATTTGAACTCCAATAATTAATGCTGTTTGTAATTGAATTTTTATTTCAAGGCAAGTTTGCACTGTTAATATAAAAATCAATGATTGGAATCGGCTTATCTTTATCATTGGACTTTTATTGCTGGATTTGCTGAAACCTCAAAGTTTTGCATTTCTTTGTGTGTATGTAATATTTTGTGTTTGTATAATAAAGTGCTTTTATGTTTATCCTCTTCGAGTACTGCAAATCATTACATCATAATTGGCAGATATAGATTCAAGTGAACAACTGGCATACTTTCTGGCAAATCTGATGTCACACACCATTCACAGTAACATGGTAAGATCAACCTGTTTTCTCCTGATGGTGTTTTTAAAGGTCTGTGTTGGCACCAGATTGTCTCATCAAAAAATTTACCCACCAGATTACAATTTCAGTGGAAACAAAACACTATCATACCTCCATAAGCTCAACCCGCATGAAATACTAGCTCGGTTTTAGTGATATCAATGTTTCATAATTATGATTATTTTTAATAATTCCGAAATAATATTTCAGACTATTAATGTCTACTTCGCCTGTGAACCATAATCATATGGGGCATTGCTTTGGCAGCCATGCTAGATGTTTGCAAATTATAATAGTGCTTTTGTGAAACTTTGAACCTCAAAAGTATTCCTTGATGCCCTTAAACTTAAAAATCACTGAAATAGCTGAAAATGTCATTTGTAGGAATTTTGGCTGCCATATTGGATGTATGCAAATTATTAAAATGCCTATGTAAAACATTGTGCCTCCTAATTCATTTGTCCATGCCAAAGAAATGTACTTTGACTTAAAATTACGAGAAATGGCTTGTTTATTACGAGATGTACAAGGGGAAATTATTTTGTGGGATGCAGATAGCCATATTGGATTTATGCAAATTATCAAAGTTCTATGTTAAACATATCTCCAAAATGATTCCCTGTGCCAAATTTATGCAATGTTAGACTGTAAAATTATTATAATACATAATTATGACTAGACTATTGTGTTTATGCATTCACAGCTCTCACTACAGACAAAAATTACAGCAGGAATACTTTACACGAGCTGAGAACAAAATCTATGCCAGCTATGGATTCTCTCTCCAAATGACAGGTAGCACATGAGCACTAGTATTTGCAGCATCACCAGAATAAAAGCATTGCAAATCGGTGGGACTTGGATGAGAGAAATTGTGATCCCTGACCTGACCCACAGGATTTACTCAGCGCTGCCAAATACATAGACCTTCAAAATGAGTTCAAATTCAGACGTACGTCTCAAAGTAGACTTGAAGATTCATTACTCGGGTGAAGTGCTCCTGAGATATGCATCTTCCAGTCTAGTCTCAAAGTTGCCAACCAAAATATAGGTGTATTAAAAGAAAAGGAAAACATTTTTTGGGTTTTCTGCGTTTTTTATTTAAAATCGTTCTTCAAAATGCTAAAAAAGCTACAAAATAACAATATGCTGTACTATTCAAAGATTAGAGAAAAGTACCATTCATCAAGTTCTGCTATGCACTGCAACAGAGGTTCCAATGAGTTTGAAAAACCATGCAGCGGACATAAACACATATTCAATTTCTCCCAGTATCTTTAACTTCTGTTGCAGTGCATACCAGCATGGAGGTAGCACACAGCTGTGTTACCTCCATGATATCAGAGGAAGCTGTCAGTTCAGCAAGTATAATGGAATGACGTTCCAAGACCAGAAGTCTTTGATGTTTACAGCCCAGTACAAATTTTCCTTGGTGGCCCACTTTAAGTTCCCGTTCAGATATCTTCACAAGTTTTTTTCAACAGGCATCTTGGCAGTAACAATTTGCTCTGCAAAACTGAGTTCACAGTCAGCTGAAGGAGCAAAGGTATGTCCATGTTGGCGATCTCAGAGGTAACATCTCTTAGGCAATTCCTGATGATTTCACTATTTCCTTCGCTGGAAAATGTTTCCTCTGCCTCTGCCCTGACCTCTTCCCCTTGCAGCAGCTTAAAAGAAAAAACAAAACATTTTAAATGTTAGCATCAAGCAAGCCCTGATGCTGAAAGAGGACGTAGACAAGGTATGGATAGCCCATGGACTCAACTGGTACGACTTGTGCCAGACCTGATCAAACACAGGTTCTACAATACTCCAAGTGGAGTTCAAGCGTTTTCGTTGAAAGCGGTACCCCGGTTAAAATTTAGATGGGCCCCTTTAGTCATAATCATGTTACCTTGCAACAATGCAATCACAAAAGGGGCAGTGTTCCCCAGCCTTAGAAAAACACCAGAGGCTTTCCGTAAACTGCGAGTTATTCTTTATGAAAATACATATACGTTGAAGGCTTTGTCACGAAGTCGTTATTGGCAAGAAATAGGGGTTGACGTGACCAGCAGCCGTTTGCAAGAACTATTGGAATCTGAGCACCTACCTTGAGCTTTGAGAAGGGCTGATTTTCCACGACCGGCTGTTCCTTTTGTTCCTGCTTTCTTAAACATTGGCGCATTTTTCAGCATATCAGGTAAAATCAAAAATCTTATCTTGCTCCCTCTTATGTACACATGCTCTAACTGGGCAATTCTGCCGTCTCTGTGAGTTACTGTGATGTTTGCCATCTGACAGTTCATATTATCTTCAGCTTCGATGAGCTTGCCTCGATACACTTCTCCCGTGCTGGTTTCACATGTGATTATGTGACCTTCAGCTTCGTGCAACACCTTAATTGGTACTCCTATAGACATATCTGCTTCTTTTTATACGCCGGCGGTGGTAAATACGACCGATTGTGCAAAAATTCGGCAGATGTACGTGGATTTCTAGAGGTTTCAGAGTACTAATTCTGAGGTTACCGCCAGCGTCCAAGCGTTGTTTATACGTTGTTCGTTTGTTGGGTTGAAATTTCCTCCAATGTCTGCGCGTCGTCCAGGAAGTGCGGTATGAACTACTACAGTTTAGTAAATAATATGAATCGCAATATGGCAAGAAGTCAAATGTTTAACAAGTCATTTTTATTTTTCAGCCACGCTTTGAGAAGAGTACAATTTACATGTCCCATGGTCTAATTGATCTGCATTTCGGACCCTAATAGGTATTCTTTTCCTTTCAGTATCCCACTTTTTGTCACGCATTGTGACTACACACCCCTTTTCCATGATTCCGGAAACATGCATAAATACCTATTCCTTTCACGGTAAGTCAATATACGTTTATATGACAGGATAAGAGTATAACCTTAACAGTTTGCATTTATAGTCTCTGTATTCACACAACTTAACATTTCCCTGTGAATATAACTACAGGATAAACAAAAAAAAAACAAAAATAAATAAATACAAGATAAAACTATAAATTTGATACGAAATATAAACAAACACAAATAAACAAGTAAATAAATAAATACATAAATAAAAGAGAAAACATAAATTGAATAAGAATTTAAATAACTGACTGAACAACACATGCAACATATTCAAGGTGCAATCTCAATATCACTAAGTACGTACTAAACTCCTTTAAGCAGTAATGCTGATGTCTCATCTTGAATTTAATATGTTGCATGTGTTGTGCAGTCAATTATTTCGATTGCTTTTCAATTCAGTGTTTCCTCTTTTATTAATTATTTATTTATTGTTTATTTATTTATGCGTTTTGTTTGTTTATAGTGGCTCCCCGATGGTAGTGTCTTAGCTTTACTTTTCAGATATGCATGCTACCATTTAAAAATCTCTAACTATTGTCAATGTTAACATTGCTCAAACACACGAAGTTCGTAGGCACTTCGCATGTAGTAAAAACCATTCTCAGCACTGTGTAGGTGCCGCCAACGAAGTATACTGGCCCCAGCCGCCCGGCTTTTCTCGGCAGCTGAGTTACTAGCTGGCAAAGCCGTCCACGCCGCGATCTACAGAACATCCTACCATTAGGGCGTCGGTCTGCTTATGTTTAGTCCTTCCATTTATAATGTTTTGATACTTGTTTGCCCACGGACTTGGAGCAAGTCTACCAACTAAGCTCTTCGTGCAAAAAGGTCTTAGGTAGTTTTTCAGCGGGCGGGCAAATTTAAAAGCCTGTGTTGACGCCAAATTGTCTCATCAGTAAATTTACTTACAAGATGACAATTTCAATGGAAAACAAAAGGCTACCACACCTCCTTAATCCACTTACAGACTAGAACAAAGGTGATCCCAGGAATCGCCGAAAGAACCTTTAAAAATTACTAGTAGTATAATCACAGGCGGCCCATACACTATTGATAAGCTTATGATTGAGTTTTTCTGAGTTTTCCCTGTCACTGTCAGTCCCTCTCCTTTTCTTCATGCTCTGACTGATCGTAGTAAATAAAATAAATGACTACATAGCCTAACCTATAGCTTCTTGACTCTTTATTTATTTTACACCCCATTACAAGGACGTTTATCTCTCATATACACATTTACCTGGTTGTTCAGATCATGACGTTTTTATTGTACCTCAAAACACAACGTTTCGCTCTAAAATTAGAGCTTCGTCAGGTGTATACTGAAAACGGAATATACAGAAATGAAGTTGAGATAAAGTACACTTTACAAATATGGGATTGTGTGACACCATACTAACTAACTCATTTGTCTGAAAATATACATGAGAAAAGAGTGTAAAGGGACTGACCCGGAGGTTACAAAGGAAAAACGACACTTCGCCCTAGGGATGGAAAGTGACGTGCGGATGTGACAGCGCAACTGCTTTTGTACACTAGCCCTGATGTGTGGTGGCGCTGTTTGAAGCTTATTTGAATATTGGGAGGACATTCATGCCGGTAGGAAACAGTGTGTCTAGTGTTTTGATCCACAGTGATTCAATTTGTTTTCTTAATTTGTCGTCTTGTTTATTTACTTGTATGATTCCTATGATTGTAATATCATTTATGTCGTGTTCGCCGGAATTGAAATGAATGGCAACTGGAGTGTCTTTTTTATGACGAACTGAGGAAAGGTGATTGTTGAAACGGAGACGGAGTGATGTTTTTGTTTCTCTCACGTATTGTTTAAGGCAGCGTTTGCATGTCAGTAGGTATAAACTATGTTTTTGGAAGTGCAGCTACTTTTGTTTCTTATTTCGTAAGTGTTCTTGTTAACTGTGCTGTGGAATTGTGTTGTGTCTGATGTGTATTTGCAGATGTTTCATCCCCCGGTGGATTGATACTTAAAGAAACCCGGATTATCTGTGCTGGCGTTGGTAATATCTGATCGAACTAACAGGTCACGCAGATTTACATTTCGTCGATATGAAATTATCGGTTTGTTAGGTATTGCTTGTTTGCTTTTGGCTGACTTGTGTAATATGTGTAAATTGGAGTTTATGATGTGACACAAATTTGGGTGGCAGGGATTAAAAGTGGTGACAAAGGGGATACGGGAGACTCTTTTTTGTTCACTATATTGGAGTAGAGTCGATCTGGGGATAGATCTGGCACGATTTGTTTGTTTGGTGAGTAGGTTTTCAGGGTAAGCCCGTTCCATTAATGCTTGTTTAAGTGTGGCAAGGCGTACATTTCTCCATTCTAACTCTGAGCAAATGCGGCAAATGCGTATAGCAAGCCCATATGGAAAGCCGAGTTTTACATGCCTAGGGTGGGATGATTTGAAATGTAAGTATTGATTTGTGTGGGTGGGTTTTTCATACAAGTCAGCCATTATTTTACCATTTTTGTGGGCATGAACTTTAACATCAAGAAAAGAAATGGACGTTTGTGAATGTTCCATCGTGAATTTTATGGTATGATGAAACGAATTAATGCTGTCACATCCGCACGTCACTTTCCATCCCTAGGCGTCGGACCAAGTGTCGTTTTTCCTTGTAACCTCCAGGACAGTCCCTTTACACTCTTTTCTCATGTATATTTTCAGACAAATGAGTTAGTTTGTATGGTGTCACACAGTCCCATCTTTGTAAAGTGTACTTTATCTCAACTTCATTTCTGTATATTCCGTTTTCAGTATACGCCTGACGAAGCTCTAATTTTGGAGCGAAACGTTGTGTTTTGAGGTACAATAAAAACGTCATGATCTAAACAACCATGTGGAAGTGTGTTTCAATCCATCCAGTTTTTACTATCTTCATTCCACTCCACGCTCTAGTGGGGATCACCTGATTATTCCTCGTTTCTAATATATATATATATATATATATATATATATATTATATATATATTATATATATATATATATATATATATATATATATATATTATATATATATATATATATATATATATATACATACATGGGATTGCACCTGTGGCTTTCAAAGGGTGTGCATCGTGCGGACCGAGCTCCTGAACTCGACAGAGAATATCATTTTCCTTCTGTGAGTTTCGACTTCTTGTAACAAATTTGTTACCAACTGAGTGCAGTGTGTAGGATGGGAGTCACTCTTAGTGCCTGGCGTTGTCGTATTGGTGGTTTTCTACAACCAATTTCTTGGAAAATGGTAGATTTACCGTCCGAATACAACCCACACAGCAAATGGTCACGAGCAATGGTATTCAGCTATCGATTAGCATGCACGCTAATAATAGCCACGACCGTTCTGCTCTTCGCACAGTTCTCACTGACGGCATGGTACATGTACTGGCTATAACGGACGCGGACGGAATGAAATGAATGGTAATAATGAACTATTATTGGACTTCAGCCTAATAACTTATGCTACACGTATAGCTTATGAAAATTGGGTCTGTCGCTATGAATGTGATGTGAACAAGTACTGTCTTGGTATGTCACGGATATGTCATCGTGCTGATTTATTAATTCTGAGTGGTGATGTAGAATTAAACCCGGGACCAAACCAACCCCAAGTTCATGCAACCAAACAACCAAAATAACGGAGAGTGTAAGTGTTGGGTTTAAAGAACTACGTAACCGTTCGGTCTCCATAGAGAATGTGACTCCTGAGGCAGGTAAAGCTGGCGATAAAAACTATACAATGAAAGACATAATGGAAGAACTAGGTGCTGTAAAATCATCAATTACCACCGAAATTAATGTCTCTCAGATGAAATTCATAGCAAGATAGGCAGGATTGAAACGGAAATGACAGACGTGAGACTAGAATTACAGCAAGAACGCGAAAAGGTGAAATTGCTGCTAATGGAAAACGCCAATTGCGTGAACGTATCACAAAAGTAGAGACTGAGTCTGACTACGTCTCATCACAACTAAAACGTAGCAACATTGTAGTTCACGGAATTGAGGAAGCCGAAAATGGTCATGAAACCTGGGCAGAAAGTGAAGAGAAGTGAAAACCCTGTTGAAGGACGAACTTGAATTGAAACTGTGGAATTCGAACGAGCACATCGCCTTAACACCCGCTCCAGACCACGGCCAATAATAGCGAAGTGTGTGAGCTTCAAAGACAAGGAACAGGTGCTATCTGCAGCGGCAAAATGGAAAGACACTAATACTCAGTATCGTATCGCCGAAGACTTTACAACAAGAGTCCGCAACATCAGAAAGAATCTATCCAAGTTTTTAAGACAAGCACGCGAGCAAAATAAACGATGTAGATTATCCTATGATAAGATTGTTATTGAAGGCAAAACATATACCTACGACGCATTGAATGACGATATCAAACCTGTTGGGAGGCCTAGATAGAGGTCAGGCCAAGGCCCAAAATTGGCGCAAGGTATGATACATATGCATAATAATAACTCTCTAGGTGTATTAAACATACTTTCACTGAATGTCAGAGGTCTCAAAAACAAATTACATGCCAATGATTTTCAATCTTTTATTTCAAGTTATGACATTCTGGGATTTCTTGAAACTTGGCTCGGAATCGAAGAGTTTCCAAATATAGCTGGTTATACAGGTTTCAATATGCCCAGACCGAAACGTTGTAAACGTGGACGTAACTCAGGCGGAGTTGCTGTTTACATTCGTAATGAATTGCACAGGGTGTTACTCAATTGCATTGTCAATGCCAAGATGTTATTGTTTTACTTTTTCATAATGATTTCTGTCACTTCAAACCCGCTAAAGATGTAATTTATTTCTGCGTTTATATCCCATCTGAGTACTCCACAACATACAAGGTGCTACCTGAGCAAAACGGCATTGTACTCTTAGAAGACTGTACAGCGGATATTTTGAAAGATTATCCAGACGTAAATATAATTTTAACTGGAGACTTTAATGCGAGGACGTCATCAGAAAATGATTTTATACTAGATGACTCTGTTGATTACCTGCCACTAGATTTATACAATTCTGATACACTGACGCTACCTCGTAAATCAAAAGATAAGGTTGTATCAAACTATGGTAAATCCCTCTTATCTCTGTGTAAAACATTTGATGTTCATATTTTAAATGGACGTAAAGAACCGGATATTCCGGGCGAGTTTACATGTATTACAAATAATGGTTATAGCGTTGTGGATTACACTATAATTTCAACCGATCTTGTTACATCTGTGATATCCTTTATAGTACTTGAAAAGACTTTTCTGATCATTTACCTATTGTTTCTAAGATTGAACTGCAATCAGATGTATTTGATTTCCTGAACTTTCCCCAAAATGATAGGAATAGTAAACAGGGGATAGTCAAATTCAAGTGGAAGCCAGAACTGAAGGATGCCTTTATTAATCGGGTCAGAGCCTCTGAGATATGGGACCTTGTTAGGTCTGCAATTGATAGAGCAGATATTAATGATACTGTCAAGTATATTTGTGAAATTTTTCATCATGCTGGTGAAGACATGAAAATTAGTTCTAAACAATGTATAAAGCATTGCACTCATGTACCTTGGTTTGATATGGAATGCCAACAATTGAAGTCTGCCAAAAATAAGGATTTGCGTAGGTTCCGTATACTGAATAGAGAAAGTGATTTTCAGGATTATAAAGTAAGCAGAAACAAATTTAAATCTGTATGTAAAGAGAAGAAAAAGGCATACCAAGATGAATTGAAACAAAAATTATTGAGTGATGTCAAAACTAATGATTCGATGTGGGCGAGATTTAGGCAACTGAAGAGCAAATGTATGGGCCTTGACATTCCGACTGACAAATGGTTTGAGTATTTTCAAATCTTTTCCACTCTATCCCAACTGACACCGAGAACCAAAACACGACCATTGATGATACAGATAGTGAAAACTACCCAACCCTAAATAATGCCATCACTGAACAAGAAATTCGTAACGCTATACAGAAACTTAAATCTGGTAAAGCCCCAGGTGCAGATGGTCTGTTGGCTGAATTTTTCAAAGTCTCTGATGACATTCTTCTACCATATCTCGTTCAACTTTTCAATTTAATTTTTGATTCTGGCTGCTTTCCAGAAGGTTGGTCGTTGGGGGTAATAGTTCCTTTTCACAAAGCAGGGGATACAAATAATGTGAATAACTATAGAGGCATTACGCTGTTAAGTAATCATTTTTTAGTAAACTTTTTGCTATTGTTCTGAATGAAAGGCTCACTAAATGGGGTGAGATTGAAGGAAAACTTTCTGAATGTCAAACTGGTTTTAAGAAAAATTTCTCTACTATCCACAACATTTTTGCCCTGTACTCTATTATACAGAAATACTTAAGCAGGCGTAGGGGAAGATTCTATTGTGTTTTTGTCGATTTTGCGAAAGCGTTTGATACTATCAACCATACGCTTCTATTCATGTCACTTTTGCAGAGTGGTGTACAGGGAAAAATGTTAACTATTCTTAAAAGCATGTATAAGGATGTAAAGTCTTGTGTTCGAGTAGGCCGTCATCATACAGACAACTTTGATTGTAAAATGGGAGTAAGACAGGGCTGCATTCTAAGTCCGTTTTATTTGCTATATTTATAATGAACTGCAGACTATGGTTGAAAACGCAGGGTATATGGGAATTCAGATAACATAAGAATTGAAAGATGTTTTTCTTTTATTGTATGCAGATGACATTACACTATTTGCAGATACTGTACTAGGCTTGCAGAGACTTTTGAATGTCCTAGTCTGTTTGCGGATAAATGTAAAATGACTGTGAATCTCTCCAAAACAAAAATCATCGCTTTCAGAAATGGCGGTAAACTTAAGAAAATAGAACAGTGGTTTTACAAGGGAGTGAAAGTTGAAGTTGTATCTTTTTATAAATATTTAGGAATTGTATTCTCGAGTCGTAATGTTTGGTATAAGGCTACACAAACTCTTGCAGACCAAGCAAAGAAGGCTATTTTTACTGTTAACCGTTTCACTAGGAAATTTGGAGAACTGTCCTGTAACCTGTATTTTAAAGTATTTGATGTTATGATCCTTCCAATTTTGTTATATGGCTCAGAAGTTTGGGGATATCAAATGTACACCTGTATAGAGAGAGTTCATTATAATTACTGTAAACGTTATTTGGGTGTAAAAAGGAGTACTCCCAATGTTGCTGTGATTGCTGAGCTTGGGAGAATGCCAGTCTTTATTTCTACATTTACTCGTTGTATAAATGGTGGTTAAAACTTCTGACCATGCCAGATAGTCGAATTGCAAAACATTCATACTTGATGTTACTAAGAGAAGATGATAGAGGTAAAATAAACTGGGTAACGCATATTAGAGAAATGCTGAACAGATATGGTTTTGGTCATGCATGGATCAACCAAGGTGTTGGAAACGAGCGTAATTTTATTTTTACTTTTACACAAAGAATGAAAGATAGCTGGCAACAAGAATGGTGGGGGGAAATGTCCAGCATGAGTCGATTGAATTTACTTTGTCAGATTAAGTTTCGTCCGAATTTTGAAAGTTATATATCAGCTGTCACAGTAAATAAATACCGTAAAGCATTGTCACAGATACGATGTTCCAGTCACCAGCTTGCTATTGAATCAGGTCGTAGTAGGGGTCTCGATCGCACAGAGCGACTCTGCGAAATTTGTCATGAAGGTCTTGTTGAGGACGAATTTCATTTTCTTTTCGAATGTCCACTCTTTCAAAATTTGAGAGAGAAGTTTTTGCCATGTTGGGCGAATGAAAATCGAAGACAACAAACTCTCATACGGCTTTTTACTACTAAAGATAGCAAAATTCTTTGTAATTTAGGGAAGTTTATTTATAAAGCATTTGAACTAAGGAAAGAAGCTATGGAAGTGTAAGATCAGTACTTTTCTTTTCCTCTTTTCCTTACATTGTAATACATTTATTTGGTGTAATCATGATATGTAATATTTCTTTGTCATATATTCCAAGCAATGGGCCGGTGGCCTGTAAGCTAATAAAGTATAATAATAATCATAGATAGATATATATATTATATATATATATATATATATATATATATATATATATATATATATATATATATATATATATATATATATATATATATATATATATTACAATAACAATGTTCTTCCGGCAATGTCTTTCTGCCGGCGTGACATCTGTCGCATATATGGGATCTTGTCGGCTGTGATCATCTATTAATCTAGTACGTGGCTATAAAACTCGAGAATTGCTTTGATATTTCTGACTTCATGAACATCAATTTGTGCAATCGCTGTGTGACTACAATCAGTACTACTTGGGCTTTAACAATTTCCACGAGCATTTCCGTTTCTACAGCCTGCAGGGGGTGGGCTGATGCGGGGAAATAACAGACACAAAAATTTTATTTAATTTACTTAATTTAATTTACTTTATTTTCATCAACATCTTCGCCTCTTCAAATAAAAATGTCATCATTAAACAGAAAATCATTATTACCTAAAAAGTGGTCATTCGAACTCCATTTCAAGTCCACTGTCTCCAATCCACTTCTTGTAAACTTGATCGAACTCTTCATTCTGTGCTACGGTAAAATACTCCTTCCAGCCGCCAACTTTACCTGGGTACATGGAGAAACGTCAGAAATCAGAGTAACTGACCAATAATTTTCGTTCTTATTCTGCGAAATTATTCGGATAAATGTTCTACTTGCCCATGTAAAATTATCACTGGACTGCAATGCTTCTGTCACTCCTTCGACGAATTTAATTTGACCAGCCAGACTACACTTACTTGTTGAGCAAAACACTTCACCCAAAATTTTCAAAGACCTTCAAATTTATAATCTAAGGCTTGTATAAATGAATGTACGGCGATAGCAAGGTCATGCTTCCTGTTATGCAAGTTTATGCTTCCTTTTGTTACTTACATAATGGTTTACTTTCAAAAGACTATACTAACGTTGCGCAGTACTCGATGTGTGTGCTCTGTAAAAAGTTGTTTGTCGTCTACTGTATTCTTTTTTCAGAAGAAAGCGTTGAAGAATTTAATAATTACCTTTCCTGACAAAGGGGCGTTTTGGAGGGATCAACTTTCCAATAATCGATAAGAAAACAGTCGCCTCTTTCTTCAGGATTATTCTTCATATATTCAAAGGAACAAAGTTTCACTATATTGTCAATGTGCTCATCCGAGAGATGATCCTGTTCTAGGAATGCTGCTATTTCCCTGACACAGTTTCTCAGATCCTAAAATTCAGAGAGAACATCAACAATGACAATGATTATCATGAAACAACAACAACAACAGCACCACCACCACCACCACTGCTGCTACTACTACTACTACTACTACTACTACTACTACTACTACTACTACTACTACTACTACTACTACTACTACTACTACCACGATTGGAACTAATTTGGGATGATTGGATCTTCATATTTTTCAAATTTCTCAATAATGTTAGGTTTGCTATGGCTGAATTTAACAATATTACAAATTACTCATGAAAACAAGTGTATAACATAAAAAGTAAAGCAGATGCGCTTACATTTGCAGATGAAACATACATTACTTCACCATCCAATTATCCCAAATTAGTTCCAATCGTGTTTACTGCTACTACTAGTGTAAACAGTTGAGCTTCAGAAAAAGTATTCCCAAGGTGCACACCTACCTTTAATAGTATTTCTTCAACAAATCTCGCAGCAGTAATACTCATTTACGATGAATGGAGACAGCTGATATTGAAATAAAAACTTGGAGCAGGATATGTTTATTTTATGTTTTTTTTTTTATGTTTTCGGTAAACAAGTGGGCAATAAACGCTAATAGTCTAAGCGCGTAGACTTGTTCACCTAACAGGCGTGTTTAGATACGTGAAACCAATTGCCGTGTTGTTATTTAGGTGGTCTTGCCAAACAAAAGTAGGAGAACGTAACTTATTACAAAATGTGGACCAGAAAGTAAACTTGAGTTAATTCCCAAGTATCCTTCCGATAATTGACTACACGATACTTTTTAATTGTTGGTGTCCGGAAATCTGATTATTGCTACTCACCTTCACCATATCTTCATACTTCATGAAAAGTACATTAGGGTTATTGCGTCTCTCCCACCATGGAATTACATGGCTGCCCCAGTCGCCACCATACGCTTTTGTTTGTTGAAAAATGAAAATCTTATCAGGCTAGGTACGATATGTTTCTTACCCTGCGTACCACACAAATGATAACATGTTTTTATTTATGTTATTTATTGTTGTTTCTCGTAACACACGTTGAAACTACGGACATGGACATATTAAAAAAAAGCAGAATATTTGCATGGATTTAAAATATTGACTCGAGGGAAATTGACAACGACAGGTTTCGAAACTGTTCCAAACAGTTCCTGTTCCAAACTTTTCCAAACTGTACAGTGATTGCATGTGATCCCACAGCTAGTGGCGTTTTCTGCCAAGCTTAACGCTAATTCTTTTTGAGTAAGCGTACAAAAGGCTGACGCAGCTTATCTATACCTCCGCGCACGAGAATAAGAAACAATTTTTCTTTTGACCTTGATGTAAGATACCCCATATTGAACTCTTTCACTACTAAACTTCAGTATATTCATCGTTTTCAACAAGACGACTGGTTCTGCATACACATGATACAGGAACATGGGGAAGAAAGGATTAGAGAATTACAGCTTACAAGCAAAATGTGTGGAAAAGCTATCTTTGTTTCTCAGTTATCCTTTTTATAGTCAACACTTATGTGGTATTTAAGTAGTTTATTCATTGAGGCATAGTTAATGATTGTGCAGTTTGCATCTCACAAAACATCCGTTTTTGTGAGAAATATATAGAGATGTCGCATAGTGGTCCATTAGGGACCTTGGATAATTAAAAGATACGCACGGTGAGTGCGTTTGGCCTCAACCCCCTCCCCAACCCCCATTCTTAAACGAAAGTTTGAAAGTGCGAAAATCCAACCAAGCCTCATTCTGCATAAGCATATCTACAATCGGTAATTGATGTCGCTATGAAATCACGCATACGCTGCTAATTCCAATTCCTCTCCATCCCCGGCATACCCTTTCTAAAATCAATCTTTGTTCAGCGCCAACTCGGCAATGACGCAATCAACAGAATGGTGTGAATTGAAACAGTATATCCAAAATCATTGTTACGTTATTTAACTCGTGCGCTGAGCCACATGTATGTCAAAGGATTGCTGATGTAGTGCCAGTTCTGAACTGGCCTGGTACACGCCAAATAATGATCATAGTGCGATATTTTGCGAGACAAAAAAACGTGTAGTGGGATGTTAGATATAATACGTGTAGTGCGATTTTTGCGCACGGTAATCGAAATACAACCCCCTACCCAACACAGAACTTGCGTTTACCATGCGCGTGTTTTAATTATATACGGCCCCTAATGGAATGGATCATTTGATATTCTTGGGGTTTGAAGATTTGGTGGGAAAAGATTAAAAAGTTGCCTTTGAGAAAAATCCAGCCAGAGGTGATAGCAAAAATAGAAATGATTGCAAGCACTGTCATTACTTTTCAATTCTATCATGCTAATCATGCAAACCTATCGTGCAACATTAATGTTTTCGAACCTTAAGTGTCTAAAATGTCTAAGGTGTATGCCGTTTGAGGTTATCAACAGGAATCGAATTCTATTATGCCAATTGATCTAACAATGCATTAGGTGGGTATGTAACATAATAGGTCTGCACGATTGGCATGATAGAATTTGACTTACATTGAGAACTTAAAATGGCATTTTAGACTCGTTAGGTCCGTTCACGTTTACACAATAGGTTTACACTATTTGCATGATTGAATTTGACTTCAAATCGTAAACCGATATATACACTATATACATTTTATACACGATATGTCAAAGTCTATCATCAGTGTCATGCAAATCGTGCACACCTATCTTTTTACGTGCCGACCTAACGTGTGCGGACCTAAAGTGTCTAATGTCTAGCGTGTATGTCATTTTGTAGGTTCTCACCATAGGCCTAAGTCTAATTCTATCATGCCAATCGTGCACACCTATCGTGTAATATGCCGACCTATCGTGTACGGAGCTGACACTTTAGGTGGGCATGTTACATAATAGGTCTGCCCGATTTGCATGATGGAAAATGACTTATGGTTTGAACCTAAAATGACATACACGTTAGACATTTTAGACACGTTAGGTCCGTACACGTTAGGTCGGCATATTGCACGATAGGTTTGCACATTTTACATTTAAGAGTTCGAGCTGTAGTCAGACCCTAAATTATACAGGCCTACACGATAGGCACTTTAGGCACGTTAGCTCCAATCTAATATGTCGAACATGCACGACTAAAATGTAAAAATGTCTAAAATGAAAATTCAGACTTCTGGCCATGGATGTTATCTCTTACATAAAATTGAAATAAGAGACGCATGGATTGTAAAGTGTGACTCGTTCTACTCACATCACAGGGACATTAGATTGTTTATCTCCACAAGATGGTCTGGTAGTTTTTACCAGTTTTTTTACTATTTAATTTCAGTAACGAATTCATCAGAGAGATCCTTTGTTTTAAGCAATCTACATCCTCTAATTTAATGTCATCTCTCCTGTGCTCACATAGAATACTACTTGTTATTTTTTAAATATGCAGTTGTTAACCAGTGACAAGTAATTGATTCGAGAACCGCATATAAAAAAGCTGGTAAGGGGTGGACCATTTGATATCCTGGGGGGGCTTGGAAGATTTGGGGAAAAAAAAGATGCCGGGTGGAGTTGCTCGAAAAAAAAAATCTGGCTTTAAGTGGCTGATGGAAAAACAATTATGGACCATTGCGACTCGGAAAAAAAAATCTTGGCAATTGTTCGATGCACACTGCAGCATCAATAAAAATCAAGCAGCAGCTCTGGAGTTTTATAAAGCATAAACCATTTCAAGCTTGAGGAACAATAACTGAATATGAACAATTGTACAGTATACATGACCTTCTGATTAGAGGAAGTATGCTGAAATTGAAATTGCTCACCAGTGTTTTCCAGAAATGTGTAAATCTGAATGTATGGATTTTGTCAAAATACCACAAGAAGAGAGACAGCCTGCAAACATTTTACTATTATCGTTTGCGTATAGAAAACTCATAACAATGAAAAAATGCGTAGAGACTCAATCCAATGCTTAATATTATTACGCATTGGATCGACTCTCTACACATTTTTTCATTGTTATGAGTTTTCTATATACGCATGTTTTATTTGTAAATGCGAACACTGTTATAGTGAATTATCTTACCAATGTTTTTCTTAACAAAAATGAGTTTGATGGTTTAGGGGAAACTACTATGTGGTAATGAAGAATGGGAAATGGGCAATGAAATGAGCAGACAGCGGGTGATTTAAGATTAAATGTTACATCTTCACTGCAAATAAAACCATAAGTGTGTCATAAATAATACAAACAAAACAAAATCATGTTTGTTTGTTTTGTTGTATGTGAGCCACGTCTAAGACACACAACAAAAGTACTGTTTCAGTCTTTAAATGTCACCTCAGATGCCACCAGAGAAAACCATTTCCACTCCAAAATTTCATTTTTCGCCTTGCGAGAGGGGGGACACCCCCCTCTCGCGCTCTCCCCCCCTCGTTCGCTACGCTCACTCGCAGCTCAGTCGCTTCGCTCCCTCGCAGTCCACCCGTCTACTTTCTTAAATTACCCAGCTACTTTCAATGTAAGGACAACACTGACAAGTAAATGCCATAAAAGTACATGATTTTACAAATATGTTTTTGTAAAGTGAATCAAAAATGTACATGTATTTACATATCTTTATGTAGTTTCTTGAACGGCATCTTGTTACTGGGTGTGAAAAACCAAGCAAACAAACATTGCACCGAAACTTGGTAAAAAAAAAATATATCTCGAAGAAGGAAAGTGAAAAAAAAAGTTGCCAGCATATGCCCTGTAGAAAAAAAATAATTCATGGTGAAGCACGTGGGAAAAAAAATAATGGCTCTCCACCAATCTTCCAAGCCCCCCCCCCCAGGATATCAAATGGTCCACCCCTAATCACGGGGAAAAAAATTGCATTGCTTCCACATGTGGAAAAAATGATGCAGGACAGACGATAGGGAAAAATTTGCTGCCACAGTGGCGGGGGTGGGGGGCATTGCCGCCATACCCATTTTTTCCAGCCCCCCCCCCAAAAAAAACCCAACAAACTCAAATGGTTTTCCTCTAATCGTATGGATCATTGGATGTAAGCAAAGGCATATTCAGCTAGCGTGGTCTATGATTTCCTTCCAATATTTTTATCAAGTCCACAATTCCCTAAATTTGGTAAATGGTTAAAACTGCAGCCTTACCGGACTTGGGGTACGTGATTAGGAAGACATCGCTAGGCCTTACTTCAAAACTTTGAAGGGCATCGAGAATGGTTGCTGGTACAAACCAAGGCATAGTGTGTCCAGTTCGTTGATACACATGAGTATCATGCCGTGTTCTCGGCACACGATTTCTGTAAAGTTCTTCTGTTTTCGACATGGTTTTACAACGGTACTGGCTTTTC
Organism: Ptychodera flava; assembly: GCF_041260155.1. Taxonomy (NCBI): domain Eukaryota; kingdom Metazoa; phylum Hemichordata; class Enteropneusta; family Ptychoderidae; genus Ptychodera; species Ptychodera flava. The sequence continues at coordinate 18,458,411 of NC_091939.1, read as the reverse complement.
CATGTAAAAGTCAATACAGGTGAGCAGATATGTACTGGTAAAATGCACTGCCAAACACCCGGAACACCGGGTGTAATACATTCCAGCGCGTTTGACCTCAGTTAACCCAAAAATCACGTGACCACGACCTCTCAACTCATTTGCATGGACGACCGTGCCGGCATATAAAACATCCATTGACCCTGATAACACAAAACTGAGGGAGGAGTGTTAATCCCGTAGGGGGCTTCGAACAATATTGGAAAAACAAGAGTCCAAGAACTTACCTATCGAAAACAATATGAAGATGCAGCTTGTACGAAATACGAAAATATTGCAGGCACACAAGAAGTGAATAATGATGCATAGCAAGTTAGCTCCGTCATTATTTTTTTAATTTTCGGTGCGCCCTTCTATCCCCCATTTTCAAAATATTGGATTACACAGCATTTGGCAGCAGACCTAAGGCTCGTTTTACATGAATATTAAAACTCCCACTTTCATTCTGTTGTATGTGTACCCAGTTGTTTTCAGTTTAACATTAACTTGTTTTCTTTTTGTGTTTCGGCTACAATTTCGCTCCCTTACTCTATTACAAGAATGTCCTTTTCGTTCATGTCCCTTTCGTTTAAAATGCACTTCAAGTCTACTTTCTCACATCAATCTTTTGTAGACTTGATCATACTGACTTTTTTTAAATTCAATTCTTCCGAGTGAGATATTCCGTTCAACCGACAACTTGCTGTTTGAAAACACGGAAAACTGTGATGTAAACACTGCCCCTCACTTCAAATTATCTAACAAACGTGGAAGATTCTTCAATGTTTTACCATGAAAAAAGACGAAAAGTTGCCACTTTAGTCATTTGATATCAAAGCGGTACCCTATGTGTATATATGTATGTGGATGAATAGATGGATGGAGGATTGATCGATAGAAGGCACAGTGCTATAAATTACCCACAATTCTGTTCGATTTGTAGCAGTGCATATTGATTTTTAGCTCATGTGTTCACACACGTGAGCTATTGTCGCAACGATCTGTGCGTCTTTGTATCTGTCTGTTGGCGCGATATCGCAAGAACAGCTTATGGGATCAGAATCAAATCTGGTACATACATTTTTGTTTGACAATGGCAAGAACTGATTAGTTTTTGGTGGGTTGATATAAATGTTGCATGACAGCAAGACAGACAGCCAGACAGACAGACGACAGATAGATAGATAGATAAATAGATAGACAGACAGGCGGACAGACAGACGGATAGATAGATAGATAGATAGATAGATAGATAGATCACTATTACCACAATTCAGTGTAAAATGTTAATGTGCAGGGACTCTAAGTCTCCAAGTCTTGTAAGATGAGCTGTGGAGCAGTTAAAATGTGAGAATAAACTCTTATCAGTATAAACCCGTTTGAAACAGTATTTCATGCGGATTGATTCAAAATGTATTTGTCAATGGGGAGCGATACATCCAAGAGAGGTTCCTGATGTCATAGGTGTTTTGTACACAGAAAAAAAGGAACTGCAATTTTTTTTTGGTATTGAAGAGACCTAAACAATGTCATCCCAAAATTGGCTGAGATGACATATCTCACTCTGGTCGTTGGAACTCTTTCTAACAGAATTCCCTGTCTAATGAGAGACAATTCATTGAAAGCCATGGAGTTTAGACAGCAATTAGTATTAAACTCTGATATCGACATTTCAGTAAACTCTATTTGAGGGAACCATCAAGAGATAAAGGGTAGATGAAATAGAATAGTTATAAAGAATATTTTTGATGTAATCTATCGTTTCCATACATTTCCATTCAGTTCACTGAAGTATCTTAGCCTCCTACTTGCAAGGACTTTGAGATCTATACTTACGATTTCCGACCCTGATGGATGTTTCGTTATGGCATCCTGTGTTATCCTTAACAGTCGTAACTATCTCGCTTTTAAATGTGTCTTTAAATCTCCATCCAACTTGTAGATATCGATCGTGAAATCTTTACCGGCCACGTGGTTCAGCCTCGTGCGTTTCCGATTCCAGAACTTCACAGCTTTATTATAAAGATATCTTAGCTCTTTATTTATCTTTTAAAGAACATACATCGCTAACTTCAACTTCTATTGCATATTCCAAATAAAATTTTCACAAAAACAGAAGTATAAACTTGTATGATTTGGTTAACTATATTTTGTGAAAACTTGTCCAGGGTTTTGTTGCCTCTAATCTTTCACATCTTGAACTTGAAGTGAACCACTTTAGTTAAAACTCAATTTCAAGTCCGCCATCCGATCAATCGTTTGTAAACTTGATCAAAACATTGTTCTGTTTTTCATTGAAATACTCCTTCCCGCTACCAACTGAATTAGCCTGTGTGTAAAACAGGAATCGAATCAGAAGACTGTTCTTACACTAATTGCGTACAGAAATAAATAAACAAATAAACAAACATAAAGATATATATATATATATATATATATATATATATATATATATATATATATATATATATATATATATATATATATATATATATATATATATATATATATATATATATATATATATATATTAATAACATTGTCTTTCCAGCAATGTCTTTCTGCTGGCGTGACATCTGTCGCATATATCGGATTTTGTCGGGTGTGATCATCTGTTAAACTAGTACGCGGCTAATAAAACTCGAAAGTTGCTTTAATATTTCTGACTTCATGAACATCAATTTGTGCAATCGCTGTGTGACTACAATCAGTACTACTTGGGCTTTAACAATTTCCACGAGCATTTCCGTTTCTACAGCCTGTAGGGGATGGGCTGACGCAGGGAAATAACAGACACAAAAAAATTATTTAATTTACTTAATTTAATTTACTTAACTTTCATCAACATTTTCGCCTTTTCAAATAAAAATGTCATCATTAAACAGAAAATCATTATTACCTAAAAAGTGGTCATTCAAACTCCATTTCAAGTCCACTCTCTCCAATCCACTTCTTGTAAACTTGATCAAACTCTTCATTCTGTGCTACGGTAAAATACTCCTTCCAGCCGCCAACTTTACCTGGGTACATGGAGAAACGTCAGAAATAAGAGTAACTGACCAATAATTTTTTTTCGTTCTTATTCTGCGAAATTATTCAGATAAATGTTCTACCCGCCCATGTAAAATATCGCTGGACTGCAATGCTTCTGTCACTTTTTCAACAAATTTAATTTGAGCAGCCAGACTACACTTACTTGTTGAGCACAACACTTTACCCGACATTTTCAAAGACCTTCAAATTTATAATCTTTTATAAATGAATGTACGGCGATAGCAAGTTTATGCTTCCTTTAATGCTGCATGATGCAATATTGCGAAGACAGCGCAAACATGGATTCTTATCTTTAGTTACTTACATAATGGCTTACTTTCTACAGATTATACTAACGTTGCATAGTACTGAATGTGTATGCTCTGTAGAAAGTAGTTAGTCGTCTACTGTATTCTCTTTTGAGAAGAAAGCGTTGAAGAATTTAATAATTACCTTTTCTGACAAAGGGGCTTTTGGAGGGATCAACTTTCCAATAATCGATAAGGAAACGGTCGCCTCTATCTTCAGGATTATTCTTCATATATTCAAAGGAACAAAGTTTCACTATCTTGTCAATTTGCTCATCCGAGAGATGATCCTGTTCTAGGAATGCTGCTATTTCCCTGACACATTTTCTCAGATCCTGAAATTCAAAGAGACATTGATTAATAAGTCACCATCATACAGTGTTGTATTCTCTATCTTGTCATTCTACTTTAGAAAGGGTGGTCAAAATACAATACTACTACCAGCTCGTTCTTGTACTCAAGATCTGAGTCGAAGAATAATGTTGTGTTTGTGAAACATCAACAATGACAATGATTATTATGAAACAACAACAACAGCACCACCACCACCACCCCCACTACTACTACTACTACTACTACTACTACTACTACTACTACCACGATTGGAACTAATTTGGGATAATTGGATCTTCATATTTTTCAAATTTCTCAATAATGTTAGATTTGCTATGGCTGAATTCAACAAAATTAGGTGTGTATAACATAAAAAGTAAAGCAGATGCGCTTACATTTGCAGATGAAACAGACATTACTTCACTATCCAATTATCCCAAATTAGTTCCAATCGTGTTTACTGCTACTACTAGTGTAAACAGTTGAGCTTCAGAAAAAAGTATTCCCAAGGTGCACACCTAACTTATTTCTTCAACAAATCTCGCAGCAGTAATACTCATTTACGATGAATGGAGACAGTTGATATTTAAATAAAAGCTTGGAGCAGGATATGTTTATTTTATGTTTTTTTTATGTTTTCGGTAAACAAGTGGGCAATAAACGCTAATAGTCTAAGCGCGTAGACTTGTTCACCTAACAGGCGTGTTTAGATACGTGAAACCATTTGCCGTGTTGTTATTTAGGTGGTCTTGCCAAACAAAAGTAGGAGAACGTAACTTATTACAAAATGTGGACCAGAAAGTAAACTTGAGTTAATTCCCAAGTATCCTTCCGATAATTCACTACACGATACTTTTTAATTGTTGGTGTCCGGAAATCTGATTATTGCTACTCACCTTCACCATATCTTCATACTTCATGAAAAGTACATTAGGGTTATTGCGTCTCTCCCACCATGGAATTACATGGCTGCCCCAGTCGCCACCATACGCTTTTGTTAGTTGAAAAATGAAAATGTTATCAGGCTAGGTACGATATGTTTCTTACCCTGCGTACCACACAAATGATAACATGTTTTTATCATATACCCATGCCCATATTGCTACATCCTAGTGACGTTCACCGTAAAATATCAGCCGTGATATTTCACGGTAAACGTCGAGATGTGCACGATGAACGTCATCAGTTTTAGAGTTTTCCCGAACTACATTAGCAATTTGTTGGTAAACAACGTAAACAACAAAATGGCTGCCGCTCCCCGCCTGCGAAGCGATGTCGCCGACGTAAAAACTTGAAGGGCTTCGAGGAACACGGGTAATTTCTGGTTGCATAAATACGGAAATATCATGTTGAGTCTTGAAATGTTTTCCCATGGTATTTTTTTGGTCAAGTTCTAGCAAACATACTGCCGTTCGCTCGGCGCCGGTGATCTGCGACCTACCCTACCTGCGATCTACTCTTCCACTTATGAATAATTAATTTGATTTATGCAAATATTGCTACTTATGCATGACAGCGAGTTCTATTCAGACTACACTGCTTATTTCAAAATGGAGTCTGGTAAATACGAAAATGTAATGGGAGAAAGGTGGTTTTAACGATCGCTCAATCACAGAGAGGTTATGCTTACGGATGTGATGAACTTCTTGTCCATGTTTAGTAACCTTTCCAATGTTAGAAAGGAGAAGAATTGTATTATTTTAGGCCGTGGCGCCTGTCAATAGACAGAATCCGGCTATTGACAGGCGCCTGTCAATAGATAAAAGTTGGCTATTGACACGCGGGAGGTTTCTGTACACGGTCTCCCCCGAACAGGTAGCGAGCGCGTGGCGTGACAGCGATGTCGCGCACGCGACGACTGTAGACATGGCAACTCTAAGGTACCGTCCAGTTTTTACGGCCGGGGGGCCCGGCAAAATCCAGGGGGGGGGGGTCATCATAATTTTGGAATCCGCAAAGGGGGGGTCATCGCTTTTTCACTGGTAGGAAAGGGGGGGTCACCACATTTTCAAAAACATAATACCAACAATAAAGTTTACTTTATGCCATGGCCTGATCAACCCTCTTTACTGGCGGGCCGCCTTCGGCGGCCCACTACAATAAATATACATTATGTATTACCCATGACCCTCTTAACGGGCAGACGCCATTGGTGGCCCACTCCAATTAGGTTTACTTCATGCAATGGCCATGATTGACCCTGTTTACCGGCGGGCCGCCTGTGGCGGCCCACTACAATAAATTGACTTTATGTAATACCCCACGGCAATCTTACCGTAAAATTCCCAATTGAAGCCGCGGCTTGTATTAGAAACATTTTTGAGGGACCCCTGGGATCACGCACTGAATAATGGTAATGGCCGCGCGCCTTCAGCGGCCCTGTCCAGTAAAGTCTACTTTATGCAATAGCCATGATCGACCCTCTTTACCGGCGTGCCACCTTTGGTGGCCCACTAGATTAAAGTTGACTTTATGTAATGGCCCATGACCCTCTTAACCGGAGGGCTGCCTTTGGCGAACTACTCTAATAAAGTTTACTTTATACAATGTCCATGGACATGAGTTGTCTATGGAAATGAAGTTAAAAATTGCCTTACAGTCGTCCTAATTAACAGATGTTTCAATGGATGTGGCTGAGAAGTTTGTGCACTGGCATCGAATAAAGTGCGCCGCGTACCGGAGTTCAAATCCAAACCATGCGGGTAAATTTGACATATGGGTTTTTTTTTTATTTTTCAGGGGGGGGGTCATCAATTTTTTTCGTCTGACAAAGGGGGGGTCATCTTTTTTTCACAAAAAATGCAGGGGGGTCTATATTTTTTTGAACAACGGTGACAAGATTTTGTCGGCCCCCCCCCCCAGCCCGTAAAAACTGATCGCTCCCTAAGAATAAACTAACAAAATGGCGTCCTCTCCGCGCGAGCTCCGTGCCTTACGACGATCGAAATCAGGATAGATTTAAAGCTGAGCACAGTTTTTGATCGGTCACAGTTGTAATAGCATATCACACTTTAAAATATTCCTTCTATATTACGATTTTTGTATCCCGGTGTCTTTCTTTGGGTTTCATTGAGATACGGACGACTGCGTCCGACGGACGACTGCGTCAGACACTCGACTTCGTCTCGTGTCTAACGCAGCACAAATGACACTCATGCTGATACGACACAGCAACAGTCGATATTGGGTAATAACCTCTAATTATTTATGTTATTTATTGTTGTTTCTCGTAACACACGTTGAAACTACGGACATGGACATATTAAAAAAAAGCAATATTTGCATGGATTTGAAATATTGACTCCAGGTAAATTGACAACGACAGGTTCGCTTTTCCAAACTGTACAGTGATTGCATGTGATCATATAGCCAGTGGCGTTTTCTGCCAAGCTTAACGCTAATTCTTTTTGAGTAAGCGTACAAAAGGCTGACGCAGCTTATCTACACCTACGCGCGCGAGAATGAGAAACAATTTTTCTTTTGACCGTGATGTAAGATACCCCATATTGAACTCTTTCACTACTAAACTTCAGTAGGCCTATATTCATCGTTTTCAACAACACGACTGGAACATGATACAAGGGCACGGGGAAGAAAGGATTAAAGAATTACAGCTTACAAGCAAAATGTGTGGAAAAGCTATCCTTGTTTCTCGGTTATCCATTTTATAGTCAACACTAATGTGGTATTTAGGCCTAAGTAGTTTATTCATTGAGGCATATAGTTCAAGTGATTGTGCACAGTTTGCATCTCACAAAACATCGGTTTTTGTAAGAAATATATACACGGAGATGACGCATAGTGGTCCTTTAGGGGTCGTGGATAATCAAAACGTACACACGGTAAACGCAACTGAGTGCGTTTGGCCTCAACCCCCTCCCCCACCCCAACCCTAAACGAAAGTTTGGAAGTGCGAAAATCCAACCAAGCCTCATTCTGTATAAGCATATCTACAATCGGTAATTGATGTCGCTATGAAATCACGCATACGCTACCAATTCCAATTCCACTCCATCCCCGGCATACCCTTTCTAAAATCAATCTTTGTTCAGCGCCAACTCGGCAATGACGCAATCAACAGAATGGTGTGAATTGAAACAGTATATCCAAAATCATTGTTACGTTATTTAACTCGTGCGCTGAGCCACATGTATGTCAAAGGATTGCTGGTGTAGCGCCAGTTCTGCACTGGCCTGGTACACGCCAAATAATCATATTTTGCGATGCACAAAAACGTGTAGTGGAATGTTAGATGTAATACGTTTAGTGCGATTTTTGCGCACGGTAATCGAAATACAACCCCCTACCCAGCACAGAACTTGCGTTTACCATGCGCATTTTTAATTACCTACGGCCCCTAATGGAATGGATCATTTGATATTCTTGGGCTTTGAAGATTGGGGGACGGGAAGATTTTAAAAAGTTGCCTTTGAGAAAAATCCAGCCAGAGGTGATAGTAAAAATAGAAATGATTGCAAGCACTGTCATTACTTTTCAATTTTCAACGCAACCTTCGGCTGCCCCATTTTCAAATATTGATTGCATATTTTCCCAGTAGACCTTGATCATATTGTATCTCATACTTCGCCACTTTTTTACATGTGCCAGGTTTTCAATTTGATATTTTTACTAGTTTTAATTTCTTTATTGTGCTTCTCCTACAGTGTCTCTTCCTTACTCAATCTTGACGGGTGTAGCATGCTAGCAGGGTACGCTTACCCATTCCGGACACCTGGTACCACCACTTATATAGTGGTTCAAGATTGTACTACCGATTTTGTCAGTGATCTTATGTTTCTTTGTGTGTTTGTTTTTACTGTTTATTGGACCTGGTAATTTATTTGCCTTGAATGATAATGATTGCTGGAATCGATTTGATGTCATATCCTTACTCACTAAAACATGTTGGAATACTCACTATTCAGGTACATTTCTTATTCATCAGGGGTTTCGCATGCCAAATATTGAATATTTCCATGACGCTTCATTTTAAATTTCATGCAAATTTTAGAGCAATATTCGCAATTTCATTAGACAAAGCTAGATAAGGTCTATGGTATTTGTCATTAAAAAGACCTACTTGAATGTCGTAATATTATAAGATGATTGGTTTTGCCTTTCAAATCATGTTAAGGGATACAACTTTAGATAGTTGCACGAGAAGCCGCATCCACATTCCTGACATTAAGCCCATGTAAAACATAAACCATTGGAACCAATGAATTTTAAATTCTTTGTTGTGTAGACATTTACAGAAGCTGCATTGTACAAGTTAAAAGAAACATTCAAAGTGGAGCAACCCTCTCCATATTCAAAGCCCCTCCTCCAGGATATAGAATGTAACATAGCCCATTAAAGAAGTCACTGCGACCTTTTATCCCAGCGAGATCCATTTCAAAATGACAATGCATGTCAAACTCAGATAAGCTTACAAGAGCTTAGCCATAACAAACACAACTGTGGTAATAATTGTAAACAATCGAAGGTAACTACATTGTAATTTAACATTTTGAAAAAATAAAAGTGATTGCTTACCCATGTTTTTACTGAGAAACACCGACAGATAGTCTTCCCATTTGTATGGTATTTGCTGAGGGCTAGTCATGTAATGATGGTAGTAGGAGACAGCCGCGTCTTTAGGATTTCGGGCAATGTATACCACCTTGAATAGATAAAGACATTTAAGGGTTTCATTTAAACGTCTCCATAAATATGCTGACATTAATCTTAGTCAGTAACGGTAGAAGCTAAACTTATTCGGAGGATAGAAGGCAAAGGATTTGGCATAGACCTCCCACACTATGAAATGAATGTTTGATATTGAAAGAGGTAAAATGTTGCAATGCATTGGCAATGTGGATACACCGTGTTCACTGAAAATTTGCAAATAAGCAATTTACCAGACCACATGTTCATAACATGCGTAAAATGTTCGCCAAGGACCACTGATCCAGTTATCAAGTTATTGCATATTAGCTGTTGTAAAATATTTAAGACGATTAACGATGTCTGCACGGATGGGAAAATTGATTCAAAATGTATACCTTTACTGGTTTTTCGAACACTTGTGGAGGTAAGAGAGATGGTATCAGGTGTGTTGGGATGAACCTTCGACCATTTGTCTGTTCTAACTTCTTGTACCATGGTTCATCGTCTTCATTTATATGAAATTCAGGATATCCTGACCTCATACTAAAGGGAATATCGGTATCAATCAGCTCCTCGTTGGCGTCATTCATTACTAATGTGATGATCTTTCTTGTCCACCTTGTTCCTATAACCCATAACCAAAGACAATAGCATGGAGATTTAAGTTGGGGAAATGATTTTACACTGGATGATCCACCGAAATTCCGGCATACCTAAACTGGCTAATTTCCTTATTTTAGGTTATTTGGTTGTATGATGGCCTATATTCATCGAAATCTCTCATTTCGAGGACACAAACTAAATTTTCGTGGACACAACTTTTAACATCCTTCCTAGAACTTATACGTAAGAGAAACAGATAATGTAATTAGGGGAAAGCGACTCTTCACATCAGTCTTAATTTTGTTGTTTGCATTTGTTTCTGTTGGCAGTTTTGTGGCCAGATATGCAATGGCGAGACGTAGCTGCAGCCTTGTATATCTCTTTGGCGCTACCTTTCGAAACCTGTGAGCAGTTTCTTCTACTGTCGCCGGAAATTCATTTCAACAACGTGCATGGACTGATTGATCGATTGGAGAAAGACTAGTGGATCAGTTTATTGATTTGGAGTCTCATGAAGCTCAGTGCACGTTGGTGGCCTCTGTTGAATATTTGTTGAGTGAGAATTTAAGTGGTTTGTGTTGAAGGAAAAAGAGATACACATTAAAAAGTAGACTTTAAATGCGTCCACGTAGTCACTGTGTGTTTTTCAATAATGTGTTTTGTACCTATCTTTTTATAAAATAATTTCGATAAAGGGTATTTGCAAATTTCCTATGCCTCCCTCGTCATAATGATACATCTAGCATCAATGTACCGTTATTCATAATTTGTATTTTTTTTAAGTGCATGTTTTTGATACAAATTCAATTTGTTCTAGATATCCTCATTTCATGAATTTTTATATTTCTGTGATCCTCATGGTATGTAAGTCATGGTTGCTCAACCCTATTAGTCTATTCGGTCCCTTTAGCGGTGGACCATTTGATATCCTGGGGCTGGGGAGCTTTGAAGATTTCAAGAAAGAAAAACATTTAGAGAGGTTGACTTTTTAAAAAAAATCCAGTAAGGTCTTTAATTGAAATTTTCGTCCGATTTTATTATATCTTTAATGTACAGCATGCCCGCCATTTTTATAATATCGGCGAGCCCTTTGGGCGCCTTATTTTCATAACGTCTTTCATTTTCAGCGCACCTTTTGGTTATGATATGACTTCTGTGCATTTCATGTCATTAATACCTTGGCTTTATTTGAGATTTTGAAATGTAAAAGAAAGTGGTTTTTCACAACTAAAAGTGTTGAGATAGTGGCTATTCTAAAGTCTTGGTATGCGGTGATGGAAAAAGTACAGAGAAAGATACGTGTAAAAAGACAAAGAATAGACATGTTGATGAGATTTGATGATGGCAAATGTAGTAATACATTACATTGCTGTTGTAAAGATTTCTGCAAAATTTTGCCGAGGCAAAATCAGAAAAACCATATGCTTGTAGAATTTGGGGATGGTCTTGTGGAGAGACATATACGTGGTAAAAGATACGGCATTTTAAGCTGAAGGTGATGTATATAAATATTTAATTGCTAAAGTTATTTATCTATAGTTACATGATAAGTTACTGCAAAGGTATAAATTGTGGAAATTGAAAATAGTAGACCATTTTGAGTGCGAAGCATGTCATAAAAAGACAGTTGTGAGCATTTGCTGTTTGAGTGTGTCACTACGATGCGTTTCTGGCAAAAAGTAAATGAAATTACAAATATGGTTTGGAAAGCAAACTTTAAAATACTTTGGAAACATTTGGTTATGGTTATATGTTAGATTTTGATAGTTTAATGAGATGAATATATTTATAAATATAGCTACCTTTGAAAAAGAAGAGTGAATACATAAAACAGGTGATACAGTACTTTCTGTGAAATACTTTTGTGAATGTAGTATTTTTGTTGTATTTTTTTTTGGTTCGTTGTTGTTTTTCTTTCTTTTCCAAATAGACTTGACTTCTGAAAGGTATGTAGAGTTTAAAGTCAGAAAACATCAGAAATTAATTCCAAAGTGTTAAACTTAGGAATATTGAGAGACGAATAAAAGCGTTTTTCAATTATAAAAAAAATAATGCAGTAGGCCTAAGGGATGCTTCTATTTTCTCTCCAACTTTCCAGCATTGTGAAGCAGATGCTGTTTCCCTAGAGTTCCATGTAGAGTGTGTGCTGGTTTACATTTCTTTCCTTATCCAGTTTTTTCATATGAAGAAAAGCATATATTGGCATTTCAGCGTGCACACAGACATTATTTTGAGAGGGGAAGTGAACATAAAGATGCCAGAATTCACACAGTTGAAACAAGTAATTCCAGGTGAAGCCGGGGAAAAATGTTTCATAGGCAATCTTCCGAGCCCCGCCCCAATGTATCGGTTCACCCCGTAATTAATATCAAAGAAAAAATGACATTCTCATATGATGGCTTATCACGCGCTTGTAGAATTTAGTACAAAATGAAGCTGTAGATCAGAAGGGTTTTGGAAATATGAATGTAAAAATAACAAACAAATGGTAAGTCATATCATGATTAATCTACATGTTCGCGACATCGTTCTTTTCAGATTTACTAACACATAATATTTTTATGGGTCCAGTTTAGATGATATGATTGAGGCACAGAGGAGAAGAACCTGTAAGAAAAGGATGGAAACATCTCAGGTCCTTTTGATCTCATACAAAACGAGCTCGATGAGCATTTCTACCATCGTGACTGTTACCAGAGTTTTACGATGAACCTCAAACGTTTGACGACTAGCGGTGAACAATCATCAGAAACTAGTACACCACGCCACAACTCAGACATCAGCATCTTGAGGAGACGGGGTATAGAGAGTGCATATTTTGGAATAAACAAGGTCGTAACAAAGTAAAAGCTAAAGATTCATGGACGACAGAGAAAATTTCAAAGTTTTGGTATGCTTGCCTGGGGAATGTTCTTGATTCTGGAGAAATGAAGTTGAAGGTAGAATAAGTCTGTGCCTTTGTATAAAATATTATAAAAATAGTAGAAAGTGAGCAACCAGCTGAAAGTTAGTCGAGGAGACCTTTACCGCATATCATTTGCATCTCATTGTCGGTTACATGGACTGTGTTTGGCGGCTTTTAACTATACTTGGCGGTGACTATGTAGAACACACAAACCGCAAACAAGGAAATCATGATCCATGTGTGGAGTCGCTGGATCACTTGGTTATTACACTCGATGTTGTTGAATGCTGTCAATAGACCTGAGGGCGAACATCCTTACTGTTGTGTTCACTCTCTCGCTTCCTCGTTAGCAAAGGTAGTGTTTTACTAGCTGCCTTGTTCCCAGTAGCATTGTTTAATTATCTACTTCGCATGAAAAGAGGGCAAAGGTGAAAGGTCAAACCAATGGAGGCGAGGCCATGCCGCGCCATAGTCTAGTTTATATGTAGTTTATACCAACAAAACCGTGTATAGCGTTTTGACAAGAGCTGATGTGTTGCTCAATACTGGTCGAAAGAAAGCTGAGGTGATGATCAAACATGGCACCTTTCCAACACAGGTCACGATGCTCAATTGTGTGGATGTAAGCAAAGGCATAAAAGTCAGCAGACATGGTCTATGGTTCCCTTCCTATATTTGTATCAATCCCACAATTCCTCAAATTTGGTAAATGGTTAAAACTGCAGCCTTACCTGACTTTGGGTACGTGATTAGGAAGACATCGCTAGGCCTTACTTCAAAACTTTGAAGGGCATCGAGAATGGTTGCTGGTACAAACCAAGGCATAGTGTGTCCAGTTCGTTGATACACATGAACATCATGCCGTGTTCTCGGCACACGATTTCTGTAAAGTTCTTCTGTTTTCGACATGGTTTTACAACGGTACTGGATTTTGCAGTGCAATAGTCGATACAGGTGAGCATATATGTATTTGAAAAATGCACTGCCAAATCGGAACACCAGCCTGAAGTGAACTGAGAATTCTCCTGCGCGTTTGACCTCAGTTAACCCAAAAATCACGTGACGACGACTTACTTAACTGTTTGCATGGATCGTGTCGAAAGTAACCAGCATGCCAAACTTGCATTGACGCCGATAGAAAACGCAAACACTGAGAGGAACCGTTTGATACCCCGTAGGACGATATTGGAAAAACAAGAGCCCTAGAAGTTGCCTGTAGAAAACAAAATTAGCTCCAGCTTGTTAGAAAGATGAACAGATTGCAGGCACATAAGGGACTGGTCAGTTTCTTCGGCCTGGGGGGGGGGGTGTGGATTATTTTTTGCCGACGTCAAAACGTGGCTGACCCCCCCTATTCCAAATTTGGAAAACAGGGTGACCCCCCCCCTATTCCAAATTTCGAAAACAGGGTGACCCCCCCCCCCGGGCGCGACGCTAAAAAATATTGAACATACAGATATCTCTGATGTATGTATGCTTGATATGTTAAAGTGTGGCGTGCTGAAAAATATGACTGATTATTAAAGTTACGCGCCCGAAGTGCGCGCCGAAAAATACAACTGAATGATGAAATTTGTGGCTGACACTAGCATTTTAGGCAATGATGAGCCTGTGTCAAAATTCAAAATTACACACTGACCCTTCTATTGGGCATTTCAAAAACATGGTGACCCCCCCTATCACCAAAGTCAAAAACAGGGTGACCCCCCATGAATCCACCGGCGGCCCCCCCAGGCTGAAGAAACTGACCAGTCCCTAAGAAGTGAAAACAAGGATGCATCGTAAGTTAGCTCTTATTCCGTATGTTTAATTTTGCATGGACCCTTCGGTCACCCCATTTTCAAAAGAATAGGTTTCATATCATTTGGCAGCAGACTTTAGACCAGTTTTACATGTAATCACTTGTTTTCAGTTTCAAATTGACATAAACTTGTGCTTCTGTAGCCTTCATCATCCTAAAATATTTTGATTCTGTTCTTCAGAGTAAGACACTCTTGTCCAACTGACCACTTGCCTAAATAAGAAGAAGAAAATTCTGTTAGAAAACAGAATGCATATACTATTTAGAGTGTCCCACTTTTTTTTACAACTTTTCCGTTATAAAATCGACCTTCATGACTGTGAACATTGCAACATCGGGTTTTCAGAACAATAGAACAAATATGTCGTGACTTTTTTGTATCTAAAGTACATATTTTGAAATATAACAAATTTTGGAATTAAGATCAGGATGTTATTGGCTCTAAGATTCGCTGTTCGTGATTAACGATCAGCATCTCCTTTCTCTTGGCAATTTCTCCATTGGAAAGATACCTCGATTGGCATCTATGCTAAGAAATGTGAAAGTGTCTCGATAAAGCGGTACCCTATATGTATGCGGTTTGCATGTATGTATGTATGTATGTATGTATGTATGTATGTATGTATGTATGGATGGATGGATGGATGGAAGGATTGATCGATGGATGAATTAATGGATGGAGGATTTTTATAAATTATCGACTATTCTGTTAGATTTGTACCTGTGCGCATTGCTTTTTTATAACTTTTTTCAGTTCTGGATATAAGTAATCTTGTGAAGCATCTAAGTGATTGTTTCATTATATATAGTAAAGGTAATAGACATCAAATCAGGTCCAATAATCGTTATCATTCAAAGTAAACTATGAAATTTACCAGGTCCAAGGAACATATAGATGATGACAAAGGCAATGGGGCCATCTTGAACCACGAAATAGTGCTGGTACCAGGTGTCCGGAATGGGTAAGCGTACGAAATGAAGTAAGAATTGGTATCTCAGTAGCAATTCCAAAATAACCGTGAAATAGAAATATTAATCATATTTTGCAGGTACTACAAATGTCATACTTTTGGGAAGCGAGTAAAGAGAGCTTGTGGGAAACAAGGACAAACTGAGGGGATCATTCTCCAAGAAAATTAGCATGTAATTATTTCAATTGGGGGGGGGAATCAGTATCACATTGTTCAATGTAACAGGGGTAGTCTCCTGCCTTTCCATTATATTATTCTCTATGGCTGAAGACACCATCAGTGGAACTTTTTTTAAAAATGCTCTCATTCTTCAATCAAGTAAACTTTTCCGAATCACTTACAGCGCTTTAAAATGGGAATTGAGAAGAACTGAGCGCTGAAAAGTAAGTTTTGAGAATTTTAAAAACTAGTCTATGGATTTGTCTAAACGTGCCAAAACATGCACACAGGAACATAACAAAATACCGAACAATAGAGTGTCGAAGTCACTAAAGTGGCAGCATTTATCAGCTTTGCCTCTGAACAAATTACCTGAACATTATTTTTAACAAGATAACAAAGAATCTAAATCACAGAAATAGTGCTGCAAGATCTCTCTGCCTTGAAAGACTTACTTTTTGCTACATTCTTTAGGAAATTTGCTATCATTGGCAGTTTTGTCTCCGAAATAAGTGCCAAACGCATTTCCTCGCATGACCAATGACATTTTACTCTTCAACTCTACTCCTGCTTGATCTTGAATTTCTGACCGTCTCGCAAAGTTACAAAATATACGGAGTTTTCCGAATGGATGCTTTTAATTCACACGCAACAATTATTGGCCCATATACCAGTACTGGGACAGTGATATTTGCATTGACACATGGAGTTCACGACAACGTTCTTTGCGACCAGAGAAGACAAAATTCAACCAATAACAATGTTTCATTTTAACCTCCACGCAAGTGAATTTTTTGCAGTGCAGATGTTTGTAATTCATGGTAAGAAAATGGTTTGAAAAGGAATAAGCATTGTGCCTAAATGTGGCGCACGTTTCTGAATTATAGTTTGCTTTTATTTTCTTCAGGAAGTCTCAGTGTTTCTAGAATTCTTTGGGACCTTGGAAGAAAGATACCAGAGGTTTCTTTCGTCTGTTTGCCAAAGCTGTACCTTATAGAGAAACTTTGTCAAGATTACATCTTCAGACATAGCATTTTTAGAATGAAGTAGACATTGACACTGTCACTTAACGCATTTGCAAGACGAGGCTTTCTCTGAAACAAAGATCGAGAAGCTTCGAATTCGAGTTTCATTTTCCAAAACCTTCTCTCATACCGGAAGGGCAACTTCTACTATCCCTGCTAATGTGTCGTAGTGAAGGAAAGCTATGTTTTGGTAGGAAAAGGCTCTGAAATATATTGTATATTACTGGATGGAGATCCGAATGGCTGCACTTGCTGTCTTCACTAACTTGCAACGCCTTACTTTTGATGAGTGGCTCCCAATTTCGCTAACGAAGGGGTTTTCTGAATAACAACTCGATGGCGACTCGATCCTCCTTTTTTCAAAAATGCAAATAAATCTGACCATCTTGTCTGGGCATACATCACTCAGAGGATCTTATTCCATGAATGCATTTTCCTGAGATATTTATTGATCTAGATCTGAACGCCCACAAAAAAGTACAGGACTCGCTTTTGTTGTTAATAAAGAATTTATATTAAGATTTGCTATTCTAAAATATAGTTGGTATAAACTTGTGCAATCCCTCATACTGTGAAGTCGATTTAAGATGTGGCTTATATCTCAGCAATCAAGGTGCCAAAGAGACGGGATTACAGTGAAATAAAGAAAAAGTCAATTTATTCTATATATATTTATTTTTTTAAATTTTTATTAAAATAAGATCAAGGCATATATATATATCTATCTATATATATATATATATATATATATATATATATATATATATATGTATATATATATGTATGTATGTATGTATGTATGTATGTATGTACATTGATAGATAGATAGATATAGATACAGATATAGATATAATTCTATTTATTCGATTCATGATCCAACAGGCAAACGCCCAATTACAGGATGATGGCGTGTTATGTCATTCCCGTGTACGTTTATTGGTTATAAGCACATGACATTGTAATTGTGGCTTTAAATATCACCCAACTTGGCAATATCGAAATCATGTGTCAACGTTACCGGCAATGTCGTCACAAGCCATTCCATTTTCAGGTCTCAGACTAATACGCAACCGCATTGCTGAAGCTATAAAAGCTGTTTATTAAGATGACATTTACACTTGGCAAACCTCTGTTATGTATTAAATATCAGAAGTTAAGATCAAGAAAAATACTTCCATTGCAATAAAACAACTGCATATCTACTTTGACACAGTTTTGTGTCACTGGTACATTCTTTGAAACAAAAAAATATTGTACCATGGATTCAGTGAACTACACTTTGTGAAAACGTGTTCAGAGTTGTCTCGCCTCTGTCATACAGTCAGAGACTAAAGTTATCATTTCCTAGGAGGAGGCACTGATTTAATTACTGTTTTCTAGGAGAAGGTACGGGTGGCCATTTTCGGAAAACTTGCATGCTATTTCTTGATTATTGACTTCAGTTCTCAGTGAAAACTTTCTTTCAAGTCCACTATTTCCAATCAGTTTTTGTGAACTTGGTCAAACTTTATTTCATTCGTTACAATAATCCGTCCCCTCCACCACAAGTACAGAAACATTTCTTTCAAAAAACAGTGAAAATTGAACTTTTGGGATTCGAGTTTTGGATTTGCGAATGTGAAAATATGTCAACGTTTTATCGCCTCGAATATTACCTCGGAGATGAAACTATAGTTTGCTTCGAGGAGGCCCGGATGACCTTATTTGGAAATCTTTCACGTCGTTTCTTGAATTTGAACTTGATCTGGACTCCTTCTGTGAAAATTCCATCTCAAGTCCACTGTCCCCGATCCAGCGCTTGTAAACCTGATCAAACTGAGTATTCTGTTCTTCAGTAAAATACTCCTTCCAACCGCCAATTTTACCTGTGTTGAAAAAAAATAAATTTGAAGTGAGCAGACGGATCTTACTCTTATCATGTAAGATATCGTACAATTCGAAGGTTCGACACGCACAATAATATTTCTCTACTTTGAACCTCATTTGGCTATGGTGAAAGACACCACCATTATCTTTTCAAGTTTTTATCCGTGACGTATTCGTTGATTTATATGATTGTTCACGGCTATGTTTCCATAATGATGATTTAATTATATTTTCATTTTATCTCTACCTTCTCTGACAAAGGGATTCGATGAGATATCATACTTCCAGGCTTTGCTCAAGATCATAGCGGTGTCGACTGGATCTTTCTTCATGTTGTCAAAAGTGCAGAGTTTCACAATTTTATCAAACTTTTCATTAGTGAGATGGTCTTGTTCCAAGAATGCGGCTATCTTTCTGATATATTGCCCTAGATCCTGTTGCAAAAAAGTAAGGTATTCAGTGGGTTTTGATACGAATACACAAGACAATTTTTACAATAATATACTGCCAAACAATAAATGGTGCAACTATACAGTATAGTTAATTCGAATTGTGAGATACAAAGTCCGCAGATAAAAAAAACGTGTTTTATTACAAAAAGGCAATATATCAATAAACGGAAACGAAAATAACAGACAGACATCTGTTCAACACTGGTCCCTCTGTACAGCACACGTGTCCCGGAAGTATACCGACCTTCACAATATCTTCATATTTCAGGAAAAGCACATTTTGCTCATTCCGTTTTTTCCACCATGGGATGACATGGCTCCCCCACTCACCAACATACCCTTAAGTATACAAAAGGGAGATAGAGTGAAGTATGCGGTTAGAGGTCACGAAATTATATTCACAAATAACTAAAAGCCAGTCCAGGTATGAAGTAAAGATTATGATATTATAAACAATCGTTGAGTTTCAAATGAGTATAAAGGTATTTGGGCGAAAAAGCTCGTGTACGAGGACATCACAGCTCTGTCAATTGTTGTTTGGGAGACGGAGAGAGTGACAGAGACACAGAAAGAGCTGACACTGAAGTGGGCACAGAGGCAGATGAATACAAATTTCTGATGTGTAACTAATAAATTCTCTGCCTCGTGTATGATACAAAATTCCACTGACTTTTAACAATCGTGATTGTTACAAGCTATGCGACTGACATAGTCAATTGTAAATGTCAACTAGAATCACGCGCACTGAATATAATTATACTTACTCATGTCTTTACTGAGGTACATTCTAAGATAATCTTGCCAATTATATGGGACTTCAAGAGGGGATTTCATGTGGTGATGAAAATACGACACAGCGGAATCTTTTGGATTGCGAGCGACGTAGATTACCTGAAAACAAATGTATTAGGGAGCGTTCAGGGGTGGGCCGGCAAATTCTTCCTGCGCATCAGTCAAAATAAGTGAACCCCCCTACCCATTGCACCAAAATATTGATGACTCCCTTTTAAGATGACAAAAATTTCATGACCAGTCCCCTCCCCCCACATTGCTTGAGTAAAGCTGCACATACAAACACCTCTGGAGAGGGGGCGGGCGATATAATCCAAAAAAAGATTCTCAGATTTTTTCAAATGACCCTCCTTGCAAACTCGCAAGGTATTAATGTTCAATTCTCTCCTTCTGACTCGCTATAATTTTGAAATTACCCCTCAATATAGACGTTTGATAATTTATTTTAAAGTACTTAGTTAGACTAGGATGGTTAAAGGTTGATATGTGTGCAAAAAATTGGATTTTGGAATTTCACCCAAATGTTGATTCACTGTACATTAGAGTCTATGAGAAAACTATGAATATTTTTTTCACAATGTTAAACTAAATCAATTTGTGATATTATAGGTGTTTGATAATTGATACAAATTTACTTGATTCAAATGGAGTATTTGAAAGTTCAGATGTTGACAACAATATTGATATTGGAATTTCACCTAAAAGTATAATTTCACTTTTAATGGTACTAGTAGTCTACAGGCTACTGTTAAATAATTTCCCTAACAAAACTTGCTATTTCTCTAATATGTAAGTAATAGGAATTGTTCATTGCCCTCAGTGACCTCGATTTACAATAAGACAAGCCTCAGCCCCAAATTAAAATGAAAATTTAGATGTGACTTATCGGATAAGGCATGTGATGTAATTCAATGTTCAGATTCGATATGGCTTCAATCCGTTGGCAAAAACAGGGGCCAGCTCGATTTATCTATGGAAAGTTCTTCTGCTGAGATTGTTGGTACGGAAATAGATTATTACAATAGAGGTATAAACGGCAGGACTCCATGATGTTAGAATGACACTAACAGTGCTTTGGCTGCAACCGTGAGAGGATTGCAGCCAAATAGACGACAGCTCTCGTAGACATTGTAAGGCTCATTTACAATCTAACGTCACGAAATTCTGTCACAATGTCTTTGATGGCATTGCTTTAAGCCTTTGAAGTTTGTTGTATGTGACTCAATGATTAATTACTCCCTGTCACGTCACAAACCTTTGCAGGCTTTTCAAACAGTTGCCGAGGTAGAAGAGAAGGAGGAAGATGAGTTGGAATGAATCGACGGCATTCCATTCTCTCGAACTTCTTATACATTGGTTCACGATCTTCCAGCGAATTGAATTCAGAGTAAATTATTTTTCTACTAAAAGGCACATGTAAACCACCGTCAATTAATTCTTCATCTGCATTATTCATAACGAGGGCGATAATTTTACGTAGAAGTGTTGTTCCTGTAAATAAAAACAAAAACAATACATTCGAAAAAAAGCATTAATACTTGAAAAACTTAATTAGCAAACATTCTTGAAGAAGATTTAACAGATTATGCATGTTTCTACCGAGGAGCTTATCCTCTGATAGAAAACTTGGAAAACCATGATGTTAACTGCCTCCTTCACTTTCTATCATCATACTTCAATGTTTTACCACAGGGGGGAGATGAAAGTCCCCTGGGGTGGGGAGGAGGGTTTTTGTGCAACGGTTTACCTTATTTTATTTTATTAACTTTGACTGAGATATTTCAAATAAAGTTCAAACCGTCTGACTGCTTTCTTTATTACTACAAGTAATTTTATTAATTTTGACTGTGGTATTTCAAATAAGGATTTCGACTCCACACCGTCTGAATGCTTTATATATTACCGACAAGTCCTTGTCTCCTCTCCTACTTGTGTATACACCACTGTAATTGCTCTGAAAACATTGCCAACTTGCTAATCCGCTGTCGGTATCAGCGGATTAAGTGATTGAGTCAACGCCACAACCGTCCCATATATAGCCTTTTGACTCTTTATTTATTTTACACCCCATTACAAGGACGCTTATCTCTCATATACACATCTTGTAATTAATTAGTCAACACAACTAATTATGCTTATCCGTGGACTTATCAGGGATTTTATGGGTTGGTCAACATTGCAAAAGATAGGAAAGATTACTTAAACGGCTTTTTTTTAATTTACATCTCTTTCTTTGCAATGTTGACCAACCCTTGATAAGAAAAGGAGAGGGACTGACAGTGACTGAGAAAACTGAGAAAAACTCAATAATAAGCTTAATAGTGATTGGGCCGCCTGTGGCTCATATAGAATGTACGAACTTTTACATTATACAACATCAAACGCATCATGGGAAATATGTTTACTTCTGGACTGGAAATAAACAGCTTTGAGGTCAAAAGGTTCTACTTCCGACTTCCGCTCTTACGGATGACGTCGGACCATGACCGACTCAAAAATGTAGGTTGGTTTTCTGGCTCAAGATGACCATTTTAGACCGCGTACTTTGGCATGTAACAGTTAATCGGTATGGCGATGCTTTTGATAGTCGTTAAAGTTCGATTGACCTCTATATCTGCTCAGATTTGCGTTTTTTTGTGACACTGGGTCTGAGATCTTCAACCCTTTCCACAGGCTACCCAGACAGTATTAATAAGCTTATTATTGAGTTTTTCTCACTGTTTTCTCTATCATTTACTCTCCTTTTCTTCATCCTCTGACTGATCGGAGTAAATAAAATAAATGATTATATAACCTAACCTAGCCTCTGTGACTCTTTATTTTACACCCCATTACAAGGACGTATATCTCTCATACACACATGTTGTAATTAATTAGTCAACACAACTAATTATGCTAATCCGTGGACTTATCAGGGATTTTACAGGTTGGTCAACATCGCGAAAGATAGGAAAGATAGGAAAGATAACTAAGATATTTCATTTATATCTCTATCTTTCCAATGTTGACCAACCCTTGATAAGTCCGTGGATTAGCATAATTAGTTGTGTTGACTAATTAATTACAAGATGTGTATATGAGAGATAAACGTCCTTGCACTGGGTGTAAAATGAATAAAGAGTTAAGACACTGGGTTAGATTATATAACCGTTTATTAGTCCCAACGGACAACGTCTGGGGGGGGACTTAAAGGTTTGGTCATGTCCGTGCGTGCGTCCGTGCGTGCGTGCATGTGTGCGTGCGTGCATCCGTCCGTCCGTTCATGCAGATATCTCAGAGATGCCTGGAGCGATTTCATTCAAACTTGGTACAAGGATTACTTCATTTGTCATACATATGCACGTTGATTCGTTTTGTGATACGATCCAATATGACCGCCAGGCGGCCATTTTATTACGATTTTTCATGTACAGAGCCATAACTCAGACATGTTTCAACCGATTTCATTCAAAGTTGGTACAAGGACATTGACTAATGTCATAGATATGCACGTCAATTTGTTTTGTGATACGATCCAATATGGCTGCCGTTCGGCCATTTTGTTATGATTTTTTCATGTACAGAGCCATAACTCAGGCATGTCTCAACTGATTCTATTCAAAGTTGGTACAAGGACATTGATCAATGTCATACATATGCACATTAATTTGTTTTGTGATATGATCTAATATGGCCGCCAGGTGGCCATTTTATTACGATTTTTTCATGTACAGAGCCATAACTCAGACATGTTTCAACTGATTTTATTTAGAGTTGGTACAAGGACATTGACTAATGTCATAGATATGCATGTCAATTTGTTTTGGGATACGATCAAATATGGCTGTCGTGCGGCCATTTTGTTACGATTTTTTCATGTACAGAGCCATAACTCAGGCATATCTCAACCAATTTTATTCAAAGTTGGTACAAGAACATTAACCTTTGACATACACATGCACGTCAGTTTGTTTCATGATATGATTTAATTTTTGTTACAATTTTTTCATGTCCTTAGCCAAAACTCGGGCACATCTCGACCGATTTTATTCACCGATTTTATTCAAACTTAGTACAAGGACATTGACCTATATCGTATATATGCACATTTATTTGTTTTGTGATACGATCCAATATGGCCGCCGTGTGGCCATTTTTTAATGATTTTTTCATGTCCGGAACCATAACTCAGACATGTATCAAGCAAATTTATTCAAAGTTGGTACAAGGACATTGACTTATGTTATACATATGTACGTCGATTTGTTTCACGATATGGTACAATATGGCCACATGGTGGCAATTTTGTTATGGTTTTTTCATGTCGAGAGCCATAACTCTGGCAAGTCTCAACTGATTTTATTCAAAGTTGGTATATGGACATTGACTTGTGTCATACATATACGTGTTGATTTTTTAAACAGTAAGAATATCGCTGCGTGGCGGCAATTTTGTTACGATTTTCTCATGTACAGAGCCATAACTCAGACATACGGTATTTCCACCAGTATCATTCAAAGTTGGTACAAGGACATTGACCTATTTCATACATATGCTCGTCAATTTGTTTCACGTCATGTAGCAATATCATGTCAATTATTGAAGTTTCGTAATTAGGCTGATATGTCAAAAAATACTGCATCAAATTTCATGAAACTTTGTACAGATGTTAAGCTCACATTGCTTTAACAGTGAAAAAGACATTTATCAGTGTCATTTTAATTAATTTGTAATTCCATATGTAATGAACTTTCCTAATTAGAGTGATATATCCACAAATAGACAGTCAAATTTACTGAAACTTGATACAAATATCGATCTCATAGTGTTGTAAATACTGCATCAAACTTTATGAAATATGGTACCGGTGATAATCTGTTAGTGTTAGGATAGTATGCAAAAATGTTTTGCAACATCCTGTCGATTAATTCC
Organism: Ptychodera flava; assembly: GCF_041260155.1. Lineage (NCBI taxonomy): Eukaryota > Metazoa > Hemichordata > Enteropneusta > Ptychoderidae > Ptychodera > Ptychodera flava. Next base: position 18,433,585 of record NC_091939.1, on the reverse strand, counting down.
TAGTTGACTCATTTAATGACCTTGAGGATGGTGGCCTGCGTTGGTTTTATGTTTTCGTCACCATGGAACTCATTCTTGGCCATTGAGCGCCATCTGTATCAAAGTATTTTTATCACAGACCTAATAAATGAAGAAGACTCTATCCTCTTTGAGGACTTGTAATCAAAGTTCCCATTAACAAGTGGGGACAGTGTCATAAACAATGACTTGTTTTATTTACTCCGATCAGTCAGAGCATGAAGACACAGTCCCTTTATCCATAGAGGGACTGTGATGAAGAAAAGGAGAGGAACTGATAGAGAAAAATGTGAGAAAAACTCAATAATAAGCTTATTAATACTGTCTGGGTAGCCTGTGCCCTTTCCTTATTTCACTACGTGTGGGACGGCTGTGGTGTTGACTTAATAAGCTAATCCGCTGATACGCGCAGTCATTAACAAGTTGGCAATGTTTGCGCAGCAATTAGAGTGGTATGTACACTGGTTGAAGAGAAGATATAAGGAATTGTAGGTATTGAAAACACAGTCAGACAGTTTGGAGTCGAAAGCTTTATTTGAAATATCACAGTCAAAATTAATAAAATCAAAAAAGGTAAACCGTTGCACAAAAAACCCCTCCTCCCTACCCCAGGGGTTTTTCATCTGCCCCCCTGTGGTTTTACCATAAAACGACGTAAAGGTGCCACATTACGCATTTGATATCAATGTGTAAGTAGGTAGGTAGGTATATGGTAGGTAGGTAGGTAGGTAGGTAGGTAGGTAGGTAGTAGGTAGGTAGTAGGTAGGTAAGTTGTTACCCATTCAAAGAAATACTATAAATTATGAAATCTACCTATACTGTCTGCAAAAAATGATATCGAACAAGCATGGGTACCCACCAACCCGGGGACTGCCACCGCCGGGTATCGAACTATGATATTTAAAGTGATGAAATGCATATACCTATCATAGCTTTCTATCAATAAATACTGTTGAGAGTATTGAAACCTTTAAGTTACATGATTTAGTGATTTTTGTAACTGATAGAGTGTTGAATTATTAATGAGCGATTGTTACTGTCCAAGGAAGTAAAAAGTAGTGTTATTATTTCACGTAAAGTATTTAATATATAGCGCCTACGTCGATCTCGTTTGTTTCAAATGAGTATATTTCATTTATATGTGATGCTAACAGAGTAATAAGCATTGTTTGTATGACTTAAAGGTTTACTGTCACCTGTTCCAATTCTGCCACAGTTACCATGGAAAGAGAAAATCTAACCAATCACAGATTTTAAGCGGGTGGCCGCTTTTTAAAAACAGCGCCCTCACATGGGCATTTTGAATACCAAGGAAAGCCCCTTTGACCATATATGGGCATACTTAGATTACAGGTGATTGTATACCTTTAAGTAATCCGTGTTCTAGAAGAACTGTTATTTGATATTAGTGGCTCCATTTTCAATTGCTATACTGACCCTCTGTACTCCTCTCATACTGATTCTCTGTACTTCTTTCCTTTCATACTGACCCTCGGTACTTCTCTCATACTGACCCTCGGTACCTCTCTCATACTGACCCTCTGTACTTCTTTCATACTGACGCTCGGTTCTTCTCTCATACTGACCCTCTGTACTTCTTACATACGCTTACTGACCTCGGTACTTCTCTCATACTGACCCTCGGTACTTCTCTTTTTTCTAGATAACCCCCAACTATGAGTAATGACGACTGCCTTACCAGATTTCGGGTATGTGATCAAGAAGACATCGTCCTCTCTTACTTCAAAAGTGTACATGGCATCTAGAGTAGAGGCGGGGATATGCCATGGCATAGTATGTCCAGTTCGTTCGTAGACGTAGGTGTCGAATCTCTTTCTCGGCGTCATACCCTTGTAGGCTTCTTCCGCCTTTGACATTATTTCGCCTGCTCTCTTGTCTCCGAAAGTCCTCTTCAAATGACGTGTATATTGCGCGATGTCGACCGAGCGATTTTAATCCTCCGGTAAGGCACGGTCCCTCCACAAACCGAGGGTAAGGTCAACACTACTTTGTTCTTTCCCTTGTCGTCCTGTCGCGAGGACTGAGGGAGCGTTTTAATACTCGCCAGAGAGGACCTTCAGAGTACGGACCCATGAGTACGAAGTACGATAAAATAGGACAACAGTTCAACGTTCAATTATGTAATTGTTATAATGCCTACGTAATTTTTGACTATCTTTCTTTAAGGTCAATCCAGGGTCAACCAGAAAAAAAACCTGTACACTGACCAACTGCCGGTTATTGTGCTGATGAAGTTCCCTGGCGACTAATGTGACAAAATGGCGACTTTGAAATTTGTGCGCATGCGTTTCTATAACCTAAATTTTTATTCATCTTCGTTGCCAAACATACGAATGGTAGATCAGAATGAGATTTTCGTCAAATATTTGATACTCTTTGTTATGAAAAGTGTGTGTTTACCAACTGTAGTATGTAGAGGGCAGTGAAAAAATCACAAGAAACAAGACGTAAGACACTGAATTTTTGATAAAGAAATCTGGAGAAGATTCGCTACTTTCTGTTAACAGGTTAAGGCGAGAACCTGTTTTTAACAATGTACAGTGTTAGCTTTATCAAGAGGTGTTTCTGTGATGCACAGTAGTATATGCTCTTTATGTTTTACCTGTCAGGGTGTTGTAAGTGTTTTCAGGTCATATCTTAAACAATTTTCACAGGCGAAAATTTTAAAGGCAATGAAAGAACAATAACATGCATAAATCCTTACCAATTACCATAACGTAGAATTGCATATAAAAGCAAATCTTTGCTGAACTAAAAACATTGTACAAAATTGTGGAAATACTGGAAGAATAAATACACATTATATAAAACTTTGTTAAACTCAAAACAACATTACAAACTTTCTTAAACCTAAAAGTTAACTGTACTCCACGAAAAAGGTAAAAACGCCGGCTTCGACCCTGTAAAAACAACTGTTTAACAATGTTCTATAAAGGTTTCATACAACAGCAAATTTCTTGGAATGCTTTCTGAAAACCAAGCAATCAGATGAGAATTTTCTGCAGAATATTTTGTTGATATCTGAAAAGCTAAGCTATACTAAAAATCAACATCAATAGGAACCTGCAAGGTGAACTTCAAAAGAAGTACACAAGCTATTTTTTGGAGGATTTATGACTACCAATTACGAGTAACGACAAAATATAATAAGAAATTGCAGATAGGTACAGGTAACATTTTTCATGATTTTTATATATTGAATACTCAAAAAGTGTCAGGATCTGTCAAGGCCCGCATGGTGCAACCTTATGCTAAACACAAGTCCCGGTCATTTCAAAATTTAGTGATGCTATCACAGTACGTACTGGAGATATCCCATGACTTATTGTACCATTGGCGTTCCTTGGGGAAGCCGACAGTGTATCCCATGTGTAGACAAATTCATACGCTAGTTTTGAAAAGTCTGAAAACATACTTTTAAGCACACTTTGGCATTCTTTCCTATTCCCATTTTTAATGATTTGGAAAATTATGCTTGATTGATTGAGAGAGGAGCGAGTGTTTTTGTAAAATAATCGCAATCATACCAATCCATAATCCAATAACACTAGGTCAAAATTTGTAAGACAATAGTTGTAAACATAGACACAAAACAGCACAGAACAGACAGTAAATAGACGGTACAAACAAAGTCAAATTCATGAAAGAAAGATATATGGACCTCTGGCCAAAAGACCAAGAAGTGATGTCAGGTGTTTCGAAAATAGTAAGCGCATCCTGCCCCACATGTGGCACCCGCCATATATCAATCTGTAAGTCAGATAGGTAGTGGTCACTAACTAAGGCCCAATGTCACCGATGCCATCAGTGATCATTTGTCGAAGAGAGATATTGTATTTATCTACCAGCTTGCGATACCTGCCAAAAAAGCGTTGAATGTACAGACAAGTCTTGCTCTGGTGTAACCTTGATTTAACAGTTTGAAAGAGAGATGGCCATGTCTCTCTACAAAATCACCATATGAACTGCATGCTCTTGCATATCGTATAAGCTGGGAAATGTATACCCCATAAGCAGGTGAGAGTGGAATATTACTGATGAGGTGTGGAAAATTAATTATACTAAAGTTGAAATCATCTCTCTTGTCATATAGCCTAGTAGAAAGGTGACCATTGGAGTCAAATTCAAGTAAAATGTCCAGATATGAAGCAGAAGAGGCCGTTTCTGTAGTTTCTTTAATCTCCAATTCTGGAGGATAAATCATAGCGAGATATTTACTGAAACATCATAGCAATGTAGAACACTAGAATGGGAAGTAAGGAGACCAGTTGCACCTGTTCTGTGAAACAGAAGGATATTGATTTTTTTCAAAGGAAATTACAAAAGTTACTTCGTTGACCTTTCTCAGACAGTGACCCCTTGAGTTTATCATAACTTGCTTCCCAAAGATACCTGCAGAATATGTGAATTTAATTGTAATTTATTGTTCATATTGACATTGTTACTGAAAATATCTAAATGGACGTTTCATAAATATTATTAAAAAATTGTTTTACGTTTTCCATTACGGCTCATATGCAGAGCAGAAAAATCTACAAGAAAAGCAACCATTATTAGAACAAATCAAATAAAATTGTGACTTATTTTTGCAGTGCATAATATCAAAGCACATTAAAGGCACTGTTCGCAATCCCTGGGATCGCCTTTGTTCTAGTCTGTAAGAGGATTATAGAGGTGTGATAGCCTTTTGTTTTCCATTGAAATTGTACTCTGGTGGGTAAATTTTCTGTTGAGACAATCTGGTGCCAACACAGGCCTTTAACAGCCTTAACATAACACAAGATGAGCGTTTGGCGTGTTATAACACACTTATAACCTGGTCTTCAGTTATACCTTGCTGGTGAGTTCGTTGTTGACTTTGTCAAAGTTAATCCTGTGATAATCTGGTGACAGCGTCCACAGATTAGTAATTTACCTTTGCTTGCTTTGGCGCATAGGCAATCAAACGCATCATATAATAGACGCAGCACAGTGACAAAACTTCGCGTAAGATTGTCAAAGGACAAATACGTGACACAGCGAACGCGGACGGAGAAAAAAAAGTTACAAAACCAGTGCTAACATAAGACCAAGGCACCAAAGGTTGGCAGTTTAAATGTTTATTGGCAATACATATCATAGTCAAACGTATTAAAATAAAATAAACTATATCAAGAAGAAACCTGTGCTGAGACCAAGACACCCCTATCCCTGCCCCTAACCCTGGGGACGGACATTTCTACAACCCCCTATGTTGAAACCACCATATTGAGCTATTATTACAGTTTTAATTTATTCATGGCGTGAGTTTGAAACAAAAAAACTGTAGCATGCCACGCACGAGCAAATGATAATTTGTTCGTTTGTATCTTTTCTAACGTTGGTAGAGATCAAAGTATTGTATGTCATCCTATTGTATTCTCTATGGCGTTGGTATCCGACATAGCAAAGATACTGTATAAAGGGACACACACACACACACACACACACACACACACACACACACACACCACAGGCGCTTGGCACATTGCTGGGATAATAATCGTATTTAATATGTAGAATGTCTGTATACGACTTGATTACTCAATAAAAGAATCACCGTACGTGATATTAGTGTAGGCCTATAGGCCTACATGTTGACTGGCATTATACCGAGTGGCTATGACTGCCAGGCTCGGGCCAAGGTAACGCATTGCATAATCATCAATGTGTAGAATGTCTACATGACTTGATTATTTAATAAAGAATACGGTACGTGATATTACTGTACATGTCGGCTAGCTTAACCGAGCGGCTGTAGCTGCAGGGCTTGGGCCCGTATTGCTGCTGCATCTACATATTAAATACGATTATATCCCAGCAATGTGCCAAGCGCCTGTGACACACACTAACAGAATAGACATTACTAACTCAGGCAGACATACCGACTCATGCAGCCACACACTCACAGGCACACTCACAGACTAGTGTATCAGTGGCTGGTTTCGTATTCAATAAATAAGTTCAAGTTCTACATCATCACTTGTCATTAGTTCCAGCTTCTTCTAAATGATATGACAATGGTGGAGATACCAAACCCGGTGCGAAGACTGACTTTGGGTCGTCAGTCACCTCTCATCGCCAGGCAAATGCTCTCCGACTAATTCCCTGAAACATGAAAGCCACCGTTACCTTGCTGACCATTTTGCCGACGAGTGAGTTCCCCGAAGTCAACTCAACTTTCTGAATGTGAGGATGTCTACTCCGAAAATACCAAGATCTTACATCGAGCAGTTCCCCGATAAAGGATATCTTCTTGAAGACGTAATCTACAACTACTGACGAGAAAACAAGGCTTTAGCCATCTACCACCAACGTTGGTATATGCTCTAAGATTTCTTTCTAGTTTTGAAAGGCTCGTTCATTTTGAAACTCTTGTGTCTCAAGTAGCATACCCACGACAGTGCAACACATAGCCAATTTTCGAGCCTACTACACACGCGGGATGGGACATCTGTACGTAAATACTGCAACAAATATACAAGCGGGTTGGGACAGAACGAATTGTCTGAGTATGATTTTCTTAACTTTCGATTTTTCGATTATATTGTCATTTCGAAACTTGCGTTCGTATGTAATCACTGTATGAAAATTTTCAAAACGACGAGATCGCTGAATACCATTACATTACGGTCGCTCTACAAACCAACCAATGCCGACAGGACACACGACTAACTGTAAGGAGCTTTTATAAGGGCCACAAAAAGAGCTGAACCCAAGTCAACTCAAGAAGCAAAAATTTACCCCACGGACAAAAACGTAAAGACATTTTGTTGGTGCGCTAAGAACAATTAACCATGAGAAAAAAGTAACTGACTGAAGAAACAAGGGCTCAAAATGAAACAACGAACAATACAAAAACATTTTTACTTTATTATTTATAACTTGTATCAGCTGTTGAGTGACATATTGACATTTGGTTTGATTTTACTGTGTGAGATCGCGTAGGGTGTAGAGTAACGGCCAGCTTGACCATACTGCCTGATGTCACACCCTAATCAGCGCAATATAATGTTTCACGATTCAGTATGATATCGAAATATGAACTTTACCTAGTTATGTTGTATTGTATATGTTTCTTCATTTTCATTGTTACCGTTGTGTATTTTCAATATTGCATCTCACTGTTAACTTATGCCACTGGCTATATGGCCAACCTTTGTACGAAATCCCATTCTTTTACTTTCGCTGAAAACCCATAAAACCTTTTACAAAGTGTATTGTCCAACATACAGAATCTCAGATTATGACACTACTTGGTCTCTGAGAAAACGTCACTCTTAAATACTGCATCACTATACAAGTTCAAATTCCATTTCAAGCCCACTGTCTCCAATCCACTTCTTGTAAACTTGATCGAACTCTTCATTCTGTGCTACGGTAAAATATTCCTTCCAGCCGCCAACTTTACCTTGGTATGGTGGAAAACAAGATGTAAGAATTCTGTGCAAAATGCCCCAGAAAATCACCTGCCCCATCATAATTTTTTTAAAGGGTTAAAACTGCTTATTTCATAATGCAAGATTACATTGCCTTCGTAAAGATATCGGATTTCGTGATTAGTCGTATCGGTTTAGCAGAAATACTACAAACGTTACAATTATGAACTCTTGCAACCATGAGGACATATTTCCTTTCATTTTTCAAATACATAATATGCTGCAGTGTCATCACCGCTTAAAAAGTCACTAGAAACTGTCTCGCCTAAATATCTGCTCTTAGGCGCATGTTCTGTCGAATTTATTTTATTGTACGATTGTTAATTTGATTATGGGAAAGCTGTAAAAGTCATGTTTACCTTTCCTGATAAAGGGGTTTTTGGAGACGTCACTTTTCCAAATATTCGCTACAACGTGGTCATTACGGTCGACAGGGTTTTGCTTCATGTTCTCAAAAGTGCAGAGTTTCACTGTCTTCATTATTTGTTCCCTGTCAGGCGATCTTGTTGCAGAAAAGAAGCAATCTTCCTTACACATTTGCCAAGATCCTGACGTGTAAACAAAGAATGTTATAGGTGCAAGACACTCGTGACCAAAATGAAAGAATGATTTTATACTATCATATAAATTTGTGACCTTAAAAGCTTTGCTGAGCTGTCAAATGAAGAAACAATAAAAGAGAAAGAATAGTAACTGAAATATTTGCCCAAGGTCAAGTTTGATGTGTAATAAAGTCTTAAAGGATCAACGAATTTTCGCACCCAAAGTGTCAAATCCTGGCGCAAAATGTATTACAAGGCCTTAACTATGTCAAATACTATGTGAAGCTATATCTCGCTACATAATTTCGACAGTAACTGAGATTTCTCTTAATTTTAAGCTGGATTGTAATTCTAAAGTATTACATTTCACAAAGCGATCAATTGTGTAGTGTGACTGATTTTACTTCATTTTTTCAATTAATACACACAACCACCTTTAGCGTGTATTCCCCTCATGGAGGTAGCCATTTTGTTTTCGAAAATCAAAGGCTTTTCTGACATTTTTCTCTCATGAATACCAAATACATGTTAGGCATGAGACTATGATAGCGAAACTAAACGTGTACCGTGTAAGATGAACTGGCATTTTTTCTTACTTTCGTTAGGACCTGTCGTTTGTCTATGCAACAGTGTCGCCAAAGTTTGTTACTTGAACATGCCTGAACTTGTAAGTTTTAGGCTCTGATGATAAATTGATTTAGTGCCACAATGTTAGGTGTGATGACTGTAGGCCTTATTCAACCTTTTAGTCCCAGAACGCTGTTTCAATCTATTCTGGGTTCGATCTAATAGTATAATTTTACAATTTTAACTTCATTTATCTATGTTGTATTACCTTACGAATGGAACACTGAAGAATGTTCTTAGAAATAAAAATGGGAGAGCCATCTTCAAGTTTGTTTTATGGCACTCCAGTAGAAAAGTCCAACAAATCAAGCTTAGAACACACATCTGATATGGTTTTGGAAAAATAATGCTGCATTACAGAGAAACAACTGTAAGAATAAAGTGCAGCAAAAAGATCAAAATATTAAAAAGTTCCTTTTCCCAACTATTCTAAGGGCTGATAGGGATTAAAACATTTTTTACATCATTATGATTATGTATCTAAAATACTTATAAGCTAGCTCCAGTACAAATTTATGCCTGAAGCTATTGCGTGGTAAAATTATGACTGACGTGTTTCCAGTTCCCCATAACGCTCATGTTCTACTCGCCTTCTTTTGAATGTTCTTCTGCAATGTCACCAACTATTTCCCTTTGGAGATAAGCGGTATTATAACGTGTTTTTTACGTTTAAAAGAAACTTTGATTTAATCATAAATGTGGAAGCTATGGGGCGTAAGTGTCTCCTGTTACTGACAGCTTGCTGCAACACGGCAAATATGTTCATGATTGTTCTCATAAAGCACTCACTTATTCTTACCGCTGAGCACGTAATCGATGTTGACTGCCTACCAGTTCAATTCAAGCACTTTCACCAAACCTCCAGCTCAGCTGGATCACATGACTGTGGGGCGGGTTAATTCGATGGACAAACACATTTATTGATTTCTCTCATCACTTAAGGTATTTAATAATAGCCTTATATACTTAATCGATATGTATTTTCGAGTCTCCCCATTTATTTTCTTCGTACGGTCCCACTAACAGCTGTAAAATTTAGTACATGCACTGAAAGCTAACCCATGAGTTTAATGTCTCAAATCTATCATTTGACGTCGAGTTCCGTAATCGTGTTTGTGTGAAGAGGCAAAAGTCATGATAGCCACCAATAATGACTCAAGCCTACATGAACGCATGCGTTGTGTTATTTTATTGCAACTGTTGTACGAAATGGAAATGTTAAAAGACAGAAATAAAGAGAACGTATACACACCTTTATCATATCTTCGTATTAGATGAAAAGAATATTTGGGTCATCACGTTTCTTCCACCATGGCATGACATGGCTTCCCCACTCACCAGAGTACGCTTTCGGGTGAAATGTTTTTTTTTCAAAATATAAGGTGATATTGCTTTTGTAATCATGGGAACAGCATGTTTGGTGTATGTTCACACAAATATTCACGTATGTACGTACGTTCATACCTGAATGCATGCGCGCGCGCGCGTGTGTGTGTGTGTGTGTGTGTAATCATGTGATTTCATGGTAACGTCTCCTACTCAAGTGCAACATTGATTTAGTTTATATTTTATGTAGGAGGTTAAGTCAACGACACTTGACTTTTAGTTGAAATTTGATAGACTTGATTAGTCCAGTTAGGTTATCAAAAGTTAAAAGATAATTCTTGGGACGTATCTCAGTCGTAGAATTTCATACGAGAACTCCAAAATGGTTTCCTTTATTTTCGAGACTGCGATATGTATTCTTATATATGCCATAGTATAAAATAAGTATGATCAAAGCATACTAAACGAAGAGTCTACCCACCTTTATTTTTGGTAAGAAACACAGATAGAAATTCTTCCCACTTGAATGGTTCTTCAAAAGGGTCGTACATACAGTGGTGGAAATCCGACACGACAACATCTTTGGGATTTCGGACGACGTAAACAACCTTGATTAAATAAAGAAAAAGGGGGGTCTCAAAATAGGTTATCAGTGAAAAACAATGTCTTGGTAAATTTGCTAACATCAGAAACTGTGACAACGAGGAGTGCTCACCGTTCAAGGAAGATGAAATATATACCATTCTGAGTATAGGAGGATTTTTCACACTCTTGTCCCGGAGGTTAACGGAAATACAAGTAAATAAGTGCAATTTTTGCTTGTGGTTGAATGTATTTTAATATTATTTGAGTATATAAAATTACCTTCACAGGTTTTTCGATTATTTGCGGAGGCAGAAGAGAGAGAGGCAGATGAGTTGGAATGAACCGTTGACCTTGGATCTTTTCTAGCTTCTTGTAAGGTGGTTCCTGATTTTCATCTTGATGCACCTCAGGGTATAATGTTTTCCTACTGAATGGAGTGTCTGTCTCATACAACTGTTAATCTGCATTGTTCATCACCATTGCCATTATCTTCCTCGTCCAATTTGTACCTTTTAAGAATGACAATGTCAAGGTAGAATGCGCCATGGGGACAAATATTCGGACTATCATTTATTTTTTTTAATACTCCTCTGATCTATAGCTTATGCGGGCTCGTTTTGAAGCTTAGGCTGCGTTCACAAAAAATGGTTAGGGGGGGGGGCTGGAGGAATTCAGGGGGGGATTCGAAAATTTTTGGGGTAGTAGAGGGGGGACTTGAAAATTTTGCTCTGCCCGTAAGTAGGACTTGAAAATTTTTTGGTTCCCTTTTATGTTTTAAATTTCCCAATTCCAAGTTTTTGTTGGTAATTCAATGAAAATGAATACCATTTTTATGTCATCCAATTGTTGTAATGTTAGTAATCATTAAAAAAATCTAGAACCATTTTGTCTCATTTCAGTACTTTTATCTCGAAAAATCTAAACATGTGTGATTTGTCATAAAAAAAACCCCAAATAAGCCTAGTAACAGGGCAGAAGCTCCTGCTGTTGATGATATTTGCAATATTTCTATGTAATATATCAACTTCAGTTTCTTGCTCTCCCTACAGCATAATCAAACACACTATTAATTTGTCGACAAAGCCTGTATATATAAATATGTATTAGGTGATAATTTAATCAGTGACAGTTGTCAGTGATACAAATGCATGGTACACGTACACAGGCAGTGATAGCAAGCTGAATACTGGACAGGTCAACATGCTGTAGGGAGTAGAACAAGAACACAGTTGCACAAACTGAACAAAAATATTGTCAAAATTATCAAAGTTAATAAAGCTACTGCCTGCGGGCAGTCACTATCAGATACTGCCCTGCTACTGCAGTGTAACTGTCACTGCATACCTGAGCAGTGAAAGAGATACCTCTGACTCTGATGTACATGGTTGTTGAAGAAGAGCTTTGTGTCAAATGACGCTCATGACAGTGAAACATACTTGTACACAAGATTAGGCCAGAGAGCAACGCATGAAAGACCAGGAGACTTTCTGGCATATGAGAATAATATTAAAGAAAAAAGATCGGGTCACCATATTGAATTTTCTAAATTTTCATAGTCACATCACAAAATAATACAAAAAGTAAAACTTTGAACAGTAAAGACTAAATGAAAAAATATGTGACTAAATGGAATTATTTATTTTTTAACCAAATTTGCCAGTATTACACCCAAAATTTCAGAGATTAAAACATTTTTTGATGGAATATTTTAACTTTCCAATATTGAGTAGCATCTAATTCATATATATCTTCTGCTTTTGAAACAAATTTTGGTGGGTCACTGTGCTAAGTTTTTTACAATATTGCGATTAGCCAGAATTCACAATTTGCATACTCTCTCATGATCGTCATTTTGTGTACTCTTCGGCAGGAGCAACTGGCCTGGCCAGATTTGGATTAAGTCAAGTTGGCTTAAACTGATAAATCCAAAAAGTTCACTGATGCGTTTAAAAATGAATCAATTTAAGAAATTGCCTTAGAAATTTGACTTTACAAAGTACTAATAACAGGTAATGTTGAACATCTGCGAGCGGAATAGCACAATACATGTTTATTTTGTCTGTGCACACATCCTTTACAAATATCCGTGCTTGTGATGGTTTGGAGGGACTGAAAAATTTTGATCATATAGAGGGGGGGGCATTTGAAATTTTTTTAGGGTATTGAGGGGGGATCTGAAAAAAAAATAAGATTTCAATTGCGATTCCTCCAGTCCCCCCAATCATTATTTGTGAACGCAGCCTTATGGAGTAGAATTCAAATTTAAAATAAAGGGAAAAAATACACCTCTGGAGGGGGAATTGACTTGAAAATATCAAGGCTTGGTTTGTGGCACTTGAAGGGTTGTGGTGACTTAAAGGGGATCGAAACGTGTGTTGGGTCGTCAATTTTAAGCTATAATGTTTGGCTAATTTTTTTGAGTGGTTTTGTTTTATATATCCACTGCAGTTTCTTGTTCTATTCCTTGAAGCGTGATGAAAAGTCAAACACAGCCATATGTGTACAGTCAGCACTGTTATTGTTTGAAATTGAATTCAAGACAGGACTAGAATTCATTTGTCATCAATAATGGTCTCTACAAATGCCATGTATTTGCCAAACAGAATTTGTTATTCCAGCACGCTGTGGGGAGTAGAATAAGAAATTGTAGTCGATACACAGAACAAAACATACATGATTGGCCAAGAGATACGTTTAATAATGTCCCGTTTATACAAATATGCTGTGTCCAGTTTTCCTGACAGGTGAGGGAAGTCATCCTGTTTCGAAAAAACCTTTCTTGTATTTATGTGATCGCTAAAGGGACGATAGTTGCAATGTTATAGTTTGGCTTAAAATTTTACAGAGAGCACTATTATTGTTTATTGAGAAACGTATTACAGTCTTAAGGTCAACATTTAACAACACTTGCATTTCTATATATACTTACATGTAACAGCAAGTTTTGTCAGGGAAATATATAATAGTTTACCTGTACAGTACCATAAGAAGTAAACAATACTTTTGGTGAAATTGCAATATCATCTGCACTTTCAAACACCCTTTTCGTATCAAGTGCACTTGTACCAGTTATCAAGCACTTATAAAAGCTCAGATTTTTTTTTTTTTAATCAGTCCATCATCCAACAGGCGTTAGCCCAATTACAGGATGAGGTATGTATAAGCCACTAACCCCCAATGGAGCACTGAGGAGTAAAGTGCCTTGCTCAAGGGCACAACACCGTGCTCGAGTCTCGAACTCACCATCCTCCGACAGTGAGTCCGTTACTCTGGACCTACTGGGTCTTGAACCGGGTCTCGAACTCACCACCCTCTGATAGTGAGTCCGTTACCCTAACCACTTGGCCACGGTGCCTTTTGCTAGTTTATTAAAAAATAGTCATGGTTTTCTAATGACCTACCATGTATAGTGGATCAGTATTTTTAGTGAAATTCCAAATCAAATTTCTTGGACATATATACCTTACATATATACCTTACATACATATATACCCTTGTAACCATCCTATTCCAATCACGTACAAATATATATATATATATATATATATATATATATATATATATATATATATATATATATAGTTATATATATAGTTATATATATATATCAATTAACAACATCTATAAATGCACAGATATTGTCCATTTTGTATTGGGAAAGTATTGTTCACAGTTTTCTCATGGACTACCATGTTAAGAAAATCAACATTATCGATGAAATCCAAAATTCAAATTTTTGTACTAACATGCACTTTAAGCACAGTACATTTACTCGAATTATCAAACATATGTAAATGTGCAGATAGATATACCTTGTCTTTCGGGGGATGTTGATAGTTTGCCAGTAGACTTCCATGCATTATGATTTGACATTTGTGGACGAAGCCTTGTATCGGCCAGATAGTTGCGCAAGAATTGTGACCCATGCCAATAGGCATGCGTGAAATTTCATGACCCTTCAAAAATGCTTGTGCAAAATAATGCGACCGACCTGTAATTTCTGTCCTATCTCTTTGAGCTAGATTTCAAAATTTTAGCGAGTCAGAAGGGGGATTTGAATACATCGTGAGTTTGATAGGGGCATTTGAAATATGACATTAAACTGGTCCAATAATCATTTCCATTCAAGATAATACATTACCATGTCCATGGGACATTTGAGATTTACAAATTTAAGTAGGACCATCCTGAAAAAATAAACGAGAACTTTCGGGGATTTTCCCTCCAGAGGTGTTTGTGAATGCAGCCATTCCGTTTTGAGTAGTACTCATCAACATGGCTGACAGTGAACTACACATTTGAGGCGTCCTATGGCTCCTATTGAAAATATCCTCCCAATATTTGACTATTGTGAACTTTGTGAAATGTTATTGTTCTGTACAGTGGTTTAAAAATCAGTCAAGTCTAAAATCTGAAAGACAGAGCGATAGAAATGTGTGTCGTGTCAACAAGTGAGCAACAAAGATGTCTTTAACCTTGAAAGCAGTCCAACGCGCATTGTCCTGACGTCATACATTGGGTTCAAGGATAGTTTAAAGATCAGTCGAGTCTAAAATCTGGTACATTTAAGGAGAAAGGCAGAGCGATAGGACGCCTCAAATGTGTGTGGTGTCAACAATTAACTCAACAAGTGAGCATTAAAGATGCCTTTCACCTTGAAAGCAGTTCAAGACGCATTACGCTTGTCCTTAAATCTCACGTTGGGGTGGCCCTAAATCGAAGGGGGAAGGGGGATACGCAGGGATTATGATCCTAAAACGAAGGGGCAAGGGGGATTACGATGGGATTATGATATTCACATTCTAAGTAGATAAAACTTGGATAAAACTATACAAAAATAAAATATTGTCCTATGATAAAAATATGAAAATAAAGAAATATTATCCTCACACTAAAGGGACTTATGTTAGTGGACAAAGCGGGGTGGCTTTATGTACAATGCAATATATAAAAGAACCATATGCATGATCAATAACTATCACTGATGCAGTGAAGTGGGATATGATATTCACAGTAATAGAAGAAAACACTTTGATAGCGATGTGCAAAAATGAAATATTGCCCTTACAATTAAGGAACATATGTTATTGGCTGACCCCAGGGGAGCGGGCTTATGTACAATACAATATATACAGGCATTTACGCCATGCTTAAGGCAGAGCCTATAACTATCACTGAAGTCATGAAGAGGGACATGATATTCACAGTGTAAGTAGAAAAAAGTTTGATAAAAAATGCAAAATGAAATATTATTCTCACTCTTAATGGACGTATCTTTTTGCCCGAAGGGGTTTACATACAATGCAACCTGTAAAAATACTACCATCATACAGATCGGGGGGCCCTATACCTAACACTGATGCCATGAAGGGAGCATGATATTCTAAGATTTAATATTGAACACATTCGCAACAAGATTCTAAAATGAAATAATCGCAATCATACCAATCCATAATCCAATGACAGTAGGTCAGCATTCGCAAGACAATAGTTGTAAACATAGACACAAAACAGCACAGAACAGACAGTAAATAGACGGTACACAAACAAAGTCATATTCATGAAAGAAAGATATATGGACCTCTGGCCAGAAGACCAAGAAGTGATATTGTCCTCAGGCATAGGGCACTTATGTTATATAACAAAGGGGGAGGTCTTGTATATAATGTACAAATTACAGACACTATATAACGCCATACTGAAGACGGGGCCTTTAAATTATGCCAAAATGGGGGACATGATATTGTCAGTGTCAGTAGAGAACACATTGATTGGACATGATATTTTCAGCGTGAATAGCGAAAAGTTTGCTAGAAACATGCAAAGTTAAATTATTGTCATCGGGAATGAGGGACTTATGCTATAGGACAGGGAGGGGGGGCTTTGAGTATAATGTATAGTACATAGGCACCAGAAGCGTACCATTGATAGGGCCTATAACTTTAAATCATGCCACGAAGGGGGACATTGTATTCTCATTGTCTATAGAGAACACATTGATTGCAAGATGCAAAAATGAAATATTGTCCTCACGCTCAAGGGACTTATGTTATAGGACGAGGGGGAGGCTTTGTGTATAATGCATAATATACAGCCACCACCACCACCATATACTAAAGAAGGGGCCTATAACTTTCACTCATGCCACAAAGGGGGGACATGATATCCTCAGTGTCAGTAGAGAACACTTTGATAATAATATGCAAAAAAGAAATATTGTCCTCAGGCTTAAGGGACTGATGTTATAAGACGAAGGGGGGCTCTGTGTACAATGTATAATATACAGGCACCTCCACCATACTAAAGACAGGGCTTATAACTTTAACAGATGGCATGGAGGGGACTTGATATTCTCAGTGTAAGTAGACAACACTTTGATAATAATATTCAAAAAAGAAATATTGTACTCAGGCTTAAGAGACTAATGTTGTAGGTAGCAGGGGGAGGGCTTTGTGTATAATGCATAATATTCAGGCAAGACCACAATACTAAAACGGGGCCTATAACTTTTAATGATGCCACAAAGGGGGACATGATATTCACAGTGGTAGTAGAGAATACTTTGATAACAATATGCAAATATGAAATGTTGTACTCAGGTTTAAGGGACTTATGTTATAGGACGAAGGGGGAGGGATTTGTGTACAATGTATAATATACAGCCACCACCACCATATATTAAAGACGGGCCATAACTTTCACTGATGCAACGAAGGGGGTCGTGATATTCTCAGTGTCAGTAGAGAACACTTTGATAAAAAGATGCAAAAAAGAAAAATTGTACTCAGGCTTTAGGGACTGATGTTATAGGACGAAGGGGGAGGGCTTTGTGTATAATGTATAATATACAGGCACCACCACCATACTAAAAACGGGGCTTATAACTTTCACTGATGCCTCGAAGGGGAACATGATATTCTCAGTGTCAGTAGAGAACACTTTGATAAAAAGATGCAAAAAAGAAATATTATAGTCAGCCTTAAGGGACTGATGTTATAGGGCGAAGGGGGAGGGCTTTGTGTACAATCTATAATATTATACAAGAAGTAGTAGAATACTGAAGGCGAAGCCTATAACTTTCACTGATACCATTAAGGGAGACATGATATTCACAGTGTCAATAGAGAATACTTTAATAACAAGATTTGAAAATGAAATATTGTCCTCAGGCTTAAGGATCTTATGTTATATTTCAAAGGGGAGGGCTTTGGGTATTAATATACAGGTCCCACCACCATATTAAAGACAGGGCTTATAACTTTCACTGATGCCACGAAGGGGGACATGATGTTCTCAGTTTCAGTAGAGTAGACTTTGATAACAATATGCAAAACTGAAATATTGTCTTCATGCTTAAGGGACTTATCCTATAGGACGAAGGGGGAGGGCTTTGTGTATAAAATATAATTTAGAGGCACCACTACCATTATACTAACACGGAGCCTATAACTTTCACTCATGCCACGAAGGGGGACATGATATTTACAGTGTCAGTAGAGAACACTTTGATAACGATATACAAAAAAGAAGTATTGTCCTCAGGCTTAAGGGACTGTTGTTATAGAACGAAGGGGGAGGGCTTTTTGTATAATGTATAATATACACGCACCATCACCATTCTGAAGACGAGGCCAATAATTTTCACTGATGCCACAAAGGGGGACAAGATATTCTCAGCGTCAGTAGAAAACACTTTGATAATAATATGCAAGAATGAATTATTGTTCTCAGGTTTAAGGGAGTTATGTTATAGCACAAAGGGGAGAGGGCTTTGTGTGTAATGTATAATATACAGGCAGTAGCGCTATCTTGAAGGCAGGGCCTATAACTATCACTGATGCCACGAATGGGGACATGATATTTACAGTGTCAGAAGCAAACAGTTTGATAGAAACATGCAAAATTAAATTATTGTCCTCAGGCATAAGGGACTTATGTTAGAGAATAAAGGGGAGGGCTTTGTGTATAACGTATAATTTACAGGAACCACCACTATACTGAAGACAAGGTCTATATGAAGACGCAAAGTATTGTTTTGTTTTTGTGGGGTTTTTTTTTTGGGGGGGGACTATCGCATATACAGCAGCGTAATCTTATTACATTAGAGTACAGTAGCCAGTCTCCATAAGAGAGCATGAAAACATACATTAAACTGATGTCCGTATAAACTAATGCATAACTGTGCATTACATGAATGCACTATGTGTACATCTGTATTTTTCATTGAACGAGAGACCACAACATTGTGAACAATGTGATTATTTGAAGCAATACTTTGAAAGTAGGCAATTTGTTGTGACTGTTATTAATATTAAGTACAAATAATTTTAAATGTAAATCTTTGTATGCGCATACAAAAAATATATAAGTCCCTTCATTTAGGTCACTGTACACGATCCTATACACGAACACATAGAGAAGGTGACAACTTTTTGCCAAGAAACATATATCCCAGAATCGTAACAACCATACTTCGGCATTCCGTATATTTCACATGTTGATCTCTAATACCACTGCATATACCATCTTATCCGTCAGATTATGACTGCAAGTCATTTGCCACCTACAGTCTTGCTTGTATATTGTGCATTGTGCGCATAGCCCTCGCCATGTGTTTAATAAAATAAATCTATGAAGTGTGAGCACAATATTTCATTCCTGCCTATTGTTATCAACGTAATCTCTAACATAACTTTGAATATCATGTTCTTCAGGGCATCGATAGAAGTTAACTGCTCTCTTTAGTCTGGCGATTGTATATCGTGCATTGTCCTCACATCAGAGGACAATATTTTGTTTTCGAATCTTGTTATCAAAGTGTTCACTATTAAAACATTAAAGATCATTTCCCCCTTCATTGCATCAGTGATTGTTATAGGCCTGACGATCTGTGTGGTGCTAGAACTTTTACATATTGCATTGTATGTAGCCCCACCCCTTTCAAACAGTTCCCTATAGACACTGTGAATATCATGTCCCCATTCGTGGTATAATTTAAAAGGTCCAGTTTTCAGCATTGTGGTGGTGCCAGTATATTACACATTATACGCTAAGCCCCCTCGTCCCATAAGATAAGTCCCTAAAGCGTGAGTACAATATTTTATTTTTGAATCTTTTAATCAATATGTTCTCGACTGACATTGAGAATATCATGTCCCCCTTCGTGGCATCAGTGAAAGTTGAAGGCCCTGTCTTCAGCATTGTGGTGGTGCCTCTATATTATACATTATACACAAAGCCCTCCCCCTTCGTCCTATAACATAATAATAATAATAATATTTAATAATATTTATTACTTTAAAAAAAAACGCTTTACATGTAAAAACATCTCAAAGCGCAGTACAAAACTGTTCTAAAAAGATCTAAAAATACTGTTTAAAAAGATGTGTTTTAAGATTAGCTTTAAAACTGCTAAAAGAGCAACATGAACGCAATAAAAATGGCAGCCTATTCCACAAACGTGGAGCACAAACGGAAAAAGCCCTGTCACCGTAAAAAGCTGTATTACAAATGGGTGATAGAGCATATTTGTACCATGAACGGAAGAACGTAAGGCACGACCAGAAGAGCAAATGGTTAATAGACATAAGACCCTTAAGACTGAGGACAATAATTTAACTTTGCATGTTTCTATCAGACTGTTCACTACTGACACTGTGAATATCATGTCCCCCTTCGAGGCATAATTTAAAGTTATAGGTCCCGTCCTCAGCATTGTGGTGGTGCCTGTTTATTATACATTATGCACTAAGCCCTCCCCTTTCGCCTATCATAAGTGCCCTAAGCCTGAGGACGGACAAAAACTTAACTTTGTATATTTCTATCAAGCAGTTCCCTACTGACACTTTGAATATCATGTCCCTCCCTCCTTTGTGGTATAATTAAAGTTACAGGTCCCGTCTTCAGCATTGCGGTGGTGCCAGTATATTACACATTATACACTAAGCCCTCCCCCTTCGTCCCATAAGATAAGTCCCTAAAGCGTGACCACAATATTTCATTTTAGAATTTTGTTATCAATATGTTATCTTCTGACACTGAGAATATCATGTCCCCCTTCGTGGCATCAGTGAAAGTTATAGACCCTGCCTTCAGTATGGATGTGCTGCCTCTGTATTATACATTATTCACTAAGCCTCCCCCTTCGTCCACTAATATAAATCCCTTAAGCGTGAGGACAATAATTTAACTTTGTATGTTTCTATTTGACTGTTCACTACTGACACTTTGAATATCATGTCCCCCTTCGTGGCATAATTTAAAGTTATAGGTCCGATCTTTAGCATTGCGGTAGTGCCAGTGTATTACACATTATACACTAAGCCCTCCCCCTTCGTCCCATAAGATAAGTCCCTAAAGCGTGACCACAATATTTCATTTTAGAATCTTGTTATCAATATGTTCTCTTCTGACACTGAGAATATCATGTGCCCCTCTACGTGGTATAATTAAAGTTGTAGGTCCGATCTTAGCATTATGGTGGTGCCAGTATATTACACATTATACACTAAGCCCTCCCCCTCGTCCCATAAGATAAGTCCCTAAAGCGTGACCACAATATTTCATTTCTGGTAGAATCTTGTTATTAATATGTTTTCTTCTGACACTGAGAATATCATGTCCCCCTTCGTGGCATCAGTGAAAGTTATAGACCCTGCCTTCAGTATGGATGTGCTGCCTCTGTATTATACATTTTACACTAAGCCTCCCCCTTCGTCCACTAATATAAATCCCTTCAGCGTGAGGACAAAAGTTTAACTTTGTATGTTTCTATCAGACTGTTCACTACTGACACTGTGATTATCATTCCCCCTTCGTGGCATAATTTAAAGTTATTGGTCCGATCTTTAGCATTGCGGTAGTGCCAGTGTATTACACATTATACACTAAGCCCTCCCCCTTCGTCCCATAAGATAAGTCCCTTAAGCGTGAGCACAATATTTTATTTTAGAATTTTGTTATCAATATGTTCTCTTCTGACACTGAGAATATCATGTCCCCCTTCGTGGCATCAGTGAAACTTATAGGCCCTGTCTTCAGCATTGTGGTGGTGCCTCTATATTATACATTATACACTAAGCCCTCCCCTTCGTCCTATAACATAAATCCCTTAAGCTTGAGGACAATAATTTAACTTTGCATGTTTCTATCAAACTGTTCTCTACTGACACTGTGAATATCATGTCCCCTATCTGGCATCAGGGACTGTAATGGGCCCCGATCAGTATGATGCTAGTGCTTGTGTATAGTGCACTATGCACAAAGCCCTCCCCTTCGTCCAATAAGATAAGTACCTTAAACGGAAGGAAAATTTTTCATTTTTGCATATTTTTATTAAAGTGTTCTCTACTAACACAGTGAATATCATATCCCCTAAATGGTATCAGTGATAGTTATAGGTCCCCATCAGGTTGGTGTTCGTGCTTGTATATATTGCATTGTGCATAAAGCCCCAGCCCCCATCCTTCTTCTACTGACATAAGTCTCTTAAGCGTGAGGATAATATTTCATTTTTATAAGTCTCTTAAGCGTGAGGTTAATATTTCATTTTTTCGTATTTTTATCAAGTCAGGACAATATTTCATTTTTGCATAGTGTTATCAAAATTTTATCTACTTACAGAGAGAATATCATAACCCTTCGTATTCACCCTTCCCCCTTCCCCCTTCGTTTTAGTTTTTCCCTAGTGTAGAGTTATGCTACGTTCAGACGTCCTTATACGTAGACTATCCACAGGAGACAATTTGCCCTCCTGGCGCCGGACAAATTGTCACCTGCTCTCGGGCACATAAACCCATTGTATTGAGGCAATAATATATACTATCTGTAAGATTATTCTTCATATATTCAAAAGAGCAAAGTTTCACCATCTTGTCAATTTGCTCATCAGCGAGATGATCCTGTTTTAGGAATGTTGCTATTTCCCTGACACTTTTTTTCTCAGATCTTAGATTCACAGGCACATAGGAATAAGTCACCATCGTACAGTGGTACATTCTATCTCATCATTCTATTTTGATAGGGATGGTCAACATTACATATTATTGCTTGAATACATTTGTTTATGTGCCCAAGAGCAGGTAACAATTTGCGCCGACGCCAGGATGCTTGCCGCGAGGGCACATAAATCCATGTATTCAGGCAATTACATTTTCGTTTCTTGCCTCTTCACAGTAAACGATGTAACATTTAGTTACATACAGAACATTCTCAAAATTTACCATTATCGACCAGCATCAAACAGATTGTAATGAAAGTCGAACTAGCAGTGCACGCACTGATATTTCACATTAGCGTTAAGCGTCTACCTTGACATCGAAGGGCTTCACTAGACCGGTAACTATGGAAACCTTTCCGTACATCGTTCGCACGACCCGCCAACTCCCCGAATGTTCTTATTCAAATCAATGCAATGATTTGCACTCACATAGAGGCTTGTGACAAAAAGTAGTACTTCTGCTCAAATCGTTCTTGTACTCCAGTTCTGTGATGTTGTTTGTAGAACAACAACAGTGACAATAATGATGATACAACAACAACAGCAACAACAACAACAACAATATTGCTACTACCACAACTACTTTGTAGTACAGTTTAAAATGTCTGTTTTGATTTCTAAGTCACCGGTATATCCTACGGTATTTTTGTTGATATTGTTTCATTTGTGTTTCATGACGTCTCTGTCTGTAGGCGATAATCATGTATCTTGGAAGTGATAACGTGTTTGTATATTAACGTTTGTTCGATTGCATGCAACGGAAATTCTTAATCACAGAAAAATGACAACGAGAAGTTCACTTTTTCCAAATTGTAAAGTACATTAATATTATCCTTTAAACAGTGACGTTTTCTGCCCTGCTGAACGCGCTGTCATCTTAATCTTTTAAATTGCATCGAACGTTTTTCGAGCGTGTGTCAAAAAGGCCCATGCTGCTTTAATGTAGGCCTACGCGCGTGATCGAAAATGAGAAAGAAGTAGGCCTAAGGGTATTTGATCAAGAAGGCATCGCTCTCTCTTACTTCAAATGTGTACATGGCATCGAGACTGGAAGTAGGGATAAAACCATTGCATAGTGTGTGCAGTTCGTTCGTAGACGTAGGTGCTGAATCTTTTTCTGGGCGTCATACTGTCGTAGGCTGCGTGGGCCTTTGACATAATTCCTCCTGTGTCCCGCTGCCTGATCAAAGCATACAATCCCAGGTCTCAAACAGTCCTCTTCACGTCACTTGACGTCATCAGTATATCGCGCAATGTCGATAGAGAGACGCAATCCTCAGGTACGCGTACCGGCCCTCCACAAATCGTTGACAAGGTAAACACTATTTTGTTCTTTCCCACGTCTTGTAGTGAGGATTGTGAAAGAGTCTAAGATCAGAGAGGACCGTCAAAGTACGTAGTGCGATAAAATAGACCTTCTTTCTTAAAGGTCAACCCAGGGTCAACCTCAGAAAAATAGGGACAACTGTAAGTAATTTTATCTGAGGGTGAACACCAGTCATGAATTACTGACAGTCAGTGTTTTCAGCCGTTCTTAATGTTTTGACACAATTCTTTTTTCAGCGGACAAAACTTTCATTTGGACGAACACATATTTAATTCTTATGGACCTATGGACACAATTCTTTTTTCAGCGGACAAAACTTTCATTTGGACGAACACATATTTAATTCTTATGGACATATGTATAATGCAATGATGAGAAATGATAGCAGTAATCTAAATCAGTTCCACACATTTATGGCGTGGGAAAAAATTCAGGAAAAAGATACTTCCAATTGGAAAAAAATAAAACTACAGTATAAATGTGTGTCTCTTTGTCAGTTCTGTGACATTGTAGTTCAAGATGAAATGAATAATGACCATTTGGAACTTGAGTTCTGGAAGCTCTTTTAGGAAGCATCATTAGGCGTTCGACACATTGCTCCGGGCAACCCGAAATTCTGAGTAGCCTCCTTCCTCACCTTCGAATTTTCAATAAATGTATATGTTATGGGATATCTGATACGTACATGCTGGTGTAGATCGTCAACTCCAAGAATGTATCGCAATAGGCACACGGGGATACTGAAGGACTAAAATTGAAAATGTGAATCACCGAATAATTGAGTATTGATGTCATTAAAGTGACAGTATTTATTGCTACTGTTATCTCCGTGAAGAAATCGCAAAGTAATTTGTCACATTGGATTGTTGAGGTACACAATATCAAAACTACGGTGGCCCATATGTGACAGGTATAAACTTATTTAGACAAAGCTTTAGTTTTGATGGACAAAACTTTATTTTTTGGGGACATAACTCTAATTTTTTCGGGCAAAATTCTAATTTGGGAGGACAAATCTCTGACTTCTACGGACACAATTCTAATTTGGGCAGACAAAACTTTAATTTGGACGGACACAATTCTAATTTGGGCCACCAGATCTCTATTTTCTACGGACACAATTCTTTTTTCAGCGGACAAAACTTTCATTTGGACGAACACATATTTAATTCTTATGGACACAAGTCTTATTTTGTACATAGACAACTCTAATTTTCTTGGACACAATTTTAATTTCTAGAGATAGAGCTTCCATTACTCCCGAACAAGTCTCATTCAACGCAGGCAACTCCTATTTCAATGGCCTGCCCTAGCTCTAGTGTTCATTGTGACAACAAGTAACTTACGAAGACAAAACTTTAACTTTCGAGGACAAAACTTTCTTTTCCTCACGGCGGATATTGAAGTATCCCACAATACTGTTCGTCTACATCGCAGTAGATCGCCTCACCAATGTGTGTATGGTGCTAGTGCTTACTGTATGTTACATCCATTTATGGTTGAAAAGGTACATCAATTATCTTACAGCTTCATTTCATTGTAAAATTTGCAATGAAATGACGCTGTAAGATAATTGATGTACTTTTTTAGTCTCCACAGGCAAGGACACTGTTCAATATAAAATTGTAGAGCGAAATGCACTCTAAAATTCAGTGAAGTAGAGCCTAGAACGGTTTCACACCTCTGGAGCAAACTTCAGCCAAATAAATCAACTATTCCTGGGCAGTTCTATATCTTTCTCCCAGTACATTGTTGGTGGAGGTTAGTAGTTATCAGAAAGTGTTTACTTTCATAACATAATTTTGAGACCAGTTCTAATAGTTTGAAATTGTAATTCTGAAATCACTACAGAAAGTTGCTGATCATGGATCTTAGAAATCAAACAAGGTTTGTAAGATGTCTCATAGGTCCAAGTTTTACACTCAATAGATCTTGCAATGATCACGTCTTAGACTTGGTGTTTTCTTTCTGTGGTTCATGTACAGCATCCGTCACCGAAAAGTCTGTTAAATCTAATCATGACGCTCTTCTCTGTGAACTTAAAATTGTCGGTAAGCGTCACATACTTCTGTGTGAAAGATCTGTGTATAATTTTCGTAAAGCTGACTTTGTACACCTGAAGTCACTTTTGTCATGTATTCCGTGGTCAACAATGCTTGACATTGAAGATCTCGATCAGTGTGTTAGATGTTTTTATGATTGATGAATGTGTCCCTAAAATAAAACTTAGAGGGTGCAAATTTCCTCCTTGGTTCGATGCGGATCTAATTTCTCTATTGAAGGAGAAGGCAGATACCCATCGTAGATTTGAAAGGTTTGGTAATCCTGCAGACTATGAACTTTTTTCCCAGCTAAGGTCAGAATTTAAAAAGTTGTAAAACATCAAATATTGTGAGTATGTAGAGGAAATCGAATTATCCTCACAACATAATCCCAAACGTTTCTGGGGTTTTTGTTGCTAATAAATCGAAATCTAGTTCTATTCCAAAGGTTATGAAACATACTGATTCCGTATTTGATTCACCGATTTTAATTGCTGAAGGTTTTAACGATTTCTTTGAATCTGTTTTTAGTAAACCTGATGAGTCGAATTTACCTGATGTAACTACTATAAAAGATGACGTCTTGTGCAATATTCATGCACGTTACGATGACGTAATGACATTACTACTTTCCACTGATGTAAACAAAGCTTGTGCAGTTGATAATGTATCTGGTGTTATTTTAAAAAAGTGCGCTGAGGAACTTGCTTTTCCTCTCACTTATATTTATAATAAATCCCTTTCATCCGGAATCTTTCCGACGTTTTTTAAGCGTAGCAATGTGGTGCCAATTTTTAAAAAAGGTAATAAGCAGGATATTAGAAACTACAGACCTGTTTCACTGTTACCTTTATTCAGTAAAGTCTTCGAGAAGATCGTTTTTAAGAGTTTATATGGCCATGTTGCTAACGTTATCTCTGATGATCAACACGGTTTTGTTCTTGGGAGAAGCGTCGAGACGAATCTAGCCACTTACACAGACTTTATTTCAACAGCGTTCAACAATAAATTACAAACTGATTCAATTTATCTTGACTTCAGTAAAGCTTTCGATTCCATTTCTCATAAACTACTTATTCACAAACTTTCTTCTTTCGGTTATACCGGAAATTGCATTAAGTGGCTTGAGTCGTATCTGTCTGATCGCTCCCAGAGAACTGTCATTGAGGGAAGTTTTTCCAAATGGTGCCCAGTTGTATCTGGTGTACCCCAGGGTTCTATTATTGGTCCCCTGCTTTTTATTTTATACGTAAATGATTTGTCAACATGTGCTCGGTCATCAAATGTTATTTTATATGCAGATGATTCGAAGCTTTATAAAACTATCCAGTCAATTTCTGATTGCACATTGTTGCAAGATGATCTTGACAGGGTTGTTTGTTGGTGTTTAACATGGAAGCTTAAGTTAAATATTGACAAATGTGGCTTCATTAGTTTCACTAATAAGACTAAGGTGATTCTTTTCAATTACTCAATTAATACAACTCCAATCACACGTTTTACGTCAATCAAGGACCTTGGTGTCATACTTTGTGGCTCCATGGATTTTTCCGAGCACATTGATACTGTCGTCAAGAAAGCAATGCGCAATCTAGGTTTCTTAAAACGAAATTGTCAAGATTTCCATAATGTAAAGTCGGTGAAGGCGTTGTACATTTCTTTGGTACGGAGCTGCCTCGAGTTTTGTTCTGTTATATGGAATCCATGGCAAAAGAACCTAGTTGATAAAGTTGAACGTGTTCAAGAGAAATTTATCAGATACTTATGCTTTAAACAAAACATACCATACTGTTCTTCAGAGTATAGAAAATTATGCACATTTTTCAAACTACCTCCCCTTTTTAATCGTAGGAAAGTTTCTGATCTCTGTTTTTTATACAAATGTATTCATTCTGTGGTTAACAGTTCTTATTTAACACAAATCCCACTGAATGTTCAACGAACTTTAAGGTTTAACTGTCCGTTTCGGGTACCAGCAACCAGAATTAATGTTCGCAAGTACTCTTTCATTCCTCGTGCTCTGTCCACTTTTAACGAAATTGCAAAATATAATCCAAATATTGATATTTTTGACGGATTTAGTCTTTTTAAAACTAGTGTAAAGAATTATTTTTATACATGATCTCGTTTGTGAATCGCAATTGTTTGTTTTTATTGTATATATTGTATTTATTGTTTATTTTGTGTGATTGTGCTTGTATTTCTTTTTATGTCGAGCGGAGCCTGTAATTGGGATTTTATTCCTGTTGGTCTTCCGAATAAATAAATAAATAAAATAAATAAATAAATAAATAAATTGCATTATGGCAAATATGTGTGTGTACAAAGAATAGTGAAAAAATGATCAAAAACTATTGATTGGTCTACTGTTGGATGCTTGTTGTTTTTTGAAATAAATGTTTTTTTATTCAGAAACTAAGCATATACGTTGTCCATACATGCTTGCATGTGAATGAAGTTACATTAAAGAACCACATGTGAAGTAACACCAAGAGAGTTATTGGATATTTCACATTGCAAAACTCTCTACAAAATACCCTATTGCAAATTTTGTAACAATTAAGTGGCCTCTACACCAAATCAGCATAAGGATCAGACTTTGAGATGAAGATATAGGTGCATCTGAAGTTTACTTTTCAAAACAAAGAGTTCTGGCTGTATGGATGCAGGTATTGGTGACTAAACATACTATAATATATGAATTTATGAATGGGCCTGAAATATGTTTGTATGCTTTAACATGTACTCAAACTCCCCCTGTAAGCCTAATGACTTCCTGACAGCCATATGTAGCATGAGACATGAATGAAGGATTCTAAAATGACAAACAGTTTTGAATTACTGACCCAACATTCTTCACTGTACTGAAATTTGCATATTTTCCCCCTTTTAACGCGTACTCTAAAAGATAATGGAGTATTTACCTATATGAATCTTTGTGAAGAAAATGTGATCCCATTCACTAGAACACTTGGAACTAAACACCATTAAGACATTGCATACTGTTTCTTCCATTGCAATATTTGATGTTTTAGAAAATGATGAGAAATTTCAAATACACTGATATCTATTTATTGTCTTTGCTGTTTTGTCACAAATAACTATTTTTATGATATACTTTCAGCCAATGTTATTAATTAGAAAAATATCTGAGACAAGAATATTGGCGACATTTGATTCACAAATTTTATTGAGCTGCATCTCATGGGGCTTTAAAGATACAAAACAAAAATTTACTGTTCCACTGCATTCATTCCTTAATGCATATTATGTGCCATCACTTCCACATACAAGTAAATTCTCATACAGGGCTTTGGCTTTCCGCCAATTTTCTGGTACTGACAGTTGACAACTTTGAAGCACATACTTGAAGTAATCCTGGTATTCGTTTGTATGATCTGATTCAATGATTTGTGTTTCTGCATAGTTTATTTCTTGCTCTGGAACAGGCAGAATCAAATTGTCTGTGCCACCATGGTGTTCTGGAATGAAGTACAACGAATCAGGTCTACCACAGACAGTCTCATTTCGTGACTGTCATATACCTAGTGTGTGTTCCAGTGTTCTTTCACATGATCCAAGTCTTCTTGTAGGAGGCCGGCAAAACAAAACCATAGCATTCCTTATTCAGCCTATCACTACTGTCAAAGATACCCTGTGCTTCCAAATCTTTGAACAGGTTGATCCACCACGATGAACGATTTCTGCGAAGAAACGACCACCAAGCCTCAATTCTTTGATTACATTGAAAGGTAACATATCTGTCTGTGAGCATCTGAGTCATCTCGAAAGAAGCACTGAATTGCTACCACTGTCCCGTTTTCAGTACCCAAATCAGTATCCAACTCAATGGGGCACCCTCCAAATTAACACACAGTATGTAAATAGTATACGGCCACATTGTCTGGCAAATTATTACAACGGGTTACATACAGCCACAAAATCTTCCTGCTATATCCATCAACATACCCGTGTAGCAGGGAACCCAAAGGGCTTTAGCATATCGTAGCCATCGATGTGCCACACACAATTGGGCCCTGGCCAAAGATATTCCCCCCGTTTAAGACGGTGCGCTCTCCGTAATTCGCTGCCTTCCGGATCCGATTCCCTCAACATTTCTTGAACAACACTTCTTTGCACACGTATGCCACGCAACTGAATGGAATGCCACACTGTTCTATACCGCCCTACACAGCCAGGGCCATCCATAGAGTCTATCACAACATTGATATCGTTATGAGCAGATCGTCGCCGTAAATTCAACCGTGCCAATCGCCTCATGAGAGTTCTTGGACTGATATGAATGTCATAATATTTTGCCAGTAACAACACAATTTCGTCGTACCTATATCCTCTATAAAAGAATTACTAGATCAAGTCGTCTTCGCAATACTCCGCAAAGTCGCTACAAGTCTCCATTGCCAACGCAGCAGCACAGCGCCATTAGCGGACAAACAGTATTGTGGGATACTTCAATATCTGCCGTGGGGAAAAGAAAGTTTTGTCCTCGAAAGTTAAAGTTTTGTCTTTGCAAGTTGCTTGTTGTCACATTGAACACTAGAGGGCAGGCTGATTAAATAGGAGTTGCCTACGTTGAAATGAGACTTGTCCCGGAGCAATTAAAGTTGTATCTAAAGAAATTAAAATTGTGTCCAAGAAAATTAGAGTTGTCTCTGTACAAAATGAGACTTGTGTCCATAAGAATTAAATATGTGTTCGTCCAAATAAAAGTTTTGTCCGCTGAAAAAAGAATTGTGTCCGTAGAAAATAGAGATCTGGTGGCCCAAATTAGAATTGTGTCCGTCTAAATTAAAGTTTTGTCTGCCCAAATTAGAATTGTGTCCGTAGAAATCAGAGATTTGTCCTCCCAAATTAGAGTTTTGTCCGCAAAAATTAGAGTTATGTCCCCCATAATTAAAGTTTTGTCCACCAAAACTAAAGTTTTGTCTGTGTAAATAAGTTTATGCCTGTCACATATGGGCCACCGTACAAAACACATTAAAACCCATAATATAATACAGCACGAGCATGTGGCGTGTTATAAACCACCTAAGACCTGGTCTTTATTCGGGCTATAGCTCTCCATTTATTATCCCTCTTGGCCATGTGTTACCAGAAATACATCGCTATAACCCTCGGCCTACGGTCTCGGGGAGACAGGCAGCCGTGTGCTTTGTAGTCTGCTAGATCGATCAATTTTCTGCTCGATCTGCCCGCCATTGCAACTTAAAAAGTGGTGGGCAGATGAGTGCAGGGTCGATAGATCGAGCACAAAATCAATCGATCTAGCAGACTACCAAGCGCACGGTCGCCTGTGCTAGGGAAATGGCGTTGTGTTTTTGATAACGCACGGCCCCTCGATGTAATACACGGGCGCTATAGCCCTCATAACCAGGTAATAGGTGTTTCATGTGTGGTGTGTGTGTGTGTGTTTGCACGCATGCGTGTGTGCGCCGTTTAGTGTCTGCCAAGCAAATCGTGAGTGCCGTTGTGAAATGTCCCAAACTCTTTCGAAAATTGAGCACAGGGAATTCTTTTTCTAATTGCTGTGTCTGGTTTAAACAATAGAAAAATTCCAGTACTCACAAATGTAAACAATCAACAGATGATCAGCAAATTGTGACGATCGACATATCCGAAGCAAAAGACTTATCATGAAGTGATAGACTTGTCCTTATCTATATGTGGGTTCCAGGTTTCTGATACGTAAATGCTTGTGAAGATCATTAAGATGAAGGAAGGTACCGCTACTGGTACACAGGAACATTACAAATCATAAATTCAAATATGTAAAATACTGGACAATTGATTGTTGGTGTCATTTAATTGGCATGTGCATCAGCTTCGTCTCTGAACAAATTAAGTGAGCACAACTTTAAAAGGCGGACAAATGGTTTAAATCACACAAATCGAGAATACCAGCGTGTTCCCCGGCTGCAAGGTCTCTGCCTTTAAAGACTATTACTTTTTGCTACATCCTTTAGAAAATATGCTATCATTGGTAGTTTTGTTTCTGCAATAATTGTCCCACACATCTCCTTGTGTGAGCGATGACATTTCACTCATCATGTGATCTCGTGGAACTTTCTGGCCCACAAACATACAAAATAAACAGAGTTTTCAGAATGGATGCTTTTAATTTACAACAAACAATTATTGGCTCGTTGAAGTTACTGAGTATTATTATATACCAGAACTGGGACAGTGGTATTTGCACTGACACAAGGAGATTAAATTGTGGCTCAGTCACCAGCTTTCGAAGTAAATTGAACCAACAAGATCTTTGTGAAAACATCACTCCTAAAATATTGCATAACTATTCAAGCTCAAATTCCATTTCAAGTCCACTGTCTCCAATCCACTTCTTGTAAACTTGATCGAACTCTTCATTCTGTGCTACAGTAAAATACTCCTTCCAGCCGCCAACTTTACCTGTGTATGGGGGAAAACAAGATATAAAAATCCTGTTCAAAACGCCAAAAAAAGTCACCTACCCCATCGTCATTTTTTTTCCTGAAACTCCAAAACTGCTTATTTCATAATGCAAGATTGCATTGCCTTCGTAAATGTGTCGGACTACGTGATTGGTCGTATCGGTTTAGCAGAAATACTACAAACAATTATGAACACTTGCAACCATGCGGACATATTTCCTTTCATTTTTCAAATACATAGCATGCTGTAGTGTCATCACCGCTTAAACAGTCAAAGGAAAGTGTCTTGCCTAAATTTTTACTCTTGTGCTGCAAAAGTCATGTTTACCTTTCCTGATAAAGGGGTTTTTGGAAACGTCACTTTTCCATAGATTCAACACAAGGTGGTCTTTACGGTCGACAGGGTTTTGTTTCATGTTCTCAAAAGTGCAGAGTTTCACTGTCTTCATTATTTGTTCCTCGGTCAGGTGATCTTGTTGCAGGAAAGAGGCAATTTTCCTGACACATCTGCCAAGATCCTGACGTGTAAACAAAGAAGGTCATAAGTGCACAACACTCGTGACCAAAACGAAAGAGTGATTTTATACTCTCATATAAAAATGTGACCTTAAAAGCTTTGGTGTCAAATAGAGAAATTATACAAGAGAAAGGACAGTCAATGTTTGCCCAAGGTCAAGTTTGATGAGTGATTAAGTCCCATAATACTAGTATTAATGTATTTTCACAACCAATGTGCCATATCCTAGACTTTGGGTGGGATAATTGGATGGACAAACACATTTAGGTCTACTGTTTTCTCTCATCACCAAAGATGTTTAATAATAGGCTTATATACTTAGCCATGTACGTGTATTCTCCAACCTCCCCGTTTATTGTCTTCGTACGGTCCCGCTAACAGCTGTAAACGTTAGTAGCCTACATGCACTGAAAGCTTACCCATAAGTTTAATTTCTCACATCTAACATTTGACGTCGAGTTCCGTAATTGTGTTCGTGTGAAAAGGAAAAAGTCATGATAGTCGCTAACAGTGACCCAAACCTACATGAACGCATGCGTTGTGTTATTTCATTGCAACGTGCAACTGTTGCAAGAAATGCACATGTTAAAATACAGAAATGAAGAGATCGTGTACACACCTTAATCATATCTTCGTATTTGATAAAAAGAATGTTTGGGTCATCACGTTTCTTCCACCATGGAATAACATGGCTTCCCCACTCACCAGTGTACGCTTTCGGGTGAAATGGATTTTTTACAATATAAGTTTATATTGCTTTTGTCATCATGGGAACAACATGTTAGGGGCATGGTCACACAAATATATACGTATGTACGTGCATACATGCCTGCATACATGGACGCCTGCCTGCCTGCCTGCCTGCCTACCTGCATGCATGCATGCATGTATGTATGTATGTATGTATGTATGTATGTATGTATGTATGTATGTATGTATGTATGTATGTATGTAAACACATGTACATATTATTGTTTGCGTGTATGCATGCATACATACATGTACGCGTTTAATTATTTTGATTACACGCTGACGTCTCTTACTCAGTACAACGTTGATTTGGTTTTTACTTTGTGTAGGCGGTTAAGTCAACGTCACTTGACTTTAGCTCAGTCTGGTTTTTTTTGCTGAAATGGATTAAATTTGCAGACTTGATTAGTCTTGTTAGGTTGTCAAAAGTTCAAAGATAATTGTGGGGACGTATCTCAGTCGTAGAATTTCATGACAGAACTCCAAGATAGTTTCCTTAATTTTTACAACCTTACCTATATGGCGGTATGTATTCTTATATATGTCATAGTATGCAATAAGTATGATCTAAGCATACTAAACAAAGTGTCTATACCTACTTTTATATTTGTTAGTAAGAAACACAGATAGAAATTCTTCCCACTTGAATGGTTCTTCATAAGGGTCGTATATACAGTGGTGGAAATCCGACACGACAACATCTTTGGGATTTCGGACGACGTAAACTACCTTAATTAAATACAGAAAGAAGCGTGTCAAAATAGGTAATCAGTAAGAAAAAAGGTCTTCGTAAATTTGCTAACATCAGAAACTTTGGCATTGGGGAGAGCTTAATGCTCAGGGAAGATTACACAATACCATTATTATACACCTGCGTCTGTAACTTATGGAATTTCATCGTACAGTAAGTTTTAGTATCAGAGGACGCGGAGTCCAATAACTTTGACGCGGAGTACAATACAGGCTGCCTATTTTACTCCGTTGCAGTGAGAATTTTAACATTTTTAAATCAAACCTTAAAACTTTTTTATTCACCGAATGACTTTTTTTATAATAATTTTAAATGTCTTTTCACTTTTATCACGTTATGTACAGCGCTTTGAGATGTGTTTACATGGAAAGCGTTTTTTCAAGAAATAAATATTATTATTATTATAACTTTTTATCGGTAATATTTGATGCAATTTGACGTCGGCCTTCGACCTTAAAACACCTTTACGTCAACACGAGGAAAAACAAGAGAAGGTTTACATTTTTTACAAAAATATATACTTCTTAACATTCAGTACTTCACA
Organism: Ptychodera flava; assembly: GCF_041260155.1. Taxonomy (NCBI): domain Eukaryota; kingdom Metazoa; phylum Hemichordata; class Enteropneusta; family Ptychoderidae; genus Ptychodera; species Ptychodera flava. The sequence continues at coordinate 18,398,646 of NC_091939.1, read as the reverse complement.
CAGTAAATCATGGTCAGTCCAAAACCTGTGAATTGAGTGAAATTATGCTGCTGACCTACAATTTCTACCACTGTGCACTGTGCAGCACGGGTTGAAATTTCGTTCTGGTGCTTAGCAGACACGCTAAACGTGGTCCCAGTCTGCTCGCAATCGCTCAGTGCAGTGCGCAACGGGCATCCAAAAAAACGCCTTAATTTCTCCTTTTTCTTGTAAAGTTGGTAAGTTGGTAAAGGTGTATAATAATAAGGTTATTCACAAAATACCGGGATTTATGTGCATCGTGCAGAGTAGGTATTGTCCGAGACGAGTATATAGGAAGATTTTTCACGCACTTGTCCCGGAGGATAACGAAATACAAGTAAATAGGCCTAAGTGCAATTTTTGCCTGTTGTCGAATTTGCAGTGCAGTGGTATCATGAAGCTTTGTTTATTTTAATATCATTCGAGTATACAAATTACCTTCACAGGTTTTTCGAACATTTGTGGAGGCAGAAGAGATGGAGGCAGGTGAGTTGGAATGAACCGTTGACCTTGAATCTTCTCTAGCTTCTTATAAGATGGTTCCTTATTTTCATCGTCATGCTCCTCAAGATATCTTGCCTTCCTACTAATGGAGTGTCTGTCTCATACAACTGTTCATCTGCATTGTTCATCACCATTGCAATTATCTTCTTCGTCCAATTTGTACCTTTAATTGGACAAGGAAGATTAAAAATGACATTGTCAAGGAGGTAGAATGCGCCATGGGGACAGATATTCGGACTATCAATTTTTTTTGCTATACTCTTCTGACATATCGATTGTTTTTGCTATACTCTTCCAGGGCTCGAAATTAGCGATAGTCCCGCGTCCACAGACTACCAACTTTTCTCTGAGACTACCAAAACCCATGAAATGGTAGCCCACACGGACTACCAAAGCCAGGGACATGAAATTACTTAGTGGGCGACATGATGTTGATCGCTGAGAGATGTCAGCGACGCTCATACAGTCAACCCAGCTGTACACAGAAAGGCCAAACTATGACTTCGTTATGCAAATTAAAGGCGACAATACAGTCAAATTTGTTGCGACAAAACTTTCAATAAAATATTATCTGAAATGATGTACTTGGATGACAGGCTCGGGAAATGATGGCCAATGAAATTCATTTTCATAGTTATTTAATCATAAAATTATTCAAACTGGAAAGAAAAAGCTGTCGGGCCATCCACAAATTACGCTTTCCGAAGTGTACGAGATCATCCCATGATAGTGTACTATGGTGGAGAAATATAGCCGACATTGTCACGAAAGTATTAGGAACATGACTGTACCAAGTTGTCATCCTGAAATTCATAGCCAATCTAACTTTAGCCATGTTATGTTTACACGTGCTAAGTGAATATTCGTTGTCATGGCGAACATCAAAATTTGCGTATAGGCTCTGCGTATGTGTGAATTGGTCGTCAAACTTTGAGGCGTCACCGTTATCCACTACACATGCTATACCGTTCTCCTAAGGCTATGATCTGCAGGTATTGATGTCAAATGACTAGAAAATTCACTTCCTGGATAGAATCATGCAAAATAAATCTTTCATTGTCTAGATATAAATAAAAATCCTTTACAAAAAAATCTTCATTCATGCATGGGCTACCAGACCTTGTCACTGGGCTACCAACTTCAGAAAATGGTAGCCCAATGGGACTACCAGGGAAAAAAGTTAATTTCGAGCCCTGTCTTCTGATATATCGCTTATGCTTGCTCGTTTTGAAGCTTAAGGAGTAAAAAGTCAACGTTGTGTCAAAGGGTTAGCACAGGCATGAAGGTAATGTTGAATTTCAAATATTAGATTGCTTCCATCGCACCAAACTTTGCACGGTGACCCCTGAATTTCATTGTTGATTTGGAGAATGATTGAAAGTTTCCTTGAGGAAAGTTTGAGTCAAATGTAACTAAAGATTCAAATGTTGAGGCGTACACTACCATAAACATCACAACTATGTTACATGTAAAGAAAGCTCCACAGAAGTATTACTTGTAGTGATTGTCTTGCACGACAGTGTTTTAATTGAATTTTGTTCATCTGAGAGATATAGAGACATGTATGCCAACCACTTCACATACACCTAAGTCAAACAATTACACAGCTTAGATGAAATAATTGTCCCTTGACCTCTATTTAATTTGGCAAATAAGCCCTGAAAATCACAATAGGTAAAACACAATGTAATTCTCCTGGATTTATGAGAAATAATATGATCATTTCTTGTTATATGAAGTACGAAACCAGACAAGCTGCATTAACTCACGTCACACAAAATTTAAGCGAATTCGCTCATGGTAATCATATGAGTTTGTCAACATAACAAATTAGATGAAATGGGATAATGTGAGAGAAAAATGAAAGTTTCAATTTCAGACACTTGTTTGCACCACATGTACTACAACACGACAGCATATTTAGTTCACATCTGATTATAGGTACTGGTCCGTTTGCGGCCGTCTTGCCCCGTGATTCAAAACCCTTAGGCTGCATTCAAAAAACACCTCTGGAGGGCAGAATTGACGGGGGGCTTGAAAATATCAAGGGTAGGTTGGGGCACTTGAAGGGCTTTGGGGACTTAAAGGGGAGATCGAAACAAAACTGTCTCTGATTGATATGAAATATCTGTTGCAAGGGTAGTCATATTTTTAAGCTATAGTGTTCGGCTAATTTCTTTTGGTTCTTTTCATATACTCACTGCAATTTCTTGTTCTATTCCCTGAAGGGTGATGCAAAGTCCAACACAGCCAAATGTGTACAGTCAGCACTGTTATTGTTTGAAATTGAATTCAAATCAGGACTAGAATTCATTTGTCATCGATAACAATGATAACGGTCTTTACGCATGCAAATACAGAGTATTTGCCAAATAAAATTTATTCTACTTTATTATTTTAGCATGCTGTTGGGAGTAGAACAAGAAATTGCAGTCGATACACAGAGCAAAGCATGCATTATTAGCCAAAATGTATAGCTAATGTCCCTTTTATACAAGTACGTTGTGCCCAGTTTCCTGACAGGTGAGGGAAGTCATCCTGTTTCCAAACCTTTCTTATATGATAGCAAAAGGGACAATAGCTGTAAGGTTTACTGTCATTTATAGTTTGGCTTATAATTGTACAGAGAGCTATGTTGTTGTTCATTCAGAAACTTATTACACCCTTAAAGTCAACATTTAACAACACTTACATTTATACATATGTACTTACAGCAAGTTTTGTCAGAGAAAATATTTGACAGTTTACCAGTAGACTACCATGAGAAGAAAAATAATACTTCTTGGTGAAATTCAAATATCATATTTGTTGTCCACATCTGCACTTTCAGACAATCTATTTGAATAAAGTGCATTTGTATCAATTGTCAAATACTTATAAAAGCACAGATTTAGCTAGTTTAGTATTGTAAAACCTTTATTCATAGTTTCTCATGGCCTACCATGATTAGTATTTTAAATGAAATTCAAAAATCAAATTTCTTGGACACATATGCCCTTGTAACCATCCTGTTCCAATCAAATACATTTATATCAATGAACAACATCTATAAATGCAAAGATATTGTCAGTTTTGTATTGGAAAAATATTGTTCATAGTTTTCTCATAGACTACCATGTTTAGTGAATCAACATTATCGATGAAGTAAAAAAAATCAATTTTTTATACACACATGCACTTTTTACCTATCACTTCAAGCAAAGAACATTTACATGAATTATTATTATTATTATTATAAAAGTAGAGATATAGTTTGTTTATAGGGGGAAAATGTCAATAGTTTGCCCAATAGAGTACCATAAATTATGATTTGATATTGTGGACAAAGCATTGAACCTTCTAATAGTTGTGCAAACATTGGTGACCCTCCCCAATAGGCATACGTGAAAGTTCATGACCTTTTAAAAAATGCTTGCGCAAAATAGTGCGACCCACCTGTAATTTCTGTCCGATTCCTTTGAGCGGGATATCAGATTTGAAACGAGTCGGAAGGAGGATTTGATCGCATCGTGAGTTTGATAGGGGCATTCCAAAAAAATCTGAGATCGCTTTTTTTTATTCTCCCCCTCCTGAGGTGTGTATGGATGCAGCCATACTATTTTTAAGCTACGTGTAAACATGGCTGCTAGTGAACTGAGTATACTTCCAGTATTTGACTATTGTAAACTCTGTGAAATATTCTGTACAGTGGTTTAAAAATCAGTCGTCTAAAATCTGGTACATTTAAGGAGAACATCAGAGTAATAAGTCACCTTAAATGTGTGTGGTATCAACAAGTAAACATGTCAAGTTAGCAACAACAGTTCAACGCGCATCATCCTGACGTCATACGTTGGATTAAAGGATGGACGGCAGCCATTACAGGCCTTCCATCCTGACGTCATATGTTGGTTTGAACTATGAAGGCTTACCAGACTTTGGATGCGTGATCAGGAAGATGTCGCTTTCTCTCACTTCAAAGGTTTGAAGGGCATCGAGAACCCTAGCTGGGGTAAACCATGGCATAGTGTGTCCGGTTCGTTCATAGACATACGTATCGCACCTTCGTCTCGGCACGAGTTGTCGATAAAGTTCCTCTATCTTGGACATGTCTTCTCCGAGGCTCACACTGTACTACAGTACCAGCCGATACTAGTACGGTACAAAGGGCCCCTCTTTGTTCACGAGGTCCACTAACTCCACCCCAAATGTCCCTATTTGCATTTAATATGACATTGAACTGGTCCAATAATCATTTTCATTCAAGGTAATACATTACCAGGTCTATGGGACATTTGTGATTTACAAATTTAAGTAGGACCATGCTGAACCACTGATAGTTAGTGGTGGTACCAGGTGTCCGGAATGGGTGAACGTACCCTGCTAGCTAGCTCTGCATGGCAGGGCTGTGTGTTACCGGCGTTACACGGCCTCCCACCGGTAACACACAGCCCTGCCATGCAGAGCTACCTGCTAGCATGCTACACCCCTCAGGATTGGTCCCAAAATTGTCGAGACATTATATAAAACCAGATATGAACTGAATATGCTCACGTGTTTTACAACAGGTTCATTAATAATTACAGTCAATTGAACTTTTGATCTCAACACGCAAGATTTTAGTCACTGATATTTTCGGTTGCAGCACTATAACCTTCGTCAGCAGAACAACCCGATCTCAATGTCGTGACCTTTCGGACACGTGACATCAAAATCGGGTCATGGACTTTTGGTAATTTATACCTTCCACTGTCTCTATTAAGGGATGGCTGGTTAACTCGGATATATATCGCCTCCTTGACACCCCTTTCGAAGTATCGGGGATCCCTATCAAGAATTTCTACATTTTCAAAGTTCACAAAATGGTCTGATGATTCAATGTGGATATGTTGGGAAACTTCCGATGTTGTAGAGCTGGGACGCCGGTGTTCAAGAAATCTTGTTATTAGAGATCTCTCCGTTTCACCGACGTAAAATTGTGTGCAGGGGCCCTTATCGGTCTGGTCGATTTATCCATCCAGCCATCCCTTAATAGAGACAGTGGAAGGTATAAATTACCAAAAGTCGATGACCCGATTTTGATGTCACGTGTCCGAAAGGTCACGACATTGAGATCGGGTTATTCTGTTGACGAAGGTTGTAGTGCTGCAACCGAAAATTTCAGTGACTAAAATCTAGCGTTTTGAGATCAAAAGTTCAATTGACTGTAATTTGGCTACCAACACAGATGAATTTCCACGCAAAAAGGTTCATTAATAGTAGTATGCTTCACAGAACAATGAGATATATGTTATCACTATATGTAGCAGGGTTTTTTTAACTTCGCACAGTACTCTCAGAGTTTAATCACTAATTACAAAACTTTATTTAATATGCAAATGAGCTGTTAACTAACTTGACAATGCTTTATGGGACAATTAGATATCCATCAGATCAACATTTGTATTACGTTTTATTTAATTTAATGCTGTAATTTTAGAATAATGTCACTTATTACAAAGTTCATTAAATATGCAAATAAACCCTAAATTAGCTTGACACTGTTCAATGATTCATAGCACAATTAAATATTTATCAAATCAATATCTGTAGCACGTTTCACAAAATTTTGATGCCGAAATTTCAGAGTTATATACCTAATTACAAAGTTTATTAAATATGCAAATGAACCCTTAATTAACTTTACAGTACTAAATGCTTTACAACACAGTTAGATATCTGTCGTATCAGTATGTGCAGCAGTTTTCATCATATTTGATGCAGTTATTTTGGAGATATATGACTTCATGAAATATGCAAATGAGCTAATTATTAACTTGACACTGCTCAATGCTTCTGAGTACAATTGGATATTTATCAGATCAACATCTGTAGCAAGTTTCATCAAATTTAACGCTGTAATTTTGGAGTAATATCACTAATTACAAAGTTCATTAAATATGCAAATGAACCCTTAATTAACTTCACACAACTAAATGCTCTACACCACAATTAGATATCTGTCGGATCAGTATCTGCAGCAGATTTCATCACATTTGGTGCAGTTATATTTTGGAGTTATATCACTAATTACAAAACTTCATGGAATATGCAAATGACCTATTTGTTAACTTGACACTGCCAAATGCTTCTAAGTATAATTAGATATATATCAGATCAATATTTGTTGCAAGTATCATCAAGTTTGGTGCAGAAATTTCAGAGTTATCTCACTCATAACAAAAGTTCATTAAATATGCAAATGAGAAGATAATTGGCATGACACTCACAGTATCATCATAATGTTCTTAGATTGTCATCTGTAAAAAGTTTCATGAAATTTTGTGCAGTATTTCTTGATATATGTCTACACTGTCATTACCGTCTCCGTAGGGAAACCATTGTACGAAAAAAAAAACAATATTGCATAACTTCATTAATATGCAAGCCACACTAGCCAAAATCTAATCAGTTCTTGCAAGATGTGTACCAAATCTGACTTGAATCCGTTCTGGCGTTTTTGAGTTATCGTGTAAACAGACAGACAGACAGACACACACACACTAACACATACACACACACGGACAGACAGACAGACATCGCTATGACATTAGCCCACGTGTTTACACACGTGAGCTAAAAATAATACCACTGCTTAAAACGTTCTTGTACCCCAGTTCTGAGATGATTTTGTAGAACAACAAGTGACAATGATGATACAACAACAACAACAATACTGCTACTGCCACAACTACTTAATTTTTTGTCAGATATAATTTAATTTTTTTTTATTACTAAGTCACCAGTTTATGCTACGGTATTTTCGTTGTTGCTTCATTAATTATGTTTCATGAAGTTTCTGTCCGTTGTCGATCACCCCTTCGTGGTGATTTTGTTGTTTGTCTTGTATCTTTGTTTATGTATTCATCTATTTATTTCTTTGACATGTTTCATTGGTTTCTGGCAGTGTAGAATTTTCTTTTCTTCTTTAACTTGAGCTTGTAAATAGGTACTTGAATGAAATAAAGATGATTGAGAAACTACTATACTACTGCGAGGAACAAGGCTCGAGATTAAAGGTATGCCATGCTTGTTTGTTTTGTTTTTTGCTCAGTGTTGACACACGTGAGCATATGTCGCAGCGATGTCTGTCTGTCTGTCTGTCTGTCTGTCTGTCTGGCTGTGTGCTCGATATCTCAAAAATGGCTCATCAGATCAGAATCAAATCTGGTACATAAATTCAGTTTGCAAATGGCACGAACTGATTAGTTTTTGGTGGGTGTGGCTTGCTTACTTTTTGCTCATTTGCATAATTAATGATTTTAGAAAAAACGGATATATATTGACAACGACTGCACACAATTTGATGAGATTCGCTACAAATGCTGATCACACCAAGATATATCAGCTGTGAAAGATATTAAGGGATGACATAAAAGATAATGGATAATTTGCATATTTAATGAACTTTCCTAATTAGGGATATATATCTGATTTGACTTGATCAAGATTGACAAAACTTGGTATGTATATTGAAGATACTATGATTTAACATAATTGAAAGTCATTAAGCATTTTTACTTCATCAAACTCTTAATTTGCATATTTAATAAACGTTTGAAATTAGGGATATTTATTTGAATTGACTTTACCAAAATTGATGAAACTTGCTATGTACATTAAAGATACTATGATATAACATTGTTGAAAATCATTAAGCAGTTTAACTTCAGCCAATTCCTTATTTACATATTTAATGAACTTCAGTAATTAGGGATATATATCTGAATTGACTCGACCGAAGTTGAATCTTGCTTCATGTATTGAAGATACTATAAAATAACATTCTTAAAAGTCATTAAACTTTTTTACTTCAGCCAATTCCTAATTTTCATATATAATGAACTTTCCTAATTACGGATATTTATCTGTATTGACTAGACCAAATTTGACAAAACTTGCTATGTACATTAAAGATACTATGATACATCGTTAAAAGTCATTAAGCATTTTTACTTTAGCCGATTCTGTATTTGCAAATTTAATGAATTTTCCTAATTTTGGATATTTATTTGTCTTGACTACACCAAAGTTGACGAAGTGCTTTGTACATTAAAGATACTATGATACGACAATGAAAGTCATTTACATTTTTACTTCAGCCAATTCATAATTTGCATATTTAATGAGAACATTTCAGTCAATTCCTAATTTGCATATTTGAATGAACTTTCCTGATTGGGATATATACTTGGATCTAGAATTAATCTGTGGTGAATATTATTCATTATGTTGATCATAACACTTTAAATGAAGTTGCAAACATGTGGCAAAGGTTCAAATTTACACATAACTGCAATATATAATTAAACACGTGAGCATTTTCAGTCTATGTCTGGTTGTTTTTGTTTTTAAATTTTCTCATCAACCTAATCTCGTAACTTCCTAGTGAACGTAACTTTGACAGTTGTTGAACGCCTCGATCTGCCGCATCAACTTAAGCTTTTTGGGGCCGGGTACCGGGTATAGTAGTCTGTTGTTTGAGAGCAACACAATTGATTATTTGACAGGTGACCTTTTACATGTAATGATAGGCTGCTCAGATTCTCTGCCCTGCCCCTATATCTGCCGCTGGTTACATTCTGCTATTTCAAGGTGAAGGACCACATTTTGTTTAGTTTTTTAGCTCATGTGTTCACACATGTGAGCTAATGTCGCAACGATGTCTGTGTGTGTGTCTGTCCGTCTGTCTGCTTACACGATATCTCAAAAACGCCTTAACAAATTCAAGTCAGATTTGGTAGACAGGTACAATATTTTGATTAGTGTGGCTTGCTTACTTGCATAATTTATGATTTGAGAAAAAACGGACATACAATGAGAACGGCTGCACATAATTGGATGAGATTTGCTACAAATGTTGATCACACAAGGATTTATCCCCCCATGAAAGACATAAAGGTGTGACATGAAAGTTAAGTGCTAATTTGCATATTTGATTAACTTTTCTAATAAGGGATATATATCTGAATTGACCAAATCAAAATTGACAAAACTTGGTATGCATATTGAAGATACTGTGATTTAACATTTCTGAAAGTGATTACGCATTTTTACTTTAGCCAATTCCTAATTTGCATATTTAATGGAATTTCCTAATTAGGGTTATATATCTTGATTGACGTGACCAAAAGTGATGAAACTTGTTATGTGCATGGAAGATGCTACGATACAACATAATTGAAAATCATTGAGTATTTTTACTTCAGCCAATTCCATATTTGCATATTTAATTATTTTTTCCTAATTAAGGTTATATGTCTAGATTGCCTCAACCAAAGTTGACGAAACTTGCTATGTATATGGAAGATACTATTATATAAAATTACTGAACGTCATTAAGCATTTTTACTTCAGCTAATTCCTAATTTGCATTGTTAGTGAACTGTCCTAATTGGACTTGTATATCTTGATTGACTTGGCCAAAGTTGACAAAACTTTCCATGTACATGGAAGATATTATGATACAACATTACTGAAATTCTGTAAGCATTTTTACTTCAGCCCATTCCTAATTTCCAACTTTAATGAACTTTCCTAATTAGGGATATATATCTGGATTGACTTGATCAAAATTAAGCAACGTGCTTTGTGCATTGAAGAAACTAAAATGACCAAAAGTTGGTTTAAATTTTTTAGAACATCTAATTACTTATTTGAATATTCAACGAACTTTCCTAATAAAAGATATATACCTGGATTGGCTTAATCAAAGTTGAAAAAACGTGTTGTGTACATTGTACATACTTCTATATAACATTGTTGAAGTCATGTAGTATTTTTATTTTTATTTTAGCTAATTACTAATTAGCGTATTTAACGAACTTTTCTAATTAGGGATGTTTATCTGAATTGACTCGACCAAAGTTGACGAAACTTGCTATGCATATTGTAGATACTATGATATAATATCACCAACAGTCAGTTTTGATTTGGAAAACATCTAATTACTTATTTGCAAATTTAAGGAACTCTTCCAATTAGGGATATATCTTGATTGACTTCATCAAAGTCGATGAAACCTTATATGTACATTGAATAAATATGATAAAATATTAATGAAAGTTTTTTGGCATTTTCACATTAGCAAGCTACTAATTTGCATATCTAACTAACTTTCCCAATTAGGGATATAAGACTTGAAGGACTCTAAAAAGATATATGAAACTTGCTACGAATATTGATGAGACAATTCTGTTGTATAAGTGAAAGATATTTTGCATTTTCATGTCACCTAATTGATAATTTGGATATCTAATGAGCTTTCACAGTTTGGCATATATAGCTTAAAGGACTTGACAAAAGGCAGTAAGACTTGCTATATAAAGTGCGTGGTTATACAATTACAGCAGTAAAGTAATTTAGTATTTTTATTTCAGCTAATTACATATTCGTCCACTTTAATGATCTTTGGAATTAATCTGTGGAGAATATTGTTCATGACGTTGATCATAACACTATCAATGAACTTGCAAACATGTGGCAAAAGTTTAAATTCACAGACAATTAATACTGAAACACGTGAGCATTTTCAGTTCATACTGGTTATCAGCTTATCTCTGAACAAATCGAATAACTGAACACAACTTACGAAGGAGAACAAAGGATTTAAATCACATAAACCGTCAATGTCAACGAGCATGCACTAACGCGAGAACGTAAGATTGAGGGACGCTGCTTTAAACAAGCAATATATTGATATATTGATAATGATAAATAAAAGTAATATATTTAATCAATTTATAACAGGCTTGAAATGTGGTCAGTGCGTGCCTATTAACAGTCCATCTGAAACGTGAAAGAAAGACTTTCAGGACTTTGTTAGCTCATGTGTTCACACACGTGAGCTATGTCGCAGCAATTTGTGTGTGTGTGTGTCTGTCTGTCTGTTGGCTCGATATCTCAAGAATGGCTTATTGAATCAGAATCAAATCTGGTACATAGATTCAGTTTGCAAATGGCAAGAACTAATTACTTTTTGAGGGGTGTGGCTTGCATATTCAATACTTGTTGCATAATCAATGATTAAAAAAAAATTGATATACATTGACAAAGGCTGCACACAATTCGATGAGGATAATTACAAATGTTGATCACACTTGGATATATCAGCGGTGAAAGATACTAATGGGTGACATGTAAGTTAACTGCTAATTGACTGTCGTACTGACCGTATCATTAGGGAATTTTTCTGAATTGACTCGAATGAATTTGACGAAACTTGCTATGTACATTGGAGATACTATGATATAACATTTTTAAAGACAACTGGCATTTTACTGCAGTTAATTACTAATTTGCATATTTAACGAACTTTCCTAATCAGGGATATATATCTGAATAGACTTGATCAAAGCTGACAAAACATGCTATATACATTGAAGATACTATGATAAAACATTACTGAAAGTCGCTTAGCATTTTAACACCAGCGATTTACCAATTTGCATATTGAAGTAACTTTCCAAATTAGGGACATAAGACTGGAAGACACTACAGAAGTTATGAAACTTACTATGTATATTGATCAGACAATTGTATTGTATTATTAAAAGACGTTTTACATTTCATGTCAATCAATTTATAATTTGTATATCTAATGAGCTTTCAAGGTTTGGCATATAAATCTAGAAGGTCTTGACCAAAGGCAATTACACTTGCTATATAAAGTGGTAATACAATGACTGCAGTCAAAGAAATTTAGTATTATTTTCATTTCAGCTAATTACATATTTGTATACTTAATGACCTTAGAATTATTCTATGGTGAATATTGTTCATGATGTTGATCATAGCAGTTTCAACGAAATCGCAAACTTGTGGCAAAAGTTGCAATTTAAGCCTACAGACAACTGCAATGTATAGTGAAATCCGTGAGCGTTTCGGGTTCATATCTGATTAGTATATTGCAAGATGTTGACCAGCTAATTTAATCCCATGATAAGGTCGACAACAGCAGGCCATCAGGCAAATGTTTATAGACTAGCAGCGGTGTTTGGTCACGTGATCAGAGGGAGAGGAGAAGCTTACCTTTATTTGATAATGCATGTTAAAAAAACGGAGAAATCATATCACATATAAATGTACAGGAGAATATCAGTGTATTTCATCTCTGATGTTCATGCATTCTTGTATATGATTTGCTTGAGGTTAGTATATTATTTCAGTATTTACATTCTATATTAATTTCTTTTCTGTATTCATGTCACAAAATTCGAGGTTGTTGCTCACCTACCGTAAGCTTTAATTAGGTTCGCAAGCAGGTCAAGTTTATTAGTAATAGTCTTCCTTTTTTTAAAATCGGTTCGTGAAAGACTAGTATCACACTTAGTCAATGAAATTTTGTGGGCGCTGACTAATAAATAAATTTTGCAGTTGACAGACATAACATGCACGTACGTACGTACATAGACATACACATAGATACATAGATATACATACCGTACAACGCCCGCTCACGGCAGACGAACAAAAGCGTTGCATTATGGGCAAGTAAACATGGCTACCAGCATGCAGCATCCCGTCTTGTTTGCCGTCATTTCAAACAGTCGCCGGCCAAGAATTACTAGGTGCACTTGGATAAGCTGTGCTCTTGTAGACCAATAACAATTGCTTACTAAAGGATTTGTAAGTCTAATCCCGGTACAAACCACATAATCTGGTCGTAATTTTGTCAGTGTGTACTGTCAGCTTTCAGCTTCAACAAGAATGAAGTGAACTGCAAGTTGCACCGGCCGGCGAGTTCCGATGCCAATTTCAAGGGAAAGTTTATATATTTCTAACATTTTCGGGATTCACGAATCTGACTAAAATTGTCAGGTTTTCTACCACCATCAAGTATCCTCTAATCACGACGTCTTCTTCTGAACACTCCGGTATGTCAGGTGAGATACCAATCTTTTTATCAGCTTTGGTTACAGTAAGTAAAGATTTATCGCTGGGGGCGCTGCAATAGGTTAGGTTCCCTTGTACCTGTGCCGTCACCTGAGCTCATTTTGTACTGACACGGGAACAATCATGAACCTACTTAAGTCTGCTTCCTGGCAAATGGACGAAGGTAAGGAGAACAGACTTTCAACTAGAATAGGTCTGATATGATATGAGGGTCATTGCATTCAGTTTCAATATTGAGCTGCACACACAATCACTTTTATGTGTAGTATAGACAAGTTTACCACAGAAGTCAGAATATTTATTCACGTTTGTCCTCTTATGCAATACCTCTGTTGAACTGTAATAATGTAAACATAGGATAACATCTAGCTGCAAAAGTGTAGCTCTACGGTGTGGCGGTCGGTGAGTTTTGGTTTTTGCGACCTCGCTCACCAGTAGAGCTACAATGCCGAAGGCCTGAAGCATACAAAATAAGCACGCTGCACATGGCACGGCATTTTGATGTAAAATCACATATATTTACTGCATTTGGTCATACTGATTTATCACTACTGAAAATTAAACACTATACTACACTAACCTTGTCGTGTATGGGGTTTGGTATTTGTTCAAATACGTCGATCGCATTCCAAAAACATTTCTTGGAGCCGCCATTACCAATTTCCTGTAATGGCGGCTCCAAGAAACACGCTCAACGTTTATGGAATGTGATCGACATGTCTGTGCTAATACCAACCCCATAAATGACAAGGTTAGTGAAGTATAGTGTTTAGTTTTCAGCAGTGATAAATCGGTACGACCAAATGCAGTAAATATGTGGGATTTTACGTGAAAATGCCACGCCATGTCTGGCGTGCTTATTAGGTCCGTGGGGACTTATAGATTAGGTCATGTCCGTCTGTCCGTCCGTCCGTCCGTTCACGCAGATATCTCAGACATGCCCTAGTCAATTTCTTTCAAACTTTGCACAAGGATAGTACCCTACCCATACAGATGCACATTGATTTGTTTCGCATGCGATCAAATTTGGCCGTTTTAGAGGACTTTTTAGTTTCCACCTCCATAGACTCATGTATAAGGCAGCTGTCCATAGACTCCCATGTATAAGGCAGCTGTCATAGACTCCCATGTATAAGGCAGTCCATAGACTCCCATGTATAAGGCAGTCCATAGACTCCCATGTATGAGGCAGTCCATAGACTCCCATGTATAAGGTAGTCCATAGACTCCCATGTATAAGTCAGCTCTGCATAGAATCCCATGTATAAGGCCGAGTAAATAAAAATTTAGTTTCTCATCGTATTCATATAGCAAAAAGGATGCGGTGACACAGTTTTTAGCCCCACGGATGAAGTCCAGGGGGCTTATAGATTGGGTCATGTCCCTCTATTCACGATGATATCTCAGATATTTTGACACAATGTCACGTGACCTTGGTGACCTTTGACCCCAAATATACATATTTGTCCATAACTCAGTAACCACAATGCTACACCCTTCATATACGGTTTGGAGGGACACCTTATGATGCCACATATTGTACCTCATTAATTATGCACATATCTAATTTTGAGCAAGCCAATAGAGCCAGAGGTCTGATTTTTGTATATAGGGATAACTTAGCAATACAATTTTTTTGACAAAAAGTCACGTGACCTAGGTGACCTTTCACCTCAAATATACATATTTGTCCATGACTCAATAACCACAAGTGCTACAACCTTCATATTTGGTATGATGGAAGACCTTATGATGCCACATACTGTACCTCATTAATTAGCACATATCTATTTCTGAGCAAGCCAATAGAGCTGCATGTCTGATTTTTCGTATGTAGGGATAACTATAGAATAGAAATTTTTTGATCAAGTGTCATGTGACCTCTATGACCTTTTTACCTAAAATATATGTTTTTGTCAATAAATAAGTAACCACAAGTGCTATGTCCTTTATATTTAGTAGGATGGGCGACCTTATGACAACACATGCTTTACCTCATTGATTATGCACATATCTAATTCTGGGCAAGCGAATCGAGTTAGATGTTTGATTTTTGGCATATAGGGATTAATTAGCAATATATTTTTTTTTTCTCGAAATGTCACGTGACCTCGATGACTTTTTACCTTGATTATACATATATATGCATAACTCAGTAACCACAAGTTCTATACCCTCCAATTTTGATAGGATATTAGACCTTAAGATGTCACATCTTGGACATCATTTATTATCCACATATGTATTTCTTGGCTGGCCAATACAGCTAGAGGTCTGATCTATTTTCCCGATTTAGAACCATAACTTAGACATGCCTCATGTGTTTCAAATTGGGAAAAACAACATAGACCTATGTGCCCATAGATCTTAACATATACACTCCAGTGATACTTCTTAAACACCACATTTACCTGCCCCATCAAGACTAATACTCCCCTATTTCAAGTGGGGACTATGTCATTGTCAATGACTTGTTTTGTATGCGACAGGGCCTTCGGCATTGTAGCTCTACTGGTGAGCGAGGTCGCAAAAACCAAAACTCACCGACCGCCTCACTGTAGAGCCACAATTTTTCAGCTAGGTAACATCATATAGCGAAAAGTTATTGTTTCCAGATAGAGTTAACACAGTAATGGTGGCCATTTTAATTTCAAGTGTTGGTAACTATTTGGTAATTTGTTTCTCCAGTACAAAGTTTGAAGACCCCTGATTTTGATTTTGATTTCTAAAAGGAATGATGTGAAGTTTATGTAGGGAAAGTTTGAGCAAAGAGCAAAAGTCTTTTGGTGTTGAATCACTTTTAACCTGAAGATAATGCAACTACTGGTATCACAAACCACACTATTGGAACCCGTGGTGACAAATGTGTAGAGTTTTGTAAATTCACTTCATATTGTCCGCCAATTGAGTGGTTAAAGCTGTACAACTTTTGACATTTCTGCCCCCTTGTGGCCTGTACATGCCAAATTGTAAATACTTGGGTAGATTCAGATAATTTTCATAGCTGTATTTTGCTTTCCAAATGCTATCATCATTGTAAAGTTACTCTTTGGTAACATGTAGCAGCTTTATGACACTTGTATTTTCCAATGTACAATCCAGATGTAGTTTGACAGTAAATGGACAATGGTCAGTTTATCCCAGATTTTTCACATTATTATATTTGAATTTTGAGCATGAAACTTGTATCAAGATATCTTTGTTAGCCATGCAGTTGTGGCTGTACTTCTGATGTGCAATCATAAATTATTTAGAAAGGGACAGTAGCCATAAGCTATTACTTTGATTTTTTCCCACCATCTTTGTTTTTTATAGTCAACTACAATTTCTTGCTCTTCTCCCTAAAGCATGTTGAGATACACAGTATTCAGCTTGTCAACTAAGCCTGTACAGGAGTAGACTGCATTGTTATTGTTGACAGATGAAACATGGTCCAGACTAGAATTCAAATGTAAATAATAACACTGTGCATACATATATACTACATGCTGTGTTGACAAGCTAACTAGTGGCTGTTACAACAGGCGTTAGGGAGTAGAACTAAACTTTCCATTGGCATGTAAACAAAATGATGGAAAAAATTCATTTCAAGCTACTTGCCCTTTAAATTTCACAGATGCTGAAGATTCTGTGCAGTTACCGGTTCCCCATGTTATTCAACAAACACAGTGGGACTGTGGACTTGCATGTTCCCAAATGGCTCTCAAGTAAGTCACTTTGTCTTTTTCATACTCCTCTGTGTCAGTTTACCAAATAACTTTCCTCTCAATAGTTTAGCCCATGGGGAGTCATTGAACTACTATCTGACAAGGTTTCATGTCATAAATATTATGATTTTTTCCAGGCTGTGTGTTAATAACAGACTTCATAATGGGTCAGAGAAATGTCATTGGAATCTTAACATCACAGATAATGCAGCAAATTTTACATGATGATAAATAAGTGATCAATAAATGATGATTTATAAGTAATCTAACTAAATTATGTATAAAACGTGTTTAAAAATTAGCTTTGTATAGTGCAATAATCAAAGAGGATGCCATATTACTTGGTACATTTTGCTGCCTGTGATGTAAAGGGCACTATCAACAAGGAACACATAGATTAAAATGAATTTATTGCATGCATCCTTACAAATAGCTATTGCTTGGATCTGTAGGATATGCTTGGTGTGAAAACTTTTATTGACTGGAGGATTCCAAGGCCCTTTATAATTGAATTCTGCATTACTCTGTACCACTTTCATCTTGAAATTTTGATGTTTTTCCAAGGGCACATGGTAATAATTTATGGGCAAAGATTGGGGTTAAAAAAAAGGTTAATATTTCTACAACAAAGTACAACATCAGAAATGAGTGATCTATGTATGCAGTTAAGCAGAGTTTGATTTTTGCCATTTCAGGTACGGTCTGGGAGATGCATTTTCAGCTGATCACTTCACAACAATTTGTAAAGAACTGAATTTTGGTGAAAGGTATGTCAGCTCTGTAATTAAAATTTTCCTAGATCCTTAAAAATGTACCCATGCAAAATACTGGTCATGTTTGTTTTTTTCAGCAATGACAGCATTGCCAGTCACTGAGTTGTAAAATATCAAAATTTCTCTGTCATACTTCTTTAGTTTTGAGCATGCATATTCTCCGGCTGTATTTGTCTGTACTTCAGCTTAAAAAATTTCAGTAGCCATGTATACATGCACGACGATAATTTTGTATTTTCCAATTTAGGAATATGTCTACACTTACATGCCTCAAAACAGAAACTTTCAAATTTTTGCTCAGCTATTCCTTGCAGAAATTTTAACTATTTTCTCAAATCAAGAATAAAAATCAAGGGTCACCAGAAAATTTTGAAATTTGAGAAATGAACTACCCAAAATATGTTGATTTTTTAAATTCAAAATGGCAGCTATACCGTGTGCTAACCCTGTAGCGGAAAATGTAATTTTCAATTCTCACATTTCCTGATTGATGAAGACTTCATTTACTCTATGGACTTCAAAATGAATCCAATGCATGCAAGTAACAGACCAAAAAAGTTTTGCAAAATACAGTATCTGGAAAAGTATCCCCAAAGCTAGACTGACAGATCCATCTTTCGAGGGCGCTCTACACTTCCTCTTTCTTAGTGCGTAGAAGGGGGAGCGTAGAGAGTGCCCTCGAGCGATGGATCTTTCAGTCTACTCCTTGACATATTCCATCATAATATTAGCTAGGTATTTTTTTATCGATAGACACTCTTCTTCTGTAATTCACCATCCCTTTCCAAAGCTACAACGGTAACATTTGCATACTCTGATGTTATCAGAATGATTGTTGAAATTGTTTCTTTTGAAGTGTGTGGACCATTGATATAGCACATATTGTTACCAGACACGGACTCAAACACTTGCTGTGTACACAGACTCTGGGTGTCGACAGTGGCTACAAAAAAGAGGTTAGTGTCTTATGTAGAAAGTATGTGTTACCCTTTACCGTGTTAGAATGTTGTAAATGGATGAGATAAATGGAAAATTTGTGAAGTATTGTCTAGCAGTGTCTTCTTTAGCTAGGTTTGTGACAATACTATAGACATTTCATGGAATTTCACAGCTAACTGGAACTTCAGTGAGTTGCATATGTGTATCTCACGATGATATTCTTTGTGTCGCAAAGAATAAGTTTGCAACACTAGCACGCTACATAAGAACACACAGACAACACACCACTGAAGGAAACACTTTTGCACATGTTAACTTTGGCAGTACACCATAAGTAGAATCTTAAAACGTCTTTGCCAAAGTGAATCCACTGAATCGTATGTCATCTTCACAAAACGTAATGGTGTTAGCTTCAGCTTTGCCAACTATGTCAATGCTATACTGGCTGAATTAGCTGCCAAGTGTACTGTAGCCTGGAAGGTGAAATTCTACACCTGGGCTCGCCAGGTGAAATAGTATCTTATCATAAACTCGGTGAGATCAAAAGTGAGGCATACAGGGATGGAAGACATAATTACCAAGGCATGTACTTCTGGTATTTACCTTGTAAAGATAACTTGTCCAGTATTGTACTGAAACTGAAAAAGCAAAGGACAATGTCATATATTTTTCAGATTATGACTATATCACTTGTCTGGCAAGAGATAGGCTTCAAATGAAGTTTCCCCCATTTACAACAATTACTCTTTAAGAATATTTTTATTAGTCCCCATGGACACCGTCGGGGGGGACTTATAGGTTTGGTCATGTCCGTGCGTGCGTCTGTGCGTCGTCCTCCGTCCGTTCACGCAGATATCTCAGAGATGCCTGGAGCGATTTCATTCAAACTTGGTACAAGGATTACTTCATATGTCATACATATGGCATGCACGTCAATTTGTTTTGTGATACGATCCAATATGGCCGCCAGGCGGCCATTTTATTACGATTTTTTCATGTACAGAGCCATAACTCAGACATGTTTCAACCGATTTTATTCAAAGTTGGTACAAGGACATTGACCAATGTCATAGATATGCACGTCAATTTGTTTTGTGATACGATCCAATATGGCCGCCAGGCGGCCATTTTATTACGATTTTTTCATGTACAGAGCCATAACTCAGAAATGTTTCAACCGATTTTATTCAAAGTTGGTACAAGGACATTGACCAATGTCATAGATATGCACGTCAATTTGTTTTGTGATACGATCCAATATGGCTGCCGTGCGGCCATTTTGTTACGATGTTTTCATGTACAGAGCCATAACTCAGGCATATCTCAACTGATTTTATCCAAAGTTGGTACAAGGACATTGACCTATGTCATACATATGCACATCAATTTGTTTTGTGATACAATCCAATATGGCCGCCAGGCGGCCATTTTATTACGATTTTTTTATGTACAGAGCCATAACTCAGACATGTTTCAGCCAATTTTATTCGAAGTTGGTACAAAGACATTGACCAATGTCATAGATATGCTCGTTAATTTTTTTTGTGATATGATCCGATATGCTGCCATGGGGCCATTTTGTTACAATTTTTTCATGTACAGAGCCATAACTCAGACATGTTTCAACCAATTTTATTCAAAGTTGGTACAAGGACATTGACCAATGTCATAGATATGCACGTCAATTTTTTTTGTGATACGATCCAATATGGCTGCCAGGCGGCCATTTTATTACAATTTTTAGCGACGAAGTTACGTAACTGAGGAAGCTTATAGAGTTGGGAGAAGCAAAGTTGACGTCACTTCCATCAACAACTTCCGTAAAACTATTTTGTCACACCACGTGATCAGTGTTATCTAACGACTACAGCATACCATTCACGCTGCACACTCACTATCAGCGAAATAGTATCGTGTTGGATTGACATTATAATTGAACTTAGAGCGTACGTGTGAGTGTATTGGCTTACATGAAAATGTGATAGACAATGATGCATTTACGTTAGAACGTCCATGCTCGATCAAATTGTTTTTGTTCTGTCGGTGTAAATTACGAGATTGGTGGATGTGGATGGACATCTTGCGTGCGTTTGGTCTTTGTCTGACATGCATGTCGTTTCGATCTCCTTTTTACTTTGCAGGGGAGAATGAATTACGTTCCTCATGGGTTTCAAATATGTAAAAAAAATACGAAGTTTTGAGTGGATTTACGATTTCGTTTGCAAAATTACGAGCGAAAATTTCAGCTTCCCATTTCATCGGCGCGACCGTGCTTTCTAAAGAAACCTCAGTCTCCTACTACCTCCATGATCACATGTTGTACTAGCCCTGCGTACGATGCTGTGTGTTCCGCTACAGCTAATCGCCCCGCTCACCACAGCCCTGCAAAGACCCGTACGTAGGGTCGGTGACTTCAAATCCATTTTGGGACTTGACGTAAAAGCCAAATTACTGCTGAAATTCAGCATTCTTGGGCCCAAGTCGTATCCCAGCCTACCTCAGCTACTCGATCGCTTCCAAAAATGCCAGTCTTTTATTCACTTCTCGTAAATAACCGTCGATGTCGGCAACTCTCTCGCTAGCCCTGCGTACGATGCTGTGTGTGAACTACACCCAACAATAAAATGTTGTGAGATGTTGAAACAGTTTACCCTCCTTCCTACAAAGTTGCAATGTATTGAAACACTTTACTCTCCTTTCTACAAAGTTACAAATTCCCTGGTACGTAAAACAAACACTGTTGCTGTTCGATACTACAATACATCATGAACGTAACGTCCATGAATACACTGAGGCCTGCTTAGCCCTGCATACGATGCTGTGTGTTCCGCTACAGCTAATAGCCCCGCTCTGTGTGAGCGGGGCTATTAGCTGTAGCGGAACACACAGCATCGTACGCAGGGCTGAGGCCTGCTTTGCCTCTGTGAGTCCTGGGTCGCCCTTGAGTCTATCAAAAGTGTTACCTACTTTGCTGTATCAAAATTTGGCCTGAAACTACTCAGTTTGATAGTAAAAACCATTATTTCAAAGGAGACTTTCACAAATGGAGTCATAATACAAAGGAAAAGGAGAAAAACTGAGGTTATTTGAAAGGTCAAGTCTAGGTCATCTCACCATGTGATGTCAGGCATGAAGACCCCTAATTACGCAATTATGGTTCACAAGAAACTACCTAGGGTGGTCCAATAGGTGAAAGGTAATTTTGCTGCCTTCCAATTTAAATGGCATTTTGCTGCCTTCCAATTTAAATGGCATTCAGCTTGATTGACTCCCATTCGGCCTACTTTCAAACTGCTATAACTTAAACAAGAAATTATGTGATTCTGAATGATTTTAATATTATTGTAGATTCCACCAGTTTAATGATCTAGAAGTGAACATCACCAGACATTTCTTGATGATATCAAAATATCAAATGAAAATATATCTGGGCTAAAACTTTTGAGACTGAATTTGTAAATTTACCAAGAATTTTCGGAAGCTAGAGGGGAAACAGACATAACAGTGAGATTGGCGGACCAGAAAGTCCATGGAAATCAAGCAGGTTGTTCCTACATGAACATTGCTGTTTGGTGTGTTGATTTGTAACACGTACACTATGCTAACATGTTTCAACACCCAAGGAAACATTTGCAACTTTATACTCAATGCGACATATTAATAAAATTATTTTAATTTTGTATCAGAATATCACAAAACAATGTTGTGATCATCGCAGTCCAGCTGTTATGAGTAAGCATGTGTACTTGGCTGGACCGATCAAGTTTCTGCAAGAAATCATTTCACTGTCATTGACAAGCTAAAGTGACGTCTTTAATAAATGTGTCCAGTCAATATCCAAAGAAAATCAAGGCCATCAATGACACGAAGAAAGTTTGTCAGTCCCCACGGACGAAGTCTGGGGGGACTTATAGATCGGGTCATGTCCGTCTGTCCGTGCATGCGTGCGTACGTACGTCCGTCCGTCCGTTCACGCAGACATCAGACTGAGACATGCCCTGGTCAGTTTCTTTCAAACTTTGCACAAGGATAGTACCCTACCCCATACAGATGCACGTCGATTTGTTTCACAATGCGATCAAATTTGGCCGTGTTAGACTTGGAGGACTTTTTAGTTTACACCTCCATAGACTCCCATGTATAAGGCAGTTCTCCATAGACTCCCAGGTATAAGGCAGTCCTCCATAGACTCCCATGTAAAGGCAGTTCTCCATAGACGCCCATGTATAAGGCCAAGAAAAATAAAAATTTAGTTTCTCATCGTATTCTAGTGCAAAAAGGATGCAGTGACACAGTTTTTAGTCCCCACGGATGAAGTCCAGGGGGCTTATAGATTGGGTCATGGTGTCTGGGTCATTGTGTCCATTCGTCCATCCGTTCGTCCATCCTTTCACACAGATATCTCAGACATTTTGACAAAATGTCACGTGACATTGGTGACCTTTGACCTCAAATATACATATTTGTCCATAACTCAGTAACCACAAGTGCTACACCCTTCATATATGGTATGATGGGATGACGCCACATATTATACCTCATTAATTATGCACATATCTAATTTTGAGCGAGCCAATAGAGCTAGAGGTCTGATTTTTGGTATATAGGGATAACTTAGCAATACAATTTTTTTTTTTGACAACATGTCACGTGACCTCAATGACCTTTGACCTCAAATATACATATTTGTCCATAACTCAGTAACCACAAGTGCCACACCCTTCATATCTGGTATGATGGGAGACCTTATGACGCCACATACTGTACCTCATTAATTATGTGCATATCTAATTCTGAGCAAGCCAATAGAGCTGGATGTCTGATTTTTCGTATATAGGGATAACTATAGGATAGAAATTTTTTGACAAAATGTCATGTGAACTTGATTATTTACCTAAAATATACGTTTATGTCAATAAATAAGTCCCACAAGTGCTATGTCCTTTATATTTAGTAGGATGGGAGACCTTATGACAACACACGCTTTACCTCATTTATTATGCACATATCTAATTCTGGGCAAGCGAATAGAGGTAGAGGTCTGATTTTTGGCATATAGGGATTTATTAGCAATACATTTTTTTTTTCAAAATGTCACGTGACCTCAATGACCTTTGACCTTGATTATACATATATATATGCATATCTCAGTAAGTTCTATACCCTTCAATTTTGATAGGATATTAGACCTTAAGATGTCACATCTTGTACCTCATTTATTATGCGCATATGTATTTCTTGGCTGGCCAATACAGCTACAGGTCTGATCTTTTTTCCCAATTTAGAACAATAACTTAGACATGCCTCATGTGTTTCAAATTGGGAACAACGACATAGACCTATGTGCCCATAGATCTCAACATATCAATCCAGTGATACTTCTTAATGACCACATTTCCCTGCCCCATCAAGACTAATACTCCTATTACTTTGTCATTGTCAATGACTTGTTTAGAATTATATTTTCGTTTTAAACTACAGTTCTTTGATGCAGTGTGGTCGTCTGGCAATCCATCATCACGGCAGATGTAGTGCATCCAATACACAGTCCACACTGTCCAATCATGCGTGCATGTTTTCCTGTTATAATTCAATAGGGTCAGAATTTTGTAGCAAGGAACATACAAAATCTTGCAGATAAATCAATTTGGATGATCTATGTACATCTTTGCAAATTCCAAGTTTGGTGGACATGTGAAAATTATATTTTTACCTTCATGTACAAGATGGCATGTTTACCAAGCTGGACGCTCACTCCTGAAAAACCAATAGGTTTTATTACAGTTTCACATTTCAACCCTTTCTTTGCATCTTTCTCAGCAACATTCCCCAAACCTCTCTCCTTGCATCCCTACCGCTAAATGCACTGAGGAGCACAGTGTCATCATTGACGCTATTTTTCATGTCCTTAGCCAAAACTCAGTCACGTCTCAACCAATTTTTTTCACCAATTTTATTCAAACTTAGTACAAGAACATTGACCTATGTCATACATATACACATTGATTTGTTTTGTGATACGATCCAATATGGCTGCCGTGTGGTCATTTTCTTGCGATTTTTTCATGTCCAGAACCATAACTCAGACATGTTTCAAGGGAATGTATTCAAAGTTGGTACAAGGACATTGACTTATGTAATACATATGTACGTGGATTGGTTTCACGATATGGTCTAATATGACCACATGGTGGCAATTTTGTTAGGGTTGTTTCATGTCGAGAGCCATAACTCTGGCAAGTCTCAAGCGATTTTATTCAAAGTTGGTACATGGACATTGACTTATGTCATACATATACGTGTTGATTTTTTAAACAGTAAGATCAAATATCGCTGCGTGACGGCGATTTTGTTACGATTTTCTCATGTACAGAGCCATAACTCAGACATATTTCGACCAGTATCATTCAAAGTTGGTACAAGGACATTGACCTATTTCATACATATGCTCGTCAATTTGTTTCACGTCATGTAGCAGTATCATGTCAAGTATTGAATTTTCGTAATTAGGCTGATATGTCAAGAAATACTACATCAAATTTCATGAAACTTTGTACAGATGTTAAGCTCACATTGCTTTAACATTGAAAAAGACATTTATCAGTGTCATTTTAATTAATTTGTAATTGCTTCCTAATTAGAGTTATGTATCTACAAATTAATACAATGTCAAATTTTATGAAACTTCATACAGATGTTGATCTCATAGTGTTGTAAATACTGCATCAAACTTTATGAAATATGGTACCGGTGATAATCTGTTAGTGTTAGGATAGTATGCAAAAATGTTTTGCAACATCCTGTTGATTAATTCCTAGTTGACTCATTTAATGAACTTTAAGATGGTGGCCTACATTGGTTTTATGTTTTCATCACCATGGAACTCATTCTTGGCCATTGAGCGCCATCTGTATCAAAGTATTTTTATCACAGACCTAATTAATGAAGAGGACTCTATCCTCTCTGAGGACTTGTAATCAAAGTACCCATTAACAAGTGGGGACTGTGTCATCAACGATGACTTGTTCTGTCTCTTGTAGGACTTCTATGAAGACACATTCAATGAGGATGAAAAGAGAGTCAACGCTTTGTTCAAAAATGCTGCAAGTCTTGGAATACACACCCAAAAGAGGTAATTTAGAAAATAAACAAACACAAAGCCTGAAACATCCTCAGAAGAAACGTGCGTGTCGGTGTTTTGAACAAAGCAGTGTTTGATTCTAAAAATTTACACTTTTATAGTTAGAATATCCAGCTGATTTACAGAGTTCTGTTCACATGATTTCTGCCAAGACGAGATCAGTACATTGCTACCATTGGAATGATGT
Organism: Ptychodera flava; assembly: GCF_041260155.1. Taxonomy (NCBI): domain Eukaryota; kingdom Metazoa; phylum Hemichordata; class Enteropneusta; family Ptychoderidae; genus Ptychodera; species Ptychodera flava. Next base: position 18,372,462 of record NC_091939.1, on the reverse strand, counting down.
CTAGTCATAAGCAAGGGCTGTGCATGACGCAATCGTGTCTTGGATGCACAACATTCCAGGCAAGACACAAAGACATTAAAATTTTCATCCCGTTGGATGCAGAAAATTAGAAGCTACTCTCCCTCCACTCTAATGGAGTGACCTGGCAGTCAGACCCAACTTTTCAACATTTTGAGTCCTTGGGATTGTCAAAAAATCAAATTGATGTAAAATATATCCCTACATCTCACTAAAATATATTCCAATATCTCACAAGAAGATTTTAATGTATAGCAACCAATTCAAGTATCTAGATCTCTTGATCTAGAAGGATAAAATGATTATTGTTCAGATTATTTTGTTGACCATTTCAAAACTATAACGTTTTAATTTACCGACTGAACCTCTCTACCTGTACTTAATACATACACATAAAATTATAGGATTCTCAATATTGAATGCAAAGCAGCAGATGTCTCCAACAGGTGTAAGTTAATCTTTTAACATTTTTTTACCCCCTCAGATCTGTAAGTATAAGTGAAATTCACAGACATTTAAGTCAAGAACAGGTTGCTGTCGTTCTTACAAACTCAGAACTTTTGGATTGTAAACTTTGTCCAGAGGAAGAGCGTGACACCAGCCAACAGGTAAGGTGTATCATGCATGGATGCAGACATTTTTTCTGCCCTTATTCATTATAATTGTTTTGTTTTGTTTTTTTGTGTTAGCTCATATTTGGTATGTATATAAATACCAAAAAGAGCTTATATGGTGAGTCGGTGGCGTCTGTATGTATGTATGTATGTATGTATGTATGTGCGGATGTATGTCCATCACACGCAAAAGCTCCCAAACCGCTGCACCTACCATCACAGTATTTGGTGTACAGGTAGACCCAGGGGTTGAGATGTGACGTTGTTCAAATGAACATGTCAGTGTCAAAATATGCAAATCAGGTAAGAAAAGGGGAAATCCTGCAAATGTGTGTGAGTGGTGGCATGACTGAAACAGCCCACACATCTGAGTTGGAGATTTTGTAATCTCTAACCTATTTGTATGCAGTGTACCTATTATTTGTAGGAGTGGTGGCAGTGACTGAAACAGGCTACTCCACTGACCTTGAGTCATTTCCTGTCATTGTTCATGAACTGATACATATTGGCAGACCTGCTGAAACCATGAAGGACTGTGTTGAAACATTCCTCTGCTAAGGGTGTTCCTAAAGTTGACCTCCAGTACCTAAAGTTTCAGACCTTATTTACTTTTGTCATTATTGTTTTTCTGGTTTAAATATTTCTTGATAGACAAATTCAAACCAAATATGAGCACACTGTCCTTGACGGTATTTCTGTTTTTATGTCTATGAATAGCTCTCTGTACAGGACGCTAGAAAGAGATGAAAGATAAACTTTTTACATGACTCATCAGCCACCCCACCATCATCACCCCGATCATCCATTAGATTTCAGATTTTAGGACTTCATTCAGATTTTGTTCAAATTGTGATGAATGTTGATATGCCTTCAACATGTGTATGTTTTTCACATCGCTATTCACTTACACAAAACTTTCTTTTAACTTCTACAGGGTGGTAAGCTGTCAGGGATACTCTCATTAACCTGTTGCCGATCAGTTCCATACACAGGTAATTGCTGTAATTTCTCAAATACAGCCCTTCTTTGGTGTCTATAACATCACTCTGGATAGCCTTATTGTAATCAACAGTAAATCAATGAATTTCTCCTTTGATACATACTCCAGAATAGTTTCAATTAATTTGAATGCAATAGTGATTTTAGCACACAATAAAATATGGCTGTTGCTGCACTCTGCCAGCTCAATCAAACAGAAATGCTGAACATGGCATCATGACTAGCCTTAAGTATCTTACTACAAATGTCCTGAAATCTAGAAGTCCAAAGTACCACTGCATGTAATTACTCTATGGGGAAGTTCGAAAATATGCAGCATTATTGTGTGCCATATTTCATTTAATTATGGGAAGATGTGTTTTTTCCATAAAGTAAGAAACCATTTAGACATTAATCGTTCAGATGTACTATATTATTGGAATTTTTAGGTCATTTTATTGTGGTGTGTGGCTATGACAGGAGGGATGGAACTGTGTACTACAAAAACCCAGCATGTTACTCAGGTATGGCCACTCAGTTCATGAGTTATCTAGACTGTAGATACAATTAAGCAATAAAGCACAGCTAGCAATGGTATACCACAAGATTTTGACCAGTTCGCAACAAAAATATATGTCATGAAGTTGTCAAAATCGAGTGGTATACTGTTGCTGGGTGTGATTTATTGCTATTATATCACAGTATATTGAAATTCTAGCCTGGAACGACAAAAACGGATTTTTGCTCAAGCTGAGAGCTCAAACATAAGCCAGCCGTGGTATATTGCAAATATACCACGGTTCTTTTCACGTCTCGACCAACCAGATAGCTGTATTTGCGCCATCAATATACTGGTATGATATAATTTATAATATCATACCACAATATATTGATGGTACAAATACAGAAATCTGATTGGATAAGATGTGAAAGTAACCATGCTATATTTGTGATATAGCACAGTTGGAACATACTGATCTCTCAGCTACACAAAAATTCTTTTTATGAGAGTATCACACCAGAATTTCAATTTACTGTTATGATAAAATAGCAATAAAGCACCTCAGCCACTGGTATACTGTACCACGAGATTTCGACCCGTTCACTCCATACATTTACTTGGTAACGCTCATGATATTGTTTTGAATTGGTCAAATTCGGATGTCGTATTTTAGAAAACTTGGGGTTTTTTTTTACCACAGCAGAAGTGTGTAATTTTTAGCTACTATAGACTATAGTCTATAGAAGCTATTGGGATGGGTATCTGTCCGGCGTCCGTCGTCAGTCTGTATGTATGTATGTATGTATGTCTGTCCGTTTGTGAGGCGTCCGTCCACTCAAATATCTTGAGAACCGCAGCACTTAGTGATTTGATATTTGTTGTGTAGATGAAAAATATGATTTTGAGAAACTGTTTTTTTTAATTTTTTGATATTGTTGAAAATAGGCAAATTAATGCCAAAAAATCTTCTTCTTCATAACCGCGGGTCAGACAGCTTTGTTATTTGGTATACAGGTCCCTAGGGATAACCCAACTTAGATTTGTTCAAATTGTGATGAAATATGCAAATGTGTATTTTTAAGGAATTTTTTTTGTCATTTTTGGTCAAAATTTGTACTGTATAAACCCTATCAATTCACCCAGAAAAAAATAATTAATATGATTTTAAATAATTGAATTAATTAGGAAATCATCAAAGCCAAAATAATTTTATTGTAGAATTATCAGAAAGTTCAACTTTTTCTGACAGTTCATAGTGAAATGCTTACCATCTTGGAGGATTAAAACATGTAAAGGCAACTTTCCTGAATCCCAACTTTTACATATTCTGAACCGTCATTTATTGTGCCCTGTATGTCATCTAAAAGAAATTGCTCAAAATAGTCAATAGAGATAGAGATAGAGAAAGATCTAATTTCCATTTATGGTTGACTTGATAAGGATAAAATAAAATTACTTTTTGAGGAAAAAAATAGAGTGGTCAATTAAAAGAACATGGTCAAAGTGATAGGGTTTTATGGTAAAGCTGGGCTGTAAGATTCCTCATGTGCTATTTATAGCAATTATGCAATCTGTGTAAACAGTGCAATGAAAGTTACATGATTCCTTATAATGCTTTTGATGACCTTGAACTTCTTAAGTTTCAAACATTTGCCTCTTCAGTGTGCTTTCTCTGAGTATGTACAGTCTCAACTTATTCAACAGAACTCACAATGTTAATCAAAGATATCCACCTTCTTCATCGATACATGTGTCACAAAAGGTTATTCTCTACATAACACAGCAGAGCTCTGTCAACTGTTGAGTTGCTTGTTCTTTCAAAACCGCTGGTCAGACAGCTTTAATATTTGGTTTACAAGTCCCTAGGATGACCTAAGTGAGATAATTTCATACAGTCAGGAAGTACTTAATTTTGTATCCATGTCTATAGTAGCTTCAGGGACTTTGGCCCTATGTTTTTTTAAATGGTCCTGTCCAGGAGTGTTGACATAGCATAAATCATTTGATGAAATTTCGGTACTTCTGTCTTCTGATTTACCGGTGCATACAGTGCCTATATGAGGACAAAGAAGTGTTTTTTAAAACTGACAAATTAAGATGTTTGTTGTGAGGCGAGCTATGTCACCTAGCGTATAAAAGAGATTAAATATGGTAAAATTTACAAGGTAGTGCTTGAACTGACGGAACTGTTACTTTGATAATTTGTCATAGAAATTTCTTTGATTTTGTAAACCCAAGTCATTTAGAATGCTTCAATTGTACCCACAACAACCTTACAGAATTTGTCAAGTTCTCTTTTTTGTCAGCTCTGTAAATTTCATATCCCTAGCACTGACAAATTTCTTGTATTTATTTCAGATCTATGTTGTTGTTCAGTCAAAGATTTCAACAGAGCCAGGAAGAGCTACGGTACAGATGAAGACATCTTGTTCATATACAGATGACACCAGACCATCTTGTCTTCTGTTGCTTTCAATGGTTTGACGTCAGTAATTGTCTACGACCACATCATAGATAAACACTTAAGGAAGGATATGCCTCGAAAGTGAAAGACTTAAAATTTTGCTCAAATTCTCCTGAATGAAACTTTCAACCATACTCTTACCAAATCAAGATTAAAAATCAGGGATCACTGTACAAAATTTGATACTAGATAAACTAATTAGCTGACATTTGCCTATACTTAAATTCAAAATGGCCGCCATCCTTGTATTAACTCTATAGGGAAAATTTTCAAATTTAGAAAAAATGGGACGTTGGAAAGTTTTCTTACTCCAAGAGCTTAAAAATGACCCTACAAGTGGTAGATTAGAAAAGAATTGTAATAATGTGACAGTCCAAATATCTGTCCCCAAAGTGCATTCTGCCTCAAGTATCTACATGCTTTTATTTGCATCTTAAATATTGAAACATTAACTCTTTATAGAGTCAAATCTTGCTTAACTGTTTCAAAGGGCAAGACATGGACTTGTTTCAAAATGGACCATTACATCTTGCTTTTGAATGTACATCCCATGAAGTTGTATTCTATCAGTTTAAAAGTTTCTCAAGCTTTCCTATAATTTACTTTCATGTGGCAATGTGAATTATCTGGAAACTAAATTTCTGATAAGTTTACCTAAAAGAGAGTATAGCTAGACAATACTAATGTTTAATGTCCTGAAACGTGAACAAAAAGCTGAATGATGTACATGTATTTCATTTGTAATTGTAAGGTCGAGATGTAGACAAACGAGGGCGCAGTTCTCATGGAACAAACCTACAGCGAATGTGGAAAGTATGAATGAAATGAATGAAACTGCAAAGCTGACATACAGAATCTTTATTTATAAAAAGGCTTGGAAAGAATAAATTCTTATAAGTACACTTGGTTGTGAAATATTTACAAAAATATTTATAAACTATGCTATGAACGTTTAACATTTATGTGTTTGCAAACTAAATGTGTGTGAAACTATAAATATGTGACTCAATGTTATATTTGGTACATGCATTGTAAGTACACAAGAAATCTGTATACAAAAAGTAAGACATTTTTAAAAAAATTAAGCACTGGGATGAACCTCTGTTTTCATTTCCAAGGTCAAATGAAAGGACAGAAAGAGAAATCATGTCATGAAAAAAGTATAATAAGTTTCTGAGTAATACAGTGATGATATAAAACCCATTATGCATACAGCCAGTGATTGGGTAAATATAATTACAATCGTGCATTATACAGTTCAAAGTGTGAGTGGCCCAGACTGAATTGTTAGAGTATACAGGTTAAAAACAGTTCTATCTGGACATACTGTGCAAATGATCAAACTGGTACAACAATTTATATGAAAGACAATATTAGTCATTCTGACAAATTTTAGCGTGTACTATTATCATATTTTATTCCAAAGGATTCTATTGCCAACTTTTCTCTTTCAACTTGAATCAATCTCTGTACAACTTACATCTCTGTACAACTTTGTATATTAGGCCAGTAAATAGATACCTTTTGTATTATTTTTGAATGAGAGTATTTGATATTAAATATCAGTGCATGGTGCATATCACGCTTCATATAGATATACTATTTACAGATAATAGTATTGCTCGTTGCTGTTCAATTTCACTCATGTAGTTGTATTGCTTGAAGTTCATCCAAAAGGAATAATTGAAATGTTTGCACCAGAAGAACTAGACGGAGATACTACTCGCATCATTTTGGTGATGTTATTCAGGAAATGATAAATTACTGAGCAACTGGAGCAATCATGCAGACAATATGCATGCCATGTGTGTATCTCTTTAAATAAATTGTAAATAAATAGTTAAAAAGGTAAGAATTTTAGCAAAAGTCTTAAAAGACTATTGTAACAAGTCATCGTTGATGACACAGTCCCCACTTGTTAATGGGTACTTTGATTACAGGTCCTCAGAGAGGATAGAGTCCTCTTCATTAGGTCTGTGATAAAAATACTGTGATAAAAATACTTTTGAATAAATTCGCTTGATACATGTCTGAGTTCAGGACATGAAAAAATCATAACAAAATGGCCGCACAGCAGCTATATTGAATTGTATCACAAAACAAATTAACGTGCAAATGTGTGACCAATCCTATCACAAAGCAAATTAACGTGCATATGTATGACATTGGTCAATCTCCTTTTACCAACTTTGAATAAATCGCTTGATACATGTCTGAGTTATGGTTCTGGACATGAAAAAACGCAATAAAATGGCACACGGCGGCCATATTGGATCGTATCACAAAACAAATCGATGTGCATGTGTATGACATAGGTCAATGTCCTTGTACCAAGTTTGAATAAAATCGGTTGAGATATGCCTGAGTTATGGCTCTGTACATGAAAAAATCGTAATAAAATGGCCGCACAGCGGCCATATTGGATCGTATCACAAAACAAATTAATGTGCATAGCTATGACATTGGTCAATGTCCTTGTACCAACTTTGAATAAAATCTGTTGAAACATGCCTGAGTAATGGCTCTGTACATGAAAAAATCATAATAAAATGGCCGCCTGGCGGCCATATTGGATCGTATCGCAAAACAAATTGATGTGCATATGTATGACATAGGTCAATGTCCTTGTACCAACTTTGAATAAAATCGATCGAGATACGCCTGAGTTATGGCTCTGTACATGAAAAAATCGTAACAAATGGCCGCACGGCGGCCATATTGGATTGTATCACCAAAAAATTGAAGTGCATATCTATGACATTGGTCAATGTCCTTGTATCAACTTTGAATAAAATCAGTTGAAACATGCCTGAGTTGTTGCTCTGTACATGAAAAAATCGTAATAAAATGGCCGCCTGGCAGCCATATTGGATCGTATCACGAAACAAATCGACGTGCATCTGTATGACATATGAAGTAATCCTTGTACCAAGTTGAATGAAATCGCTCCAGGCATCTCTGAGATATCTGCGTGAACGGACGGACGCACGGACGGACGCACACACGGACGCACGCACGCACGCACGGACATGACCAACCTATAAGTCCCCCCGGACGGTGTCCGTGGGGACTAAAAAGCTAAATGAACAGAGTCAAATGCTGCACATGTACATTCATTATAACTCTTATCCTGGCAAGTTCATATGTCACCATCAGGTCAAGTTGGTTAAAGCCAGTTACGCATAACATGTCCCATTTGTTGTAATTTAACAAAGACTTGTAAAGGCCCCTGAGAATACAAATAATTGTAAACATGATTTTACTGACTAATTCTGCCATAACGTTCCCTGACAAATAGGAGAAAATATGTGTACAGGTTTTGGCTGAATACCGCTTTTTTCTAACTCCAGATGAGGAGATGATAGGCCTGGCAGGATAAGGGTTTAAAGCATTCAAGGCAGTTAATATTAACCTTTATAAAGCCAAACAAAAAATACAATCATAGGTTTGTCATACTAGGACAAACAGCACAATGACCAGATAAATACAAGTGAGAATGAGAAACAAAACTTTTTTCTTTGGCTTCACTGATGGTCTGAAATACAGATATTGAGATCTGTCACAATTCTCGCAACCTAAAATGCAACTTTAAAACACATTTGGATGCGTCTTCAAGAATGCAGTGGACTAGCTTTTGAAGTGGATGGACGATAAATTAAGTAGCAGACTCAAAAAAATAAAATTACAAAATCTTTCAGCATGGACGGAGGGAATTTTGGCAAGGTTCTGCTGTACTTATAGTTTGCTGAAAAATATAAATATTGAAACACAAGCTGCACTAGCGTACACTAGTCACAGCTAAAAAATCACAATGGTTTGTGTTAGGCAATACAGTACTTGGCATTCTGCTTGGATGCACCATATAAAGTGAGGTCTTAACACGCTTATTGATGTAAAGATTATTTCAGGAAGTGAGAATAATAAGCTCAGAGTTTTGAAGTTTCTTTGTGACAGAACACGTCTAGCAACTACTTTTACATGATTTCATTTACAAAGTGTTGAAATGATATCCATAAAACAAAAACCTTTTCTTGAGTGTAAGTATACTTGTAAAATTTATATTGAGCGATATAACACTAAATTCCATAATTTTTCAACACATTTCTTCAGAAAATTAAAAAATATGACCAAATGGACTCAAACAATATGTACATAATAAATGCATGATATGTAAGCCCAAGGAACTTATTGAACAAACACCTGTGTAAAGAATATTAAGTTAAGGAGCCTAATTTCCCCTAGGATGTACAAAATGAATTCCTATTGTATCTTAGGGGCTATCAATTAGATTATTTTTTATCATATTTAAAAATATTGCACGTACAGTCCTGTTTTCTTTGTTTATCAAAATCTGTTATTTTTACCATCAGTCCTCTTTGCTCCACACTCGCCACAAAATTTGGCAGTGGGCTTGGCATACTCCACACCACAGTAATGACAGCTGCTTGCAAAGGTTTTCTCTCTTTCTGACGTGGAGGGAAATCTGAAAGGGGAAAGAGAGCAAGTTTTTTGGAAAAAGTGTTGTCATCAAGGAAAAAATATCTGTCATATTTTCTGAAAAAATTTACAACCAGTGCAATCTATCCACTCTGTGGAATTAACCTGAGGACCATTGCTACAACAACTGTGAGACCATTTTATTGTTTGGTGATGTGCTCATCTAAATAAACATCCATAGAGCTAGCCCTGGTACACCTATTTCCCCATACAAAGGTCTGAGTTACCCATTCAATACATTTTGCTCATAGTATCTACCACAGCCTAGTAGTGATGATGTGTACTAACATTAAGTGGACATCTAGAAAGACCTGTACATCAGATTTGCATAAATGATCGACTGTGTGGCTTACCTTGGTTGGAAGTCGTCTGGAGAATTCACATTTGTGCGTGATCTTGACCGAAACCCTGTGAACACAAGTGACACAACAATAGCAAGATTACCTCAAAGCGTTTGGATCACACTTACTGAAAATCAGTTTCTCCCTCACATTTTCATGCAATACTGTATTGTATCTATGTTATGTCATTTTGGGCAAACAACAGTCTATTGTTTTAGTATGACATCAAAATTGTGGCAATTGAACTCTGAGGCTGGACACTATGGACTCATTTTTCTAATGAAGTAGAATTACGCGGGCAGTTGTACAATCCTTTTTGCTAAGCAACAATCTGATCTTTTTTACAGTTTTCAACAAAGCTCTGAGTATTTCTAATTTGTAGAACATGATTCTTACGCAGCAAATACTTTATATCACCACTTGCACTGCTTTTGCAGAAACAAATCAAAAAGAAGAACTCTAAGGGAAAAAATGTCCTTGGGTGAATAATGAAATACAAAATATTGTCACCTACCTCTTGGAGTTGGAAAAGGAGAATCGTTGTTGATATCATGACTGGACCGCCTGGAGTTAGAAGACTGTCTGAAGTCTTCAAAGTCATTGAACGTATGATCAAACTCAGCGTTTCTGGAGTTGCTTGCTCCATGCTGTTTGCCACCTGTTTTAGACCACTGTTGACCTTTGACTCCAAATTTGCCACCCCTGGGAACACCTGTACAAAACGGCTGATGCGTCTTGTAGGAATTCTGATTGAAATTGTGACCACAGTATTCACAACTAACAAAGCCTACAGGACAAAATGAAAAAAGTGTTAAAAATAAATTTCACAGAGACCAAGGGGCTAGTCTGCCCTCAGTATACAGATGAAACTATTTAAACATAAAAGAACCTATTTTAGTGGAATGAGGGGAAAGCTGGTTTTTTTACCAAAATCTCACTCCTGTGTAATTTTAACGTTTAGATTTATGTCTGCTTTGTGTAGATGCAATAACTAAAAGTCATTTCAATGAACACATTCACCAGGCACAAGAGCAAAGTTCAGAGAATGTGTTACTTTTCCCAGAAGGATCTGTCTCTAAAATTTTAGCCATGTTACATGTGTTGCCAAAGATCTGTCACAACTGCCGTTCAACGGTACCAAATTAATGCTAGGTTCATAATATTAGCCTTACATCTTCATTATAAGGCTCACATAATGCAAACCAGATCTGGAAGCCTGGTTAGACTGAAACCTCCCTAACATTATGGAAAGGCATCCATGATAAATTCCCTAATATCAATTATGCATACAAATTACTATACGCTGGATAACTGGGATGAACCCATTTCTGGCAGGTATATTCCTGTGAGATCATCAGCTTGCCTGTCCTGTCGTCAGAGTCTACAGAAGAAACAATGACAAACAAATGATTGAAGTACCTGCTTCAGGTGAGTACGAATTCATCCCTGATCTAAACATCCTCTTTGCGTTCCGTATCTGATTTATTGTCTCTTCATGACTACTCCGCCAATTGGAAGTATCCTGTTGTGAAAATAGCAATATAATCCTTTAAATTATGTCTTGATCTGTGTGTGAGATAACAATACCTTTCTAAAATGTATTCTCTGTGTTGGTTTAATGATACCATACAAAAAGGACAGGGGCAAACCAAATTCAAGAGTGTGAAAGGCTGGCAATGAAAAAAGGCTGCCAATGTCGCAATTTGTCAAAAGGCAGCTGGGACATTGGTAAAAATTTACTTGATAATGTTGAAACTTTGCTTGTTATTGCAACAATTATATAATTATGTCAATCTGGGTACCTTTGAATGAAAACAACCCTTCACAGCTGTGCAGGATTCACACTGTACATATACCTCAATTGTGGTATATATATGTTTGACGGTAGATTTTGAATGTGTACTTGGTCTGAAACATTTAGTCCTATCTATCTATAAGTCTACAATTTGATACTCGATGTATGTAAAGCCTGCTTCAACGAAATGTTTTTAAACGATGACAGGAAGTCCCTGATATTTGTTGAAATTTCAAGTAAGCTGTAAAACATCTCCAAGCTGCTCCTCTTTCATTTGAAGTTTTTTGCAGATCACTGTGCAACACCTACTACAATCTAAGGTATCCATAATGAAATGTCTCACCCTGGGTGTACCATATGGAGGTGAAGCTGGAGGACTTGGTGATCTGTCAAAGGGGTTTCTTCCATCAGGCCATGGATTGCTGTCCTCTGGCACTCTCTCAAAACTGAATGACCTCCCAGGTTTGGTGTGCAATTTTCTACATGTTTCTTCATGCGCCTTCTGCAAATTTGAAAACACACTTGACACATGTTATTATCATATGCAGCACCAGTCCTCTGTAAAATTTCCAACTTCTCTGCTCAAGGAAAACTGAAATCAATACTCTGGATTGCACAAGAGGCCAACCTGCAGATATTCAAAATCGATGGCACTCCTTGACAAACTATGTTTATGAGCTTGACAGATAAACGAAGTCAAGTTCAGTAAGTCATCTTTCAGAACTAACTGATGGAGGAAAGGCAAGCTTATAGGATGTTGAGAGCAATTCACTTTCAACTACCAGATTAAAAAGAAAGAGTGTCTCCTTAACATTTTTTTTTAAAACTGTACTCAGTTTATAGTATTTAGCGCATCTACAGCTTCAAGACAGGAGCATTTGTAACCCTTTTTGGGGAGTCAAGAAAGCTCTTTTTGGGAGTCAAAGAAAAGAGGGCTTCAACTGCAGGGCGTTAATTTTTTTAATTGAGAAACACCACCAACTGAAAGCAGTTGGACAGGTGGACTATTGACACACTGTTATGTGGGGCACTATATATAGCAAAGAAGGTGTTTTCTTGTACTCACCAAATCCTGAAGTTCAAAGTCTCGCCCACAGAAGGCACAGCTCATAAGTGGGAAAGGTTGATCTAGATCTTTTGAAAAAGGAAAAGTTGAAGAAAGGAAAAAACATGATAAAGAATCAGTAGACAATTGATAGAACCATAAAATCTATATACCTAATTGATGTACATTAGTAATATTACACGTCTTCCATTTGATAATGCTTTTGTGAAGTTTATACATGATTAATACATCATAGCACACACCAAACCATGACTACAGGAGATCATGTTCAAGGTCTATCATTTGACAATATCAAGCTTAGTCTACAGTGCTGTTTCACTGGCACACTAAATTGTGCCCTCACTTTCAGCCCCAATGAATAGATATGGGGTATTAGCAACACATATTCAGTTAAAGCATGGCAAATAATCGTGTCAATTATGTTTACAATATCCTTCAATAAAACTTATAGAAATATAATTCTGAACTTTACAAAAACGTTTCTAACATTCACACAGACTAGTCACCTTAGACAACACATTTACAACAAGTCATCGTTGATGACACAGTCCCCACTTGTTAATGGGTACTTTGATTACATGTCCTCAGAGAGGATAGAGTCCTCTTCATTAATTAGGTCTGTGATAAAATACTTTGATACAGATGGCACTCAATGGCCAAGAATGAGTTCCATGGTGATGAAAACATAAAACCAAAGTAGGCCACCATCCTAAAGTTCATAAAATGAGTCTACTAGGAATTAATCAACAGGATGTTGCAAAACATTTTTGCAAACAATCCTAACACTTAACAGATTATCACTTGTACCATATTTCATAAAGTTTGATGCAGTATTTACAACACTATGAGATCAACATCTGTATCAAGTTTCATCACATTTGACGTTGTATTAATTTGTGGCTATATCACCCTAATTAGGAAAGTTCATTACTTATGCAATTACAAATTAATTAAAATGACACTGATAAATGTCTTTTTCAATGTTAAAGCAATGTGAGCTTAACATCTGTACAAAGTTTCATGAATTTGATGCAGTATTTCTTGACATATCAGCCTATTTACGAAACTTCAATAATTGACATGTTACTGCTACATGACGTGAAACAAATTGAGGAGCATATGTGTGAAATAGGTCAATGTCCTTGTACCAACTTTGAATGATACTGGTGGCAATATGTCTGAGTTATGGCTCTGTACATAAGAAAATTGTAACAAATTCACCGCCATACAGCGATATTTGATCTTACTGTTTAAAAAATCAACAAGTATATGTACGACATAAGTCAATGTACATGTACCAACTTTGAATAAGATCAGTTGAGACTTGCCAGAGTTATGGCTCTCGACATAAAACAACCATAACGAAATTGCTACCATGTGGCCATATTGGACCATCTCGTGAAACCAATCGACATACATATGTATAAATAAGTCAATGTCCTTGTACCAACTTTGAATAAATTTGCTTGATACATGTCTGAGTTATGGTTCCGGACATGAAAAAATCGGGAAAAATGGCCACACGGCGGCCATATTGGATTGTATCACAAAACAAATCAATGTGCATATGTATGACATAGGTCGATGTCCCTGTACTAAGTTTAAATAAAATCGGTGAATAAAATCAGTTGAGACGTGCCCAAGTTTTGGCTAAGGACACGAAAAAATTGTAACCAATATGGCTGCAATGCAGCCATATTGGATCATATCATGAAACAAATTGACGTACATATGTATGACATAAGTCAATGTCCTTGTACCAACTTTGAATAAAATCGGTTGAGATATGCCTGACTTATGGCTCTGTACATGAAAAAATCGTTACAAAATGGCCGCCTGGCGGCCATATTGGATCGTATCACAAAACAAATTGACATGCATATCTATGACATTGGTCAATGTCCTTGTACCAACTTTGAATAAAATCGGTTGAAACATGTCTGAGTTATGGCTCTGTACATGAAAAAATCGTTACAAAATGGCCGCCTGGCGGCCATATTGGATCGTATCACAAAACAAATTGACATGCATATCTATGACATTGGTCAATGTCCTTGTACCAACTTTGAATAAAATCGGTTGAAACATGTCTGAGTTATGGCTCTGTACATGAAAAAATCGTTACAAAATGGCCGCCTGGCGGCCATATTGGATCGTTTCACAAAACAAATTGACGTACATATCTATGACATTGGTCAATGTCCTTGTACTAACTTTGAGTAAAATCGGTTGAAACGTGTCTGAGTTATGGCTCTGTACATGAAAAAATCGTTAGAAAATGGCCGCCTGGCGGCCATATTGGATCGTATCACAAAACAAATTGACGTGCATATCTATGACATTGGTCAATGTCCTTGTACCAACTTTGAATAAAATCGGTTGAAACATGTCTGAGTTATGGCTCTGTACATGAAAAAATCGTTAGAAAATGGCCGCCTGGTGGCCATATTGGATCGTATCACAAAACAAATTGACGTGCATATCTATGACATTGGTCAATGTCCTTGTACCAACTTTGAATAAAATCGGTTGAAACGTGTGTGAGTTATGGCTCTGTACATGAAAAAATCGTAATAAATGGCTGCCTGGCGGCCATATTGGATCGTATCACAAAACAAATTGACGTGCATCTGTATGACATATGAAGTAATTCTTGTACCAAGTTAGACTGTCGACAGTCCCTCGTGCCTTCTTTGTCCGGATTCACATTATTAAAGTGCGGTAGCAATCCAACGTAGGCGATCGAGCGCCGAAGGCGCGGGGCCGCGTGCCGAAGGCGCGAGATCGAGTGCCGAAGGCACGAGATCGAGTGCCGAAGGCACGAGGACTGTTATACCTTGTATGCGCCCTCACAGAACCGTATGAAAAAGGCGACGGTGACGTCACAACGAGTGACATGGAAAGGGGCGGGCCTAAACTGTCAATTAAAGCCAATATGGCGACTTCAGAGCAGCGCCGAGACTACTCTGACGCTTTGAAAAAACTCGGATACTCACATTTGAAAGAGTTTCAAAGAAGAGTTATAGACGGCTATGTTGATGGACGAGATGTTTTTGTCAGTGGACCGACAGGAAGTGGGAAGTCAATGACTTACGAAGTCGCCCCTTTTGTTCTGGACTCGATCAAGTTTACAGCAGGCAAGATAGATACGTCAAACACAAAATCTATCGTGCTTGTCATATCCCCATTGATCGCACTGATGAAAGAACAGGTTAATAATCTTGAGAGCCGAGGTATCAAGGCTGTGTGCGTTACAGACAGTGACTCATTGACTCAAAAAGGCATTGCTAATGGCAATTACAACATCCTGTTTGGCAGTCCAGAGGCATTTTTATCGAAGTTCAGACGGACTTTGTTATCGCAAGAGTATCGATCCCGAATTGGAGCAATCTTTGTGGACGAGAGCCACTGCATTAAAAAGTGGTAGGTGCACAATGTCATACTTTGACATCATGTTTAAGTTGTCTCCAGAATTAAAGAGGCAGACGTACTGTACTTATGCCATTGCACTCACTCTACCCAACATGGATATCCCATTGAATACTAGTACTGTTCATACAAAGTCACATTCCAGTCGTACTGTATGGGCAAAATTGATTGAAACTTTCGTTAATAGAAATTGACAAGAGTATGGGACCTACTGCTGCCCGTGGGATTCAAAATTACATATTTAACAATGCTTACTACATGTATACATCCACACACGGTGTGTTCAGAAGATGAACACACTGGAAATTTCAATCATAGACAATTTTACTTTCAAAGTTCACAATTACTCTGGGCAATACAACAAGAGACTGTATGTTATCAAAGGACATTGGTCAGAAATCATCAATATTTACAGCTTTGCAAAGGTGACACAAAATAAAAACCTGAAATCTCCTAAAGTGTTGGGAACAGTTTATTGTTCCTTGTAAATAGTTGTTGTTTTTTCTTTACAGGGGAAAAGACACTGTGAAAGAGAAAGCATTCAGGAAGCACTATGGTCAACTTGGAGAAATTAGGTCTCTTATACGGAGTGGTGTGCCAATCATCACACTTACCGCCACAGCAACCATGGAAACCAGAAACGTTATCACAAAGGACTTGTGCATGAAAGACTGCATTTATGTTATTGAAAATCCAAACAAACCGAACATTCGGTATTCCTTGATTTCAGCAAAATTTGATGATATTTCTACATTATTTCAGTGGTTAGTAGATGACATCGCTACACACGGTAAGAACTGCCCAAGGATATTGATATTTTGTCGCAAAAAGCGACATTGTTCAGAGCTATTTGAATTTTTCAACACATCTCTGGGTGAGAAAGGATATGACTGTGTAACAGGTGAAACTGACTACAAAGGTAGATTATTTGGCATGTTTCACTCCAAGACTGATGATGACATCAAGAATCACATTATATCATCATTTCAAGACCCAGATGGAATTGTGAGAGTAGTTTTCACCACTGTAGCATTCAGTATGGGAATGGATGTTAAGGGTGTTCATCAGGTAATTCATTATGGCCCATCAAATGATCTTGATGATTATGTACAAGAGACTGGCAGAGCTGGTAGAGACACTAGCCTTATGAGTAGTGCTGTTTTACTAACATATAAAGGTTGCTGTATAAGTTCACGAATTTCAAAACCAATGAAGGAGTACTGTAAAAATAATTCTGTCTGTCGCAGGCAACTCATTTTGAAGGAATTTGAAGATGAAGGTAAACCAAATGAAATTTTGCACACTTGTTGTGATGTGTGCACACGTAGTTGTAGATGTCTGTGCTCCTGTAAAGGAACTTCTTGCAAATGTGAAGTTTTTTGTATCTCAGAATTTGACTACACTTCTCATGCTGAATTTTCTTTACGAGAAGTGTCACAAAAATGTGATGTTGTGCAAGACAAAATACAACTTGCATTTCAGAATATTTTACCAAAAGGTTTATGGACTTCGCAACAGAAAAATTTGCTGAAATCCTGGCTTTTGAGGTACAGATCAGATTTGCTAAGAAATATTAGTGAGGAGAAGGTTTTTGGTGGAGCTGATATAGTTTCAGGGTTTCCAATGTCATTAATAAATAATATTGTGAAATATGTTGAATTTATTGACAGCAAGGTAATTCTGGAAACCCATTTCAGCTTTTTCTCTCCAGAACATATTGATAGAGTTTGGGATATGATCACTGAAATTTTAAATGATAGCAGTTGCGCTGATGATCTTGAAACTCTGGGTTGTGAGTACAGTAGCAATGATGAGCAAGTCTGCACAATAGCAGAGGGTGATTCTGAAATTATTGACAGTGATGACAGTGATGCTGTTGCACAGTACCGACATCACAGAGCGAGAGTTTGGTCCTCATCATCAGAGTCTAATTGAGTAATTTCCATTGTGTGCTGCATAAACATTTGTAGATTTTAGTTGATGCTGTACTTCCAGCTGTTTATTTAAGTGAAATAAATACAACAACATGTATTTCTTCACATAATGGTGGCATTGTGTTTTTATTATTTGCAACAATGTAACATTTTATGAATACAGAGAATAGAGAGTCAACATTTTTCTAAATCTAATTGTTTACTTGCTGTACTTGCCATGTACTCTCACACTGTTTTGTAGTAGTGCTTATTGGAAAAAGCTTTCAGAGATTTGCTCAACCATGATTTAAATGCTACCATATCTAATTTACTGAGTGGATTTGCCTGTATACGTGGGAAAGCTGAATGATGTCTCCCTGTTGTCAACTCAAACAGTCTAGCATCAGTAAATTGTGCAACTAATGTGTAAACATCATCAGTTGTATCTTGTCTAGTGTGTTTTCCACTGGCTTTTCTGATTTTAGTTACCTTGTCATAATGATTCAATATCGCTTCTGTTGTATTGATACTTCTGCTGACTCTGTTGATTGTGCGCTCTGTTATTTCCCCACGGTAACTTGTGACATCATCTTTGAACACTTTGTTATCATGTTCTATGTCTAAATCCATAGGATGGTTGGTATCTATTTTTCCCTGCCAGTTTACAGATCTATTCCATGTCAACCTATGGGCTAACCGTGGCGACAGTAAGCACTGTACTTGAGCTAGCAACTCTAATGTTGCATATGCATATTTTGGACAATTTGAAACTTTGTAATACAGATAAAAGTATTTGTACAACCGAAGGATACGCTCTCCATCACCATGTTTTATAGCATCATTGTGATTTAATCTGAGTAATAATAGCGTGAGGGTACACTGTGTATAATTGTACACTTGGTCTTCATCTGCACCCTGCTCAATGTGATGTGTGTCTGAGATAGTACTTGAAGTTTCATGTGTCTTCTCATGCTTCTCTAGGTTTTTGGGGCGAATATACATTTTCCCACAGTATTTGCAACTGTAATCATTTATACTTCTGGGTGCTGTGTCTTCAAGCTTTGGAACTTGGTTCATGACATACTTGTCAACAAATTTCCTGGCTTCTTTCAATATGTACTCTTTTTTACTGTCAGCTGAATCATCACCTTAAATATAGATAGTAAAATACAAAAAGATTAAGTCATTATCACTTAAAAATATTTAGGAAAACCTTGTTCTGTGAGTTTCATCCTATAAAGTGACATACTAACAGATAGTGAACTTAATCATACCTGAATAGTTGTTTGTCAAAGGTCTGTCATTCATGTTTGTCATTCCAAAATGATGCACTCCTCCAGTGATTACATAGGCATTGGTGAATTTGTCCAAGAGTTCAGCATTTGCATAAAAGTCCCGGTGTGGATCACTGGACACATTCCTTGAGTTTGTAGCATTTCTGGCGGCATATAAAGTCCCTATATCTTTGCTTGATGCAGTACTGTAGAGATGGTGCCAGATTACCTGAAATAAGCACAACATACAATTAACAGTGCATCCATAAACATTTCTCTAAATCCAAAAAAATCAAGTTATCTTGAATCACAAGTTTGTTAACTTCAGAAAATCTAAATTACCTTTTGCCACTCAGCTTGAGCATGGAAATCCTCTATCTTTGCCACAAGCCCCTCGAGACATTGATATGCTGTAGGGCTGTCTTGCTTTTGTGACTGAGCTTCTTTGTGCCTCTCAAATGTTAGGTAATCTCCCCCACTCAGAATTTTCTCTGGTGTATCATCACTGTGTTTTGGTACATACTGGTTGATGTAATCCAAAATATCCAGCATGTCATCGCCATACTGTTCATTCTTCTCCAAAACACCAAGGTGAACCTGAAATTACATTGATCATTAATGTTATACTGTTTCATGGATTGTAACCTATGGTTACCATTGCCTACGGTTACCGAGAAAGGAATGGTAAGTACTTCATTGTTTTGTCCAGACAGGTTCTACTGTATGTGTATGTATATGCATATGTGAATATGTACATTCGTGTATGTAAGGAATGTATGTATGTACGTACGTATGTATGTATGTATGTATGTATGTATGTATGTATGTGTGTGTATGTATATGTGTGTGTATGTATGTGTGTGTATGTATGTATGTGTGTATGTATGTATGTGTTTCTGTGTATGTGTAGCACATATGTATGATGTATGTGACTTCATTATCCAGTGATACCACTCACCTTCTCAGTTTTTTGCTTCATCTCATTTTCATAAACATGGGAAAGATGATGTGGTAAATTTTCACCATAGCGTTGGAGTGATGGAATGTGTGTTGTCCAAGTCTTAGCAACCAGGTAACTAAATTCTTCAGCAAGGATTTCATTTTCTGAGAGAGATGGTAGGAAATTAGTAAAGGGCACTTTTTTGACATCACTTCGAGGCTCTTCATTGTGTAAGTCATTCCCTGACACCCTGTTCTTGTATGCCACTATATGGAACATGTGATGGTCTCTATTTTGATGTGTGATAGTCATCTGCCTCACTTGTTTCTTATGTCAACATTGTCACCTGTGAACGAATATCCTGGATGCATGAGATCTGTATGATCATTAAGTTCAGCTTCCAGTGCTACCCTTTGAAGAACCTGGCTGGCACTGATGACTTCTGCCTGTGTCATTTCTTCATTGAGGGCTTTCAGATCTCTCCGGAGATTCTTTTCTACCAGAGAGTCTCTCTCCACATGGACTTTCCACTCATTCAGGTTGACTGCAAAGTCTTCCCCAAATTTCTCGAACATGTTGTTTGTACTCTGATAACTCATACATATGTGTTGACTGGCCAACCTATCCATCGCTGTTTTTTTACAACCACCTTTCTTCAATAGTACACTGTACAGTCTTCTGACAGTATTCATGTCATCATTATAAATTGAAATGAGTTGAGATGTTGATGACATGAGCATTGGGATCAGCTTGTCTCCCTTCTTTACTTTGTTACGTTGCTGTGATGGATTATTTATTGAAGCCTCCAACATCATTAATAATGTTGGCGCCCTCTCTTGCATTTCTTGCAGCATTTTATCCCAGGAAAAATCGATGAGGTCATCTTTACCCTTGTATCTCAGTATGGAGGGGTTAGAAAGACTGCAAAGACTGCCGACCTCGTTTGAGATTTTACTGCACACCTGTCTGTATATGGAATGGCTTAGTTCCTTGGAACCTCCAGAAAGGCACTCCTGAGCAATGTTATCATATGATGTAAACATCAGTTTCTTGATCAAACTGCTGAACTCCTCCTTTGGTTTGTAAACTCTAGTACCACAATTTGGGAATGACAGAACTACATGCTGTATAGGAGGGACAAGAGAGAACCATTGCTTTATCGCAAATTATAAAGACTACAGTTGCCAATCACACACACACACACATACACACAGATATAAGAAGCACGTAACTAGTGTTATGCATCAGACTTTGGCGGCATGATAGTCCAAAAGTTATGGCATTATCAGTTATTTTTACCAGAAACGCTATGTTAGAGAGTTACAATCAATATCATCAGATTTCCCAGTTCTACAAAAGTTCTACAAAAGTGTGTGTCAGGAATGACATAGTATTTTCTATGTCATTCCTGACAAGGAAACAAGTAAATATTTTTAACAACTATCTGACTATTGTCCTATCAATTCTTATCACAGAAAAACATTTTAAATTGTGAAAAACACACTTAACGTACATACCTGGACACCATATTCTTCTACGCAGGTCTTGAATAAACTTGCAGAAATTTTATTCTGCCTATTCATGCTTTCCAAATCAGACGGCATGACTGTAGATATCTCTTCAGTGGTCTTATGAGGTACCTGTGTGGCCGACTGTTGAACTTGATGGAAAAGGGGGCGCTTGGATGACTTCACCGGGGTACTTGAATCACTTCTCATCCTTTTCGGTATTGTCTCTTTACTTCTGAGCAGCAGAGCGTTCTTTGT
The DNA here is from genome assembly GCF_041260155.1 of Ptychodera flava. Classification (NCBI taxonomy): domain Eukaryota; kingdom Metazoa; phylum Hemichordata; class Enteropneusta; family Ptychoderidae; genus Ptychodera; species Ptychodera flava. The sequence goes on along the minus strand of NC_091939.1, from coordinate 18,350,865 downwards.
TTTCGCAAAAGTTTCTCTCCACTGCAGTATTTTTTTCACCAGGTTGTCTGCTCTCTCTGCACATTGCTTGCAAGACGTGTTTGTGTTTAAATGTTCTGTTAGCTCCTCGCCAATGACAACTTCAATATTTTTACAGACGGATGTCTACAGCGATTTCTGTATAATTTGCGCCGTAAATCAGCTTTCTGAACATCTTTTCCACAGACAACACATACTGCTTCCTTGGAATGCGGTGATATAACCAGTCTACTCACCAGTTTGGTTGTTTGTTGGAGTAACATAGACAGAGGGACTGCCTGCAGTTGACATGGTGGACTTTTCTGGGAATGTGTCGATTTGTGTACCGCTGCGGTGCTTTCCTCACTGTTAATGACTAGAGTAATTGTCTGTTGACTGTCGTCGTCGTATTGGTATTTTAACTTCCGGTCATAGGCCATTTAATAGCGTTACACATGGAGATAAGAGGAGATTTGCCCGATACAGTTTGGCAATGAGTTAAACAAGTTAGAGCTGACAGGAAACAAAAACACTTGCTTAGAGCCGACAGGAAACGAAAACACTTGCTTAAGATTAAATCGGGGAAAGCTGGAAATTTTACAGCTCGTATGATCGCCAGATGCAGCGCTATTCCTCAAGTCAAGTGTACAATTGTGCGTGCTTCCCAGGCGACGACTGACAGCGATGTTGTATTGTTGATCAACAACAGCGCGACTGGTGCACGGTAAGGGCCCAGCTAGTGGGGATCATGGAATCAAAAAGAAGCTTTACTGACATAGAAAGTTGTCGGGTTAGGTTTTCAGGCACAGTATCCCTGGATATATGACGGGCAAGAGTAATAAAACGCGACGGTCGCGACAAAACGTTACAAACAACGGCAGTCTCCCCGTCACAGCACTTCACTTTATCCGTGTGACTGAGACAGCTAGTCGACGGCGCGGCCCGCGGTCCGACGACACTCAGACAGAATACAGGGACGGCCGAAGCCCAATTGTTTTTACTACAAAGCTCAAAATCAGTTTTAAAGTTTGAAAATTGGTTCATTTTATTCAGTAAGTTCTAAATCGTTTTACGATCACGGCAGAACCTGGAAACCTCAGCTTGTAGTCAACATGAACATGATGAATGTATGACCTGAAGGATGAACTTTCAGTATCCAAATATGGTATTGTTGCCCCGCCCATTACTATGACGCGTACCTCATGAATATGTGATAGCAAGGGGGATTGCGTGAGGCGTAACAGTCGCTTGTACCAGCTATAAATACCGGAAGCTACGCGGACCAAGCAGTACAAGCGACTGGCGAGAGTCTAGTACCAAGTTTGAATGAAATCGCTCCTTGCATCTCTGAGATATCTGCGTGAACGGACGGACGCACGCACGGACGCACACACGCACGCACACACGCACGCACGGACGCACACACGCACGGACACGACCAAACCTATAAGTCCCCCCGGACGGTGTCCGTGGGGACTAAAAACATTATCATCCATATATGTGAGACGACATATAAATGTGATAATGTCCGATTATCACTCTCATTGTAATTCGTGTGATGGCCTATGCCTTTCCACAGAAGTTTTATAACCTTGCCTAATAAGGATGTTGAAAGGGAATCTTGTCCGAAATATGGTGTGCATAGAGAGTTGTATCTCCTGTGATTATAGAGCCATTCCCTATACGACACTTTCAAATTTCAATAATGTAAACGAACAACAGCTTTCCTATATAATGGAGTAAAATTTTACTTCGATGCGACTTTCATTTACCTGCAAAATTAAATCCACTCTGACTGTTCTGTTGGTTTCTTGAACCTGTTCGATTCCTAGTACTCCACGAAAACATGTCCTCGAACGGGTCCCGGGCACGGGGACCGCTAAAGGCATCGTCAAATTCGTCAAATCTAAAAGGCTTGAAATATTCCATGAAAGACTTGAAGGGGTCGTTGAAATCAAACGAAAACTTGAAAGCGAAATCTGGCCGGGGACCAGGTCCCGGAATGTCAAAATATTCAAAATCCTCAGAGTCTAGCGGTCCCTGCCAAGGTTTCTTTTCCTTTTTGCTGTTCCTGGTTTTTGCATTGGAGGTTTTTGCCTTGGCTCCAGGTGCCGTAGTTCCTTGTTTACTTGATGTTCCTTTTGGTTTCTGACTTTTCGACTGTTCTTGTTTGGCCGACCATGATGGTTGGTAAAATGATTCTTGCGATGAAGTCGCATTGCGATTCGACCTACTTTTTTCTTCTCTCTTGGCATTCTGTCGAATTAGCTCAGCTGTCTCTTGTTGGAGGTCGTAAACTCTCCTCTTTTCCGCATCTTTCAAAATTTCATAGGCTGTGACAACCTCCTTAAACTTCTCTTCAGCATTGGATGACTTGTTTTTGTCGGGGTGATACTGTTTTGCAAGTTTGTGATAAGCCTTCTTTATCTCGGCATCGGAAGCTTTGCTTTGAACGCCAAGAGTGTTATACAAACCGTTACGACCCATATTGGACTCTTCTTATGTGTCAGAATGACTTTGTAGCTTTAGCCAACTCAATCGACAAAAGCTGTCATCACATCCGACGCGTAAAACTTACATCAGCTGTAAGAGTCGCCTTGGCAAGACGACGGAGGTCCGCCATGTTGGCTTCCTTTCCATCGCTATAGCGCCCCACAATGCATTTCGCCCAATCATTCAATACGTAAATATTACTGGCATGTATCGATTTGATCAAATTTGATGAAGGCAATAATTTCTTCGTATTTAGTTTTATTCACTCTGTATTAATTTTCTCAATTTGACGGTAACGGGGCCCTTTCAATGACAATTAAACTAATAAGATTAATAATTTATCGCCCCCAACGACGTATTTTGACCATACCGATGAAAACAAAAGTCGCTTTTAGTTGCTAGTCAGCGTTAATGGCGCCTTCTTCGACAGTCATCATTTCGTTTCTTCGCAAGCCATCGCACACAGGAACAGTTCCGGAGATACACGCACTTCACTAACATTTCCATCTCAGTGTTCATAGATTTGTTTGACAGAAGCTCGATCAACATTCAGTGATCAGTTTGACCATCTAAAATGACCAGGGCAAACTACAAACTGAATTTAAAAGTTGAAATGTAAAAACTCAAATTAATTTAATTCAAAGGGAAAATATTTCCAACATTATCCCGGGATGGTCATTTAAAATATAAAAAAATTGAAAAGTTCAAAAATAAGTGCCAACATTACGGTTTAATCACTTGTATGATCATGGATTTAATACTGCTCGGTAAATGCAGAAATGGTGTAACAGAAAAAACATTGAGACGGGACTAAGATAAGTGAACTAAACTTGTATATAATTCTGATAGCCATTCAAACTTTTAAATAGTATTGCACTATCAAAACTTCCTTATTGCTGCAGTATCTTCCAATATAAGAAAGTTGTTTGAAAAAAAAATATAAAGAGAAACCATTCAGATCTGCTTTTTTTTTGAAAGTGTAAAATTTATTTCATGATCAGAAAGAAGTGAGTTACATTTTTTATCATACAGAAATCTATTCTTTATACACTTATGCTGAATTTAATACATTCATAGATCTTAAGAGTCTATGACGCATTCAACACTCTGAATATACAATTTTTCATAAAATATATGTAAAATCTGCAATATATACCAGTATGATGCACTTGATCATCAGCCCACTAAAAATCCAATCATGTTGTTGTTGTAAGGAAAATTACAGTGGTAATTTCAAAGACTTAAAAATCTCTAAGAAAATTGTAGTAAATATTTAGTAACTCAAAATAAAACCTGAATCTTAAGTAAAAGTGACTATAAGTGAGTAGTAAGGTTGCAACATTGACCCTTATCCTGCCACGTTCATATGTCACCATCAGGTCAAGTTGGTAAGATTACTGACCAAACTTGCTATAACATATGTGCTGACTTGGTGAACACAAGCATAAGGTTTGGCTCAATACAGCTTTTTACTGACCAAGCAGATGGGGAAATGATAGGCCTGGCAGGATAAGGGTTAATTCATATGTACAGATAGATGCATTGCAATGGCTGCAGTGTGTGTTGGTAAAGAGAGTTGTTCTGCACATCTGCATCTGTTTTTTAAAAGTCAAAATGTAATACAGCTAGTACATGGTCTCTGTAAAAGTTTGTTGAAGAGTTGCATTGTATTCAAGTCAAAATGTCATGTATTTTGCATGCAGTCTTTGTGTTCATTTATAAATACACAGAAATGCAGAGAGAGAGGAAGAGAGGTATAGGAATGTTGATGTTAACAAAGGAGTGTGGTAAACGACAAGAATTTGCTAGGCAAATCAAAACCATGGAATATACGTGCTTGTACATCACAGAGTAAGAAACCTTCACTGCATGTGAATAAACACGGATACACTCTGACTATATATACAACATTAAAGCTGCAAGCAGCGTTGGCGGGGCCCAAGCGGTTAACATGGTTTCAAGCTCTTGAAGAGATGGTAATATGTGAATAAATTGAGCATTGAAAATTCTTTTAGTTGTTGTAAAGAAGGATTTTAACATCATCTCATAGTAAATATAGGTTTCATTCATAATCATTTTTTTACACAAAATCCAAAATGATATTGCGATTTTTGCAATATCCAAGATGGTGGCCATATCACGTGACCGATCCAAATGTTTTTTGCAACCTTGAAATAGACCTCTCTAAGGATGACATGAGTAAAATTTCAGCTCAATCAGTGTGTTACTTCTGGAGCAGAAGATTTTTAAAGATTAAATTGCTAGTTTTTGAAAATCCAATATGGCGGCCAAATCACGTGACCGATCAAAACGCCTTTCGCAAACTTGAAAGAGATCACACTGAGATGTTACATGTCAAATTTCAATAGAATCAGTGCGTTGGTTCTGGAGAAGAAGATTTTTAAAGATTAAATCACGATTTTCTCCAAATCCAATATGGCGGCCAAACCACGTGACCGATCAAAACACCTTTTGCAAATTTGAAAGAGATCACACTTAAGATGTTACATGTCAAATTTCATTGGAATCGGTGCGCTGGTTCTGGAGAAGAAGATTTTTAAAGATTAAATCACGATTTTCTCAAAATCCAATATGGCGGCCAAACCACGTGACTGATCAAAACGCCTTTCGCAAACTTGAAAGAGATCACACTTAAGATGTTGCATGTCAAATTTCAGTCGAATCGGTGCGTTGGTTCTGGAGAAGAAGATTTTTAAAGATTAAATCACGATTTTCTCAAAATCCAATATGGCGGCCAAACCACGTGACCGATCAAAACGCCTTTTGCAAATTTGAAAGAGATCACACTTAAGATGTTGCATGTTAAATTTCAGTCGAATCGGTGCGTTGGTTCTGGAGAAGAAGATTTTTAAAGATTAAATCACGATTTTCTCAAAATCCAATATGGCGGCCAAACCACGTGACCGATCAAAACGCCTTTCGCAAACTTGAAAGAGATCACACTTAAGATATTACATGTCAAATTTCATTCGAATCGGTGCGTTGGTTCTGGAGAAGAAGATTTTTAAAGATTAAATCACGATTTTCTCAAAATCCAATATGGCGGCCAAACCACGTGACTGATCGAAACGCCTTTCGCAAACTTGAAAGAGATCACACTTAAGATATTACATGTCAAATTTCAGTCGAATCGGTGCATTGGTTCTGGAGAAGAAGATTTTTAAAGATTAAATCACGATTTTCTCAAAATCCAATATGGCGGCCAAACCACGTGACCGATCAAAACGCCTTTCGCAAACTTGAAAGAGAACACTCTAATGATGACATGAGCAAAATTTCAGCTCAATCAGTGTGTTGGTTCTGGAGAAGAAGATTTTTAAAGATTAAATAGGTATTTATCGCAAATCCAATATGGCGGCCAAGGTCACGTGACCGCACGCGATTTTATTTGCCAATTCTTATGACCTTAGGTCACGCTTGCTATGTAAAAAATTTGAAGCTGACTAGACCCCTAGGTCAGCAGGAAAAGGCATTTTTAGGTTTTTGGAAAATCCAATATGGCCGCCAGGTCACGTGACCAATCAAAATTTTAAGGATAACATGCACTACTACCCATTAGTACCTATTAGCCCTGTAAGTTTGAGAAGTTAACGTTAAGCGGTTACTGAGATCAAGAGGGGCAAAAAATGCGGCGGAAGAAGAGGAAGAAGCGGAAGAAGAAGAAGAATATTGAACTCCTACGAAACCAATAGGGGCCCAGCCGGTAGGCTTGGGCCCCTAATTACACAACACATTTTGCATCATATAAGAAACACATTAATTATGGCACATAAGTTAGCACACAATTGTTGTGATGATGTGTTACATAGGAAAATTGGCAGCAACCCAGTTTACCAGGTTATAAGGAATAGATAACACAGTCCAGGACTTCAGGAAAAACATTGCACTTTGTTAATTTGGATTACTTTGCTTGAAAGACATGGTTTTGGCTGTTTTCTTTGTGAACAGTCAAATGGTTTAATACTGTGTCTTAACGTAATGGTACAAATATGTACCATGGTAAATAGGCCATTTCCTGATTGTTATAAGCCTTTTCCTATTCAAAGTTAACTTTTAAATATAAAAGATATACCTTGAAGGGGCCAGGAGCTGATGATTTTTTTTCAATATTTTTGCTTAAATGTCAACCACAGTTTCTTGTTCTACTCCCAAAAGCATGTTGAAATATACAGTATTCATCAACTCAGCATGTGAATGTACAGACTGCATTGTTTTTGTTTACAAGTGAATTTTTGACGGGACTAGAATTCATGGTAAAAAATAACACACATTTTACACATACAGACACTAGCAGTGTTGACAAGCTAAATAGTCTTTCAACAGGTTTTGGGGAGTAGAACATGAACTTGCAAATGACAAACAAAAACAATGAAAAATAATCAAAAGTTACAGCTACTGACCCTTTAAAAGATGACTTTCGAAAAATATTTAGATCTTTCAAAGAAGTTTTAACTACTACATGCTGTTCCACATCATTTCTTACATTTGTCCACTTGTATAAATATATATCTTGTGTTTCTTCAAATGTATACCACACAGAAAATCTTTGTTTCACATAATGAATTAATGTTTGAGTAAAAGACTGTTATCATGATTGTAATATTTTCTTACAAAAGAACTGACAAACCAAGCACTGATTGTTTGATTGTTTCAACAATAAAATACAAAAATATATATTCAGAATCTGGATGTGTCTCTTCCCCAAAGCAGCGTCTTGAGCCAGTCCACCGGAACCTGCATCCTCAGCCTCCAACTTCCAAGACGTGTCAGATACGCAGACCTCCACAGAAGCCAGGAATGGAAACCTTCAGATTTTGTGGGAAAAACAAAAGATGTTATGACCATTTATATACTTTGAGAGGAATTTCAAATTCAAAGTGACAGACAGAACACTGAATAATACACTTCAATTTGCTTGGACTTATGGCCACACCATTTGGTTTTGTTCAACAAGATGACTCCAACATGAAGAACACTTTAATTTACCTGCACATGAGTATGTGAAGCCAGTGAAAGTAGGTTTTGGCCAAATACAGCTTTTGACTGACTTGGCAGCATGGTTGGCGTCAATACTGCCAAAACATGATCATGGTAAAGCGGAAGAGATCTTTCAAAACAATCACACAGACTCTCAGTAACAACCCCATCTCCCTACTTAGAGTGGTCAGGCACTACCAATGAATGCAATAGGTGTGGACCAGACTATGGTGATGAAAGCGTTCTGGCTAACAATTCAACTCACCCTGTGCTTTGACTCCAGGCATGTCAGTCAATGCTTCGTACTTGCCAATGTAAGCCAGCATCCCCATACTTTTGAACTCAAATGGCGAGCTCTCAACGGTTTGAAGGAAGTTAGCCAAGTAGCGTCCCTGTCGTTCTGCAACCTACAAACAGAGACAGCAGGAAAAATACTCTTTTTAGACATACCATCACACAACACTGTCCTTTACAATAAAGGTATTATACAACTTGTTTCATTGTAAAAAATCTGCAATAAAACACATCGTTTTTTGAATCACAACTTGTTGATATATCACATCATTCAGTTGAACACAGAGGGTATTTTGGCAACTCACATCTTTGAATTACAGTTACGTCCACAAATCAAATATATGCATATGCAACAGCTATTTTAATACTTTCAGGGATTTCTTAGAGAACACTCTCATAAACAGTTAACACTGTCATTGAAATTTCTCTCACCTGAGCAGTGCAGGGAAGGGATTTATTTTCAATGTCAGCACAGTCACCAAGGGCAAAGACACAGCCGTGAGGATCACCTTTGACCCTGAGATAGGCATCAGTGATGAACTGTCCTTGTTTATTCTTTGGCAAATCTAGGTTTTTGGTAAAATCCCTGTCATTGTGGAAAAATGAAGGCATTGTGATTATTACTATTGAGATGTACATACAAAGTGCAAAAGTGTGAATTTTGTCCTGTTCAAATAATTACTCAAAACATAATACCTTTTGGCAGAATTTACAGCATGGGTAGCTGAACATGTATGTGTGACGGTTTGTATTTTATACTATATGTAATTGGACTGCTTATCAGTATGCCTGCCATTGTCAAATACTTTCACAACACTTTACTAAACTTTTCACACTAACATGTCTAAAACTTATTTAAGATAATTTTAAGGTCTCAATCCTTTCTCCTGCCATGCTATTTAACACTTCTCCATGCCTGAATAAGATATCTGATTCCACTGCTATTTTCAAGAAGAACACAATGTCAAAAGAATGTATTTTACAGTAACATCAGTATCTGTGATATGGCAGATGTGTTCACATAGTCAATAAACAATGTGACATGGTTTTTACCTTGGTGAAAGTCCAGTGGACCAGACAACCAGACCTGCAGGTAGTACTGTACCATCTAACAACTTCACACCATTCGGATATACTTCTACATAATTAAAATTTTGAAAAAAAATTAACTTTTCATTCAGATTCACTTTGAACGTTCTTAACCATGAAATAGTTAAATCACTACTATAAAGCAAAATGGTGTGTTTTAAATCTGTCATGATAAGAACTGTGAAAAGAATCAGTTACAAGAGTCAAACAGGGATCAATGGTAAAATAATTGCCATCAAAACTACTGCAATGTTGACAAAAATATTAATAATAGCCAGTTGTGATTTTAAAAAAAAAATATGGTACTGTATTGTCAGCAACAGGAATACTTATAAGGTAATCCTTTGTCATGCAAATTATATTTCCCTTAGCACGGTTCTCCCCTGAAACCGTTGAATCTACCATTCTTGGTGGTAATACCCCCTGGACAAAACCTATCAGACATTTACTCTAACCTTAACTTTACCCCTAGCTCAAACTGGTGTGTGGGAAATATATACAGAGTTATGTTCAGGGGTAACTGTCCTGATTGTGATGCTACCCAGTGTGCAGGCAACTGAATTTAAAGAGGAAATATCCACAAACTGGCATTTCCCCTGTTCTCTGCTATATATGGTATGCTTACCTGTGACGACAGATTGTATCAGTCTCATTTTATCTCTCTGTCGGATTTTCTTCTCTGCATATTTCTGTAATCGCTGGTCAAAGTTTCCAAGGATTTTGTTCCCTTCCACTAAAGTCACACTGATATCATCGATCTCTGACGGGTAAATTCTGGCTATGTCCTGCACATATTCATAAAGACATATTTGTGCAATTATGAGGATTTCAAGAGCTTGAGATAGTAGAATTCACACGACTAATACACAGATGACTAGTTCTTGACAGTACCTTGGATATAGCTGTCTATCAAAGCAAAATTGAGTTAACAAGCGAACAGAGGAGTCATCCTTTGAATAATTACTTTCATTCACTGATGAGACTGACAAAGACTTTAATGGTGTAAATAAAATGTATTCTGTTCAAGTACAGAAACTGCATCAAATTATTATTGACATGTAATGTAACATGTACATTCTAAGCCTGATTTACTAGCTATTTTATGTACTCTGATAATGAAATTTCCTATATGAAAAAAGAAATCATTTTTTTTCAATAAATATTGATTTGCTATGCTTATGAGTAGGGCTGAAGTACATATTCAATGACAAAAACAAAATCATTTTTTGGTCACATGAAGAATGTACAATCACCGTTCACTGAAAGGGAAACAAAAGTAACAAAAAAAGGCATCAAAAGGTAGGTTTTGTTTCTCCCTGTTAAAAACATAACACTTGATAGTAGGAGATTTGGTGATATTTGTCAATTTAGTACTGCATTTTGTTGTTATGCCATTTTCAATCTACATTTTGACAATGTCAAGTGAACGGAGAAAGTGTCTACTCCAACTCTGACAGATTTTGTTTTTGATCCAGTCACATACCTCTTTCACAAAGTCATACAATTCAGCCCCAAACTCTACTCCTGTTGGCCCACCGCCAACAATGACAATATTCAGCAGCTGTTGTCGTTCCTTATTGCTTACGCCTGGCTGAATGGCCAACTCAAAGTTGTCCAAAATACGATTACGAATACGACGAGCGTCATTCAATTCCTGTATGAAACAACAAAACATATGACTTCATGTGGACACAGTCTATCAGGTTTATCCGTTCAGAAGGAATACTCTAAAATCATTGTGATGGTTCAAAAGACAGCGATATCCATTCAATGATAGTTTTATAATCTATATATCAAAAACATATATCTCAATCCTATAAAATTGTACTTAAAAATGAAGTTTGGCTATACTGAAACAAACCCATTGGCACTTTTTGAGTTACATTGAAGGTCTTGGATTTTGAGAACATTTAACAAATTTATTTTCAATGTCTCCTGAACTGGGGTACTGATCAAACGATAAGATGTAACTCAACTGACGAAGAATTCCACTGTACATATTTATGAATACATAGCAGCATTTTATAAGATATAAGTCTTGTTGGAAACATTAACTGGTCTAGGGAAGGAAATTGGGTTTAAAACAACAAAACATTATACATTACATAAAAGCAATATGGTTGTTTTTCAAAGTCTATGTTAAATTGCAGTCAACAGACTCTAAACAGTGCAACATCTGACGGTAGATATATCTGGAAGTTTTGAGTCAATTTACTAGCTTCTTGAAATATTCTAGAGTTACACTTTAATATGCAAATACACCAAATATGCCAAATTTCCTTGCATCAAGAGGGAACACTTCTTGGTTCCAGGTGTGTCATACTGGTCTGGAAGGCACACTGACTCTTTTACATGCTCATCTTTAATTTTACTTGACATCCCCATTTACCAGTAAACAGGTCCACAATCACCATTGATAACAATAGTTTGGACCAAACCATGATGATGAAGGAGTTGAGGAAGGTTCCAAGTCAACAATGTTTACTATCATATTTGTACCAGAGAATTATAAAGGCAGCCTTGAAAACTATTATTAAATTATGTTTCCACCAAGGATATTGTCTGTTAGAATGTAAGGGTGCTTCAACCAAGTGACAGGGCCAAAGTTAATTATGTCAAGTTGCATTACTAATTTGTAGTCAATTTGGTATTTGAAAAAGTTTTAATACTCCCGTTGATCAAGCAATGCAATGAAAGGCTTTCTTTTCAGAGTGTGATCAATCCCATTTTAATGTTTGACAGAGAGTAAGTCCCAAGATAGTCAAATCATGAGAGCATGCACCTTACATGAAATCCTAATAAACAATATGTGAAGATATTTTCAGATGCACACATACCTTGAGGAAGAAAGCATGCTCTTCCACGCCTGGAACACCAAATGTATTTGGCAAGGCACCAACTCCTATTACTAGTCTGTCATAGTGGATATCATAGACGTTGTCAGGAGCAATCACACTTTGGCATGTCAGCACCTGTAATCATCACAAATCCATAACTAGGTAAGTTAGAGGTGCCTATTGCAAACATTTGCAAAACCACTTTCTTCAAAACAACATTTACTTTATGAAAGCACATATATGCTGGTATTTTGTTTGCTGTAAGTTAAATGTTTTATCGCAATATCAGGGATGTAGAAAATAGCCAGCATGAGCAGCAGGCTGTCAGCTAAATTTTGTCAGGTGTGAAAATATCAGTTACGTGAAAAAAAGGTACATTTTGTATGAATTTAATGGGCGCATTCACTACTTGTATCTGCCTACTATACAATGATCTTTGCAGCCTGTGACCAAAATTTCCACAACCCTGAATATGAACAGTTGGTATTGTTCTGTGTGACTGTATGATTTATTCACCAACATTAAAATAATTCAAATATGAAAAATGCTAACAGGAGCAAAAACTAACCTTCTTGTTCACATCCAGGCCAATAGCATGTGACAAATGGAAGTGTTCAGTTTCACGAAAGCCAGTATTGCGGATAGGTTCAATAATACTCCTGAAATCGATTATGATCATGATTGAATATGCAAGCAAACAAAAGAAATCTCAACTGTCAGTCGACTGCAAAACTTTTAAAAACAAAAAGGCAACAGGCTTCTGTAAGAAGTTAGAGACAAGTAAAAATTTTGTCAAAGGTTAGGCATCTATCAGGTTTTTATACTGCATCCATTATGTAAATTGACTAGACATGTGTAGGTTTGCTTGTATGTAATTGCTTATATTTCCTTCAACAAAGGAAAACAGATGTACACACAGTCTAGTTTATCCACTGCCCAAAGCTCATGAGAATGTGGTTTTCTGCTTTTAGTAGCCCAACAGATTGGTGAATGGTTTAGCTAATAATTTAACTGTTGACTGGCAGGCTAGTGGAAATTGAAACTCAGCTTGCAATCTTTTTTTAACAACAACCTGTGAGCGGGTGGGTCTGACAGAAATTTGCTCACCAGTGCTGTTGACAGCTGGCCCTAGACTAGAATCATGCAATGAATAAACAAAAACAGCAAAGTTGGCAAACTTAAAATTATTTTTGAAAATGAGCAATGCAGAGCCAACATGGAAGTGCAAAGTTGCAATCTACATATTGTAAATGAACAAAAATGTCTTACAATTTTATTTTATTCCAGAAAAATCACAATTTAAGGATGTTTATAATAGGTTCAGAAGAAACAAACAAATCCAGAGTTGGCCACAAAAACACTTTTAATCAGTAAATTTGTTCATCATTCATACCTGAATTCTAGGGTTCCCACAGTAGTGCTAGCTAGCAGCGGTGTGAACAAGAAATGATTTCTTGGGCTGACAACAATCACATCGTAAAGAACCTTGTTGATGCTTTTCAAGACGCTGTAGCTTCCCCAACCTGTACCCAGAATGACCAACCGTTGTCGACCTTGATCACTCACATTGCGAATACCAGTCTGGAATCTTGACAGTGCTATGCGTCGAAAAATGCTCATGTCTTCCAATTTCTATCAGATTGCCTGTGTAAAAGTTGGTGAAAGTCTATGTATAAAATTATTTGTACAGAAAGGTCTGAGGAAATGAAAGATTTTTAATGCTTCATTCATTGAAACACAGGCAATGGACAGCTATATGGCACCTGTAATTGGCAATTGTCAGTATGGTTGGATGAGTGACTTGACTATTGCTACCTTACAGTTGCAGGTGATGGTGATATGACTAGTTATAGCATGGTTCACAATTGCCAGATTGAATTTAGCTGAAGACTGAACATTATGCTCAATTTTTGATGAACTAGCAGATCAAACTATCTTGGAACATTCCATTCATGTCATCCGTTCAATGCCCATCACACAGTCTGAACATGTATGTTGACTTCAGAAGTATCAAGATTACAGAAGCCATTGGCAGTTGCATATTGAACTGCAGTGGGAAGCCATACAATGCCAGGAATGTCCTTTTCTAAATTCTAATTTCTACCTGTGGTGCTTCATCAGTCAGAGAAAGATCATCGTACTTCTTATAATACTTCTTGTCTCAAAGACTGACCGTTAACAAACTTTCGATAACTTTAAATGCTATCTCACTGGCGACGAAGTCCAATGAACAGTTTTATTATAATCATGATAAACCTACTGAAGCAGAACATTGAATCAGTACCTGGAGTTTGCGATACAATATTGAAACTTCCCTGTGTCAAGTGCCATAAATTACTGTTTATTTGAGGTCAGGAAACTTGAAAGAGTCTGTGCCGGTAGAAAACTGGCCCTGGTACTTACCTGACACACTATGTGACAGACAAGTTGAACTTCACCTTCTTGCCCTTGGTTTTGTAATTATTTCATTACACGCGCGCTGTAAGTTCAAAAACGCACTCATCAATATTTAGTTGCTCTGTACGAGTATCTACCGAAAAGGAACACGGCGGTGAATATTCTGAAACAGACTGTCAGAGATAAGTGGGGATGCAAATGCTCAGGACTTGTTATTTTGTGGCTCACCTGTTTTCACTCGGACGCGTACGCACGTTTGCCCTTTGACCGCAGCATGACTGATGACGTCAGAAGTTTGGTCGCCATATTTTCGTGACGTTCCACGCACTGCGGACGACCAGTCTTCAAAATACTTTTTGCCGGGAAATTTGTTTGCATCCTACAAATTGGTTTGGAAGATGAATACCTTTGTGGTAAGAGAATCATAATTTTTTTTCTAATTTTGTTTAGAAACCGGAAGAAAAGCTCTATCGAGTCTTCTTAGTTTTACAAATGACCCTAAACAGCTCGAAAGGCGCGAATATGTTGCAGATGGTACAATCGTATTGTTATTTATAAATTTGAAGTGACAGGGACGTAAGTAAGGTCTTTATTTGTCCAACGATCCGGTGAGAAACATGTGATGACGTTGCAAATGCAATGCTAGGTTGCAGCACATCGGAATGGAGAACCGAGTCGCTACGTACAAAGACAGAAAATGAGGAAGTGCGAGCATTACCTGTGGTGGCGCTGTTTTTGAACCAGCAATATTTCATTTCTAATTTTTTTGGCTTAATTTTTACACGGATGTAGAGTAATCGGAGTTTTTATCGGAATTAGTTCAAAAATCGAATGAATAATAGGGATGCCTTACTGATTTTCGAAATTAGTAATTTCCGTATAAATAATGTGGACAACTTACATCCATTTTGACAAGAGATGAAATGAATTTGAATGAATTTTGAAACTGAAAGTAAAAAACATTTACAAAGACAGCTGAAAGTGAAGGAACTATTACCATAATAATATGCACTCTGTGTAACATATTCTGAAATATTTTCAAAAGGTAAGCATTGGCAAGACATACCTTTCTCGACTCACATTTTGAGTATTAACCGTACAATTGTCACACAAATTTTTCAAAATGTGTACATCCAAGGAAAAGATATTTAAGTTGTTCATGTTAAGTGGGTTAGAAAAGTACAATAAAATAAATAAATCTGGACCTGTTCTGAAAGTCTAAAATTTCTTTTGTGTTGGGTTAGATTGAAGGAAATATTGCCGTGCTAGCATCAGAAGACATACATCACAAATGTGGTTGGGCTGTAATTTATCAGATGGGATAAGATTCCAATCTGAGATCCAATTCTTTTATGTGGCGACATTCAATGAGACCTGCCTCTGGACAGCGCAGCTGTGCCTTATTTCACACTGACATATTGTAGTGATTTTTGTATTCAGGCTCATCCCAGTGTGCGCATGAAAGGCTCAGAAAATAACTGGAATCCCAAGCAGTGCAGAGATTCCAACTGTCCACAGAATGCCAAAGGTGCTCACATGCACTGCCCTTTCTGTGTGAAGACGGAATCCTACCATGACCCGGTTATCCTGCGAGCTCACTTCAGAGTCAAGCATGTTGATAAGGGACTTGATTTTGCCGGTAAGTCTATGAATTGTCAAATATTTGTCAATTGTTTCAAATTCAACATCAGGGGCCATTTTCACTCATAATTTTTGAAATATTGAAAGATAGAACATTGAACATGATGCAACCCCATTAAAATAATTTTTAACTTTAGTTTCCATGATAACCGGATTTTTATACCAATAACAATAAATGTTAATTTGAAGAATAAATTGAAATGATTATCTTTTTGATCAGTTCCTCATTCAGGAAATATTATTGTAATATAAAGCCTTTGAGCGCCAAAGTCGTTGTTTATCACCTTTATAAAATATACCCCAGCCAATTTTTCAGATTTTCTGCCAAAATTGTGATAAAAACTAATGAAATGTGATGTCCTTTTGGTTGAAGGTTATCAAAAAATTATTGAAAAATTCAAAACAATTAGTAAAATGTTGAACTAAAATTTTGATGGGGAAAAATCACAGCACTCAAAGGGTTAATTTTAGCTATGAACTTCATATTGTTTTATAGGTTGATGAACATATTCACAGTGCAATACTACCATAAATGTGCAATTTTCTGCATTTGATACGAGCATTTTCAAATGCAGACATACATTGAGATATTGACCAGTTTACAATAAAATGTACCGTAGGAGCACCAAACTGTGCATATAGAATGCACTGGTGAAACTCAAGTGGCATACACTTCCTTAGGTAATATTATGCCAGTGTATTGAAATTTCAGCATGAAACATTCCAAAGAATATTTTCTTTGAAACCTTAAAAAATTTGGAAATTACATTGGTCCCGAAATATGTATATTTTCAGTTGACCAATGTTCATCACAAGTGACTTGTATTTCTATGAATGGGCATAAGTAGTGATTAGATTACACTTTGCTTAGCATTACAGATGACATCTCAAATACCGGTAATAAAAAAAATGTAGCCACCATTTTAAAAGTTGAAGCCATTGTCACTGTAATTGTTTTTCCTGTAATTTGTTTTGTTTGATAAATCCACAATTCCCTTTCTAAATAAACTTCACCTTATATTTATTGATCTCGTAAATACAGTATATAGTAAGTCATATTAAAGGCCAATTTGACAGGTTCTGACTGTGGTATGTCACGAAAGTAGCACTGTTGTATTTGCATCTCAACCAATCAGTTCACCGTATTTTCACTGTCAATGTACTTCGATGTGTAATATAATTATCAATTTTCGCTTTCATTCTGCATGATGTGATATTTCTTGAATAATGCATCACCACATTGACAATCAGTACAAAAGGTTATGAAACCTCAAAATTTGAAGATCGTTATATTTAACAGGTGTGATAGTACTTACAATTTGTAGGGATTTTCTCTCAGTCTAAAATAACTTAATGCTTAACACCTTCAACAGCTCGCCTTTTATTCAATTTGTTTTTCCGTGTCAGTTTAATAGGAATTTCATAAAATTTCCTTGTCACACATAAGCCATTATAATTTAATTATATATAGAATGTTCTTGAGTTAAAAAGAACTCTAGTAAGTGGCACGTCAAATTGGCTTAGAAGGGTACACTTCATAACTCTTGTCTTTCTTCGCCAAGTGAATGCAAATGTGCGAAAATCTGCTGCATTTTTTACCAATACATGCATATTTTATGTGTGTCCCTGAAGAAATTATCTGAGTGATAATGCCGAATGACTCTCAAATTTATCGGGTGTAATAATCTGTTCACGGGTGAAAGAAGATGCCTTCGCTTATGAGAAATGACGCGTAAAGAAATGTTTGATTGCTGATGACAGGTCTGAAGGTGTTGCGATGCTGTGAACAGTGTGAAATTATTGGAGCCATCAAGGGTGAGAAAAAATTCAAGGGAGCCCACTGGCACTGCTACAAGTGCCGCAATGGTTTCAACCGCAGAGATGAAGCCATGAAGCACTACAAGACTCACTTCAGAAATCCGCACACGACGTTCCAGATACAGATTGCACAGGTCAGTGTGACTGAATGCCAGCAATATCGGTGCATTGTCTTCATTTGTTTGCTGTCAGTTCTTTCCGGGCCCCAGTCTGTCACACTGCAACATTTCACCCCCAACAAAACATCAGGAATATTGCAAAATTGGGAAATTCTGCTTTCTGAGTTATAGCTACCTGCATTTATCAATAGTTCCAACAGTTCCAAGTATGAATGTCCAAACTTTGATTTTTGTTGATATGACGAAACATCACACATTTTCTCTTCATCACATTTCATCGATCAGTATCTGATGATGAATGCAGATTTTCTTATGCAGGATCTGAGATACTCCGTTGTCATGAAACTTCAAATTGCATTTATTTTCACCCTCTTGAACACATATAATATTTGTGTGTAATACTGTTGGTTCTATAGCAAAGCTTCATCTCTGTAGAGGGACATGGATGTGAACAGATTAATTTCGATCCCTGGTGTATACATCAGCTGCCACATCATTGAAAACATGATATGCATCAACTTTCTTTGTACAAGGGTGACATCATATTGAATATCTGGAAATATATACCTTGGAAACCAATGCTCGTTTGCAACTTTACATCATCAGTCAACACGCCACTCCCTCACCAAACATCAGCACAGTACTATATTCAGCTTTTCTTCAGCTCTCATGGTTAATGACATTTTCACAAACCATCACTTAATGTACACAACTACAGCATGTTGATGTGTCAGCCATCAAAATAGTAACCATCAAGGCAACAACAGAATAGCCAGTTGTTTTTGCTAAATAGCTGCTCTAAGCGGCACCATGTAAATGAACAATATGTCACTGCAATCTGCAAACTTGAGAAAGAAGCATCTTGTTTTTGAAGAACAAAGAAAGTGTCTTTCAAGATGAAACAATACAAATACACGTACATTCAAAAGCGTACCATGAGACAGTTTTAGATTGGCTTTCTAGTAGTACTCAAACACGGTTATGAATTAAGACTAGAGGTATTATTCTTTGTCCACAGGACATAGGGAGTCCCGAAGCATGGGACATCACAGCTACCTCAACTGACGTGGTACTCTCACAGTCTGGCAACATCACTGTACCATCACACATCAGCGAAGAGATCACCATCCACCCAGTGCTGACAGAGGCCGTCATGACGACGTCCACCAACGCCAGCAGCGACAGCGATGTCAGTCTATCAAAAGGCCCTGATACCACGGCAACCATATCTGCCAATGGACTGGCAGTGGCTGCGACTGAGACAGTCAACTCAGGTTTGTGGTCAATTAGTCAATTCTAAAAATGTTCCACCAATTTGATGTGCTTCTGTCTTCTATTGCCTGCTTATCGGCAAGACTTCCTCCACCATTATTCCTAAACTACCCTTGTCCATGATAAAGTATACAAGCCTAGGTCGCATTTAATTTTAGACCGCCATACATCCCACGGGTGGCTATCATAGTTTTCACTTTAATGACGTGCCTTCAGCACTTTTAATAGCTGAATGGATTCTTTTTAGCCATTGTGTGATTCAACAACACAGTTAGCCTACTAACACTAAGCGTAACTCCCTGAGGGAAATGCACTTCGCTTTAAGGGTTTCACTGAATCAGATATGTTTTCCCGTTTTTTGAGAAAATGAGCCAGTAATGAATGGTGGATCCACCTGGGGGTCTGTTGGTGTGTAGGACAATGTCTTCTAGCAGTTGGCATTGGTAATAACAGGTCATATATAATTTTTATGTATATAAGAAATGCTAAAAGTTTCTTTATCAGGAATGTTTAGGTAGTATGTTCTTCAAAAATGAAAGTTTTAACGCTTTCCTTTTGGAAATTTAAACCATTCTTTTTCATAATCAAGAATAAAAAATTAGAGGTTGCTGTACATATTTTGAAACAACTTACCAAAATTTACAAACATTTGAAATTCAAAATGGCTGCTGTCCCTGTGCTAACTTTAAAGGAAAAAAATACCGCAATTATACGGTGTCGCTTAAATTTGATCAGAATTGGTATATACCAGTATTGGTTACCAATAATCAACAATAAATGTTGTTTCTATCTGTTCTTCAGTGGAGGAAAATTCTACGTTGATGTTATGGCAATGATTTCTGCACAGTAGCACCAGAAAAACAACAAGAAATATTTAAACCAGAAAAACAAGAATGACAAAAGTAATTAAGGTCTAACTTTAGGTAATGGAGGTCAACTTTAGCAACATGCATAGCAGAAACAAGCCCCTCTTAGTTTAGTATAAACGGTCTTCCCCCATCTACTGTCTATGGTTGCAGCTGGTCTGTTAATATGTAACACTTCATAAACAATGACAGGAAATGAGTCAAGATCAGTGGAGTTTGCCTGTTCCTGCACATTTGCAGGATTTCACTTTTTCTTACCTCATTTGCACATTTTTGACACTGATGTGTTCATTTGAACAAATTCACATCTCAACCCCTGCATCTACCTGTACACCAAATACTGAGATGGTAGCTTTGGCGGTATGGGAGCCTTTGTGTGTGATGGACATACATCCGCACATACCCACAAATATACAGACATACAAACATGCAAATCAGATGCAAATGACTGATTCAGCTTATACGATAACCTCACATTGGTACACCAAATGTGAGCTAAAAATAAGATTTTCACAAGAGCAAGACTGAAAATTGCATGCACTCTACTGCTTCAAAACCAAGTGCAAACAAGCAACATATTGAGCAGCCAGATCTGTCCAAAACCGAGAACAATTATTGAATGTGGATCAATCGTTTTCCACTGGAAACATGGTCCCTCCTAGATGGAGGGACTATGCTCAGTTATACTATAGGAGCACGTGGAAATGTGGATGATGGCGCTACTCAAAATAAAAATATTGATTATCAAGGATACAAAATACATCTTTTCTTCAGTGTTAGACAGCTACAGTGGCATTCACAGATACTTAGGGCAGAGTGTGCACTCTGAGAATTTTTAGGGTTTGAACTTGGGTAATGAGAAAATTTTAGCTGGAATGAAGTCAGTGATTCCAAAAATGGCAGTTATTGAACATCACTTAATTTTACCAGATCCTTCAAAGGAAGCCTCACTAGGTATAAAATTAGACCTTCAGTGAAAATTACAGTGTTCAGTGAAAATGTACAATGAAGACGTTTACAACATCGTGACCCTGAATAAATGTAGCTTTCTCTTGCAGCGTTTTTTGTGAAAAGTATTGAACAATGCTCAACCCTTGTTGGTTAGACCAATCATAATGAGTGTTACATATAAGATAATAAAATCACCATAAGAGAGGACTATTGAGCCTGTAGATTTCCTTTTTTTGCATTAAAATGGGAACCATATCCGCATGAAGGAAATCACAACAAGCAAAATATGTAATCAGCAATCTGAAATACAGACTAGACTTCTGTAAATTTTACTGTCTGTGAAAAGGAAACCACAGAAGTGTATGTTTACCCTCCTCACTATATCATTAAATTTCAGTGTAATCTTGTTATTTTCAATGGTGTGCTGAGATTGAGTATCCAGCACAGTTTGTTGAGAGCACAGAACCTTAAACCCTTTTTGCAAGCAAATTTCCATACAGCGCTGTTTTCTATGGGAAAGTTGGACGCTGCAGAGGTAAACGAGGCGATGGGGTTAATTGCTCAGAAAGCAAGACTTTATAAACTTGGCCCATTAGAAGCATGATACATCTTGTTTCTATTATAGCTAGTACTATGCTTGTGACCGTTTCCTCTGACCCTATCAGTCTTGCCAACATCTTTGGAAATAAATTGTATTGCCCCGGGGCAATCCACGGAGTCTGTTAGGAAGCCAGAAAAATTGGCTAGATGTGCACGTTGAAATATTCATCATATAAATAATTGCTTTTTGCCAGGTTTTAGCATGTGTGGATCATATTACATTTTATGATCCCAAACATCTCTGTTGTATCTCGAGGGCTTTCGAGAGGGACGGGAAAGCGTTTAACATTTTCATAAACTTAATATCCCGAGGTTATGTGGAAACAAGCACCATGGAAGATCAATCGATAAATTTTCACAAATGGGGAGAAACACCTAAGTACTTGGGAAACGTGAGGTGAAAGAGCGAACAGATCGATACAGCTTGAAGTATTTCCAACATTACATCCCGGTTTCAACAGAAAAACGATCACACTTGCAAAATCTGCTGCTCAGCTAACAACATGATAAGCTGCGAAACGAAATCTCTCACCCTTAAGATATTCTCTCTCAAATGAAAATGATCCGTTGCAAATCTTCAAAACGACCTAAATACATATCTGACAGAAGCAATATCATTTCCACTTCAAAAAAGAGGCAATTCCTGAAGGAGGGAGATTTGTCATTCAGTCAGTAGGAATTGAGAACTGTGTAGTTTTATCACTATCAGTTTATGGTAAATACAAAATGTACGCTCATATTTTCTGGACAAGAGTATGGTACAGTTGATTGAAATAATTTATTCATAAATCTAGAGGCATTGCACATCTACTCACTTCATTATTAAAGTATTCTGATATTAAAACTTAAACATCAGTTTTTTGGCCACGCTACAAATATTTTTTTTTGCTGTCACTCATAATCTTAGTACCTTAGTATTTATTTTTTAATAACGGCAATATTTCTTGTCTGGATTTACAGAGGGGTCTGGTCAGGCAGTTATATTGATAGAGAGTGTCTCTGCGGCCGAGAATGTACATGAAGAGGAAACGACGATATACCGCCCAGTCAACGATGACGCCTACAAGAAAGACGCCTTGGATCCAAAAGTAGAGCTACTTGAGAAGCAATTAGCGCAGGCACAGGAAGAGAA
The DNA here is from genome assembly GCF_041260155.1 of Ptychodera flava. Taxonomy (NCBI): domain Eukaryota; kingdom Metazoa; phylum Hemichordata; class Enteropneusta; family Ptychoderidae; genus Ptychodera; species Ptychodera flava. The sequence continues at coordinate 18,328,361 of NC_091939.1, read as the reverse complement.
AACCCAAATGGAGAAACAGCTCAGGGCAGAAATACAGAAACTAAGAAACCAGGTCAGATCATGTTCAGGTCTAAGATATCGCGAGTGAGTGCCCTGCTTGACTATCTGAAGCTGTACGACGACTGTGAACAGTTTAGTTTAGGTTGGCAGGCCCAGACCTCGTACCATTGATAGCCCTGTCAATATTGAATCAACAGCTCCCTCTGGAGTGTGTTTTCTGAACTCCCCCAGGGACAAGAAATTTTGTGGTAGACTGATTTAGCCCCGCAGAGTGGTTGTAAACATTTGTGATTATGAATGTAAAGTTCTCAACTGGCCCACCGGTCAACCTGGATTTCATAATTATAATTTATGTCACTGATACAATTGTATTTCTGTGGATTTTGGCTTCAGTCTGTGGATTTTGTTTGGTTTCCAGCATACAGCTATGTATACCTTAGTGAAAAAGGAGACTCATGTTTTCACCTTCCCACAGTGTTCTCTGCTGCCCAGGGAAAAATCCTAGAATGTGGTTAATTTACATAACAATGATTAATTTGTATGTTCATTTGTTATGCAAATGACTTATACTGCACACCATTATCCTATGAATAGATTTGTCTAAAACCACAGGGGCAACCTGCCCATCAAAATCCACTCGTGGAGAATCGTTCTGAGTAGATGATGCCAGGGCATGTTTCTAATGCAATCTATATAAGGTACTTTACAAGGCCAGTAAAACCAAACAAATACCATTATTGACACCTGATGCAGTAACCTATGGGACTGAACCATCTGATAAATTCTACCACGGTGTACTATAATCTACACAAACTGGGGCATGGAGCACCGTAACTTGTGTCACTGAGCTCTGTTTGATCTTTGAGACCTTACAGCTGCCTACCGTACTCATAAATACATGGGAAAGAACAGCCTTGCCAAATTTACTGATATTAACCTGAACATTTTTACTTAACACATTTCACCCAATAGACATCAATCTTCGCCACTGAAAATAATGGCCCTGTACTGAACTTTTGGCGGTGAACAGGTTGAAAGATACTATGAACAATTTATAAATTGTAATGAAGTACATGAACCAAATCTATTGACTGTTTCACTTATTTATCAAATATGAATTCCTATGACCTGACCCTGGATTGTGTGTCCCTTGAAAATGTTAAAAATCAAATCGTGTATACAAACCAGAGAATATCCACACAGTATTTGATGACTAGTATATTTGCTACTGTGTAGACTACATACTGAGACACTTCAGTATTGCATCTTCAGCAATATCTGCATTGAACAATGCAATTAGTCACAAATCACGGCGTTTTATGAGAAATCTTTTAATTTAGGTGAAGTCGAGCATTTGCTTTGTGTCGTGCAGCGTGCTGTTTCACGATATAATTGATTTTAACATTGTTATGTAGTTAATATTACATTCTATTGTATTTTATGCCTTGTCATACTGGTACATATTTTAGTTCACACAATATTGATTTAAATCATGTCAGATTGTATTTTATGTCATATCATATCATTTCCATTGTAATCTGGTATTGTGTTTGTTTCAAATCATGTCCTATATCGATTTGTGTTCTTAATCACGTTATGTACTCTCTCACACCAAATAATATAAATGTGGTTCACATCATACCATATCCTGCATTACATTCCTGTTTGCATCTTGCATTTTTACAATCCATTTTCCTTTTATCTCATCACAGGTGCACACACTTACGACTTCAAACGCAATGTTACAACAGCAACTGCAGTGCACTCAGCAAACAACACTGCAGCGGCTGCCCACCGACACCCAGGCCGACCTGGAGCAGTTGGTCAGCCACATGGAACAGCAATACAGCAGCCTTCTGCACCACCACCTAGGACAGCTGAGGCAGTACTACCAGGCAGAAGAGGCGACGGACAGCGCCGAGGAAATGTCATCATCCATGGAGCAGGCCACGGAGTACGAAACACCAACTCAGACCGCATCTCAGGAAATGGAGCAGATTGTTGTGACGAGCCAGTCTGCGCAGGTGCACACCGTGGATATCGACTCGGAGACTGTAACGACGACTGCGCTAAGGGAGATGTGTCGAGACCCCAATCGGGAAACTGATCTAGTGATCACAGAGGGACACTACGTCGTGAAGGACAAGAACACAAAAGACGGCATGCCGGAGCTCGTCATCGTAGAAATTAATAACAAACCTGACACAGCTGATGAAAATGAGGAACAAGGAACTACTCCTCAAAAGAGGAAAAGCGATTCCGACACCGATGACATGACTGAAGCAAAGAGAGAAAGACACACATGAGGTCATTGTTTTCTCTGTAAGAACCTCAAATTAGGGAATGTGACTGCATATCCGCATATGCAGACATTGAAGAGCTTAAAGTCATTATACCCCAACTGCTGTAAAGAGCTCAACATGTCCATGCAATCAAAAGGAGCTGAACGCCAGACAGTCCGCTTCAAAGGAGACAGACCATTGACTTTCCAGGGGGTGTTGCAAGCTTTCCGGGAAATGGAGACCCGTTCCTAAATCATTGCTGAGGGGAGGGAAGTGCAACAGAGCTTTTAGCTTTTTTTGAATAGTCGCTGAAAGCAGCGAGGAAAAAGTCATAATGCAGAGAAAAGTAGACAGATGTTTTTACTGCCTTCAGGCTCTTGTATCTAACATCCCTGATATTTCCTCGGACTGTGAAACTACAACCCCAGCATTCCTCCCCCGTGTATCAGATCACATTGGATTTGGCCTATCATTCCCCCTGATGGGCAATTTCATTCTTCTGTTGTGAAGGGGGATGAAGATTTGATCATCGCTGTGAGCTGCCGTGGCTCTCTAATGTTGTATCTGAAATTTTGCCGCTGCTTTTCTAAAGGAGCTGGCGATAATGACATTTTACGTTGTAAAGAAGTATCTCTTTTCAGCGGGCGTGTTGAACTGCAGCTAAGCTGCATTGAGTAATTACGTCAGTGCGGAGGCCAGCTGACTATAGAAAATAAATTATTGTCACTCTTTTGTTTTGTACGATTTAGTTTTATGTTGATACAAATACATGAAACATGAAATGAAAAATACTGTGTGATAATTGTTGTCTATACTGCTTTTAACACTTTTCATATATAACCTGTGTGCTATAATCACATGCTAGGTGTACAATCAAAGTTGAAACCTCACACAGACTGCCTCAAACCCTCAAATTAATTGTCCAGTACTAAATGGTGTGGTCTGGTTTGAAGGAATGGGATTAACGGTACCGTTTTTACTTATATCTGTATCAATCTCATAATGGTTTCCAAGCGTTTTCTGACAGTCTTGCCACAGTGGGTGTTTTTTCACACAATTTGTAAAATCATCGCTTTCTGAGAATGACTGCATTTACCAAAGATTTTGCATAAAACAGTTGAGCATATCAACATGCTGGCTCAAATTTTTTTCTCCTTTATTTTTGGCTGACATAATCAAAAAGATCGCTCAACCCTCTGGGAAAAATCAAAATTGCCTTGCTAGGTGTGTTGTAGGGTTGTGATAACGTGTTCAGGCACGTTGAATCTGAGTTCAAGTGCAACCTCCTTTCACAGGCGACTTTATCAATTTGCAGGTTAGGATCTGTACGGAAAGAATGTTGAATGGAAGACAATTCTGTGATAAAACCAGAGCTGCTGCAGTTTCTCTTCGTTCCACTTCACTACACTCTGTCAAAATTCATAACTTTACAAATCGTTTTCCACATCACTGAGAGTACTTTTGACAATCAATAGGCATTTATGGTGATGTGCGGAAAAGATGGAAAACTCTCCGATTTCCATTATGGACTTCTTTGAAGATATTTTCTGCTATCAGAATATCTAGTCAACCGAAACGACGATGGACATTTTTTTTCATCTCCTAATAGAACATTTTGCAAAGTGGTATTAAATTATGAACAGCCAAGGTATAAAATGTCAAAATGGAAAAAATTGCCAATAAAGTGAAAGTCATGTTACCAAAAGAAACTTTCAATTTCTACCCAACGCAGTAGTTGGATCAGTACTGGATAAATCTTGACCAAGCAAGCAGTGTGATTGGTTAAAATTCCTTGGACAAACTCAGATATATACTGGTTTGTGTAAATTGCAGTTTCTTTCAAAAAACCCTGAACAAGAACAGAGCAAAATGTGGAAAAAAATAATGTGATTAAAAGTATTTGATAAAGAATCCTATGAAACGCATAGATCCCTTAATCACTGTACCTTTACACAAGACTTTACCGTTACAAAACCATAGAGTGATATCTATGTATCTGATCACCTTTGCAGGCCTGAGGCAATATCTCTATCCATGTCTTGCTCTTCATCGAGGATATTGTTATCTGACCTTTTATATATATATATATATATATATATATATATATATATATATATAAATAAACAGATTACTTCAAGTACAAAGTAATGAAATCTATTACTTAAGTTTCATGCATCTTGCAATCCTCAGATAGAGTGAAAGGATTTCTAGCTCGACAGTCCTACATATATGATTGGGACGAACCATTCTATTTGTAGGTAGTGTTAAAATTCGACAAATAATATTTGTTTTGGTGGCGACATTTTGAAACCAACTCAGAGCGTTTGTTTAACAGTGTAGATTTGTCAGCATCGATAATGTGCAGCTTTTTTTGATATACAAAGATTACATCGCTTATTCATGTTAGAGTAGCTCAATGCTTTACCAATGATTGACCATGAAATGTCAAAGTCTTGTCCCTTATTTCTTAAGTTCCATACATATTTTGATAACTCGGTGTCGTTTTTGTATCTCTCGTTGCGGAACGACTTCATGTGATTAGTGTAGCGCGTCTTGAAGGTGTTATCAGTGAGGCCGATATAAACCCTCTCTCCGTTGCCCTCCGTTGATACGTTGGCCTTGTACACCACGCCTTTGACTTGACAGTTACCCTTCAAGGGGCATGCCGACTTAACCCTGCAATTGCAATCAGCTGGTTGGTCCTTACGCTGTTCTCCGGAGATTACCCTCTTGTTGTGCGATTTGATTATACTTGCCATATTCCTCATACAGCTATAACTCACTTTAATTGTGTTTCTGTTGAAGATCTTGTGAAGTTTAGACCCCTTTGGAAAATATTTATCAACAAGTTGGAGAAATTTCCTGCCGATTTTAGTTTCCACGTTCTTACTGAAAGGGGGGGGTTGAACCACATGATATGACGCTTCCTGTTATTGCTTCTCCTCGCTGATTGGTTGGTCTTGGTGAATTCAATTTGTTCGGTGTAGCCGCTTGCCTTTAGCGCTGTATTGTATCGCCCTTTATATTTATCAAAGATGCCCTTATCACTAGATATTGTTGAGATGCGTTTGCTTATTGCATCAGGTATGTGATTAATATATATATATATATATATATATATATATATATATATATATATATATATATATATATATATATATATATATATATATATATATATATATATATATATATATATATATATATATAGACAAATGGTCTCCAGAATTGTGTTGACGAATATCATGTTTTCCACAGGGGCATTATGGTTAATATCATCTGTACCAGAAACTAAAACTCTATGATAAACCTGTTTTTTTGAGCAACTGTGAAAAGGCCCACAAAATGTCACCAGCCTCCACATGAAATATTTATCACTTCATTTGTACAAGAGTATAACGACGCTTACAGTGTTTACATAAGAGGACATTTCAATAAATTATTTACTATTGCAGTAAATCATATCTTTATCTCTTGCTTGGCATATAAAAATCAATAAATAGAAACAAACATAAAAAAATATACTTCCAATTTACATTGAGCAGCTGTTTTATCAAATACATTGAAATATACTATTTGCTTATACGTGTCAGTACTTAACGGCTACAGCATTTTGCAAAAGCTGATATGTGGCACTTTCATGGTGCTGGGGCGGTATTTTCAGACGCGCCGTACCGGCAACAACACGGTTTCCAGCATGGAATGAAATATGCCAGTATTCACGCAGGGGGAATATCGGTATTACGGCTACCCAACGTAGAATTGAAGATAATCCCCCCAGCTTACCATACCATATTTGATAAATCTTTCAAATAAATCTGCTTTTATAATCCTGTCATATTGTAATCCCCCTACTTGTGATTGCATTCCTGATGGAGAAGTAATGAGGTCATGTGTGAACTACACACCGATGCGTGACAGCTAAATTTTACAGTGGTGACTGTCCATAATTTTAATGAGTGGCTAGGGTGTACTTCCTCGCAGTACTTATATAATGATGTTTTCCCTGCAGCTTTCGGGGGACTCTGGTTCAAAACGCTGCAGGATTACTACCAAAATAACCTTTCGCATACACGCAGGAAAGGCAAAGGCTGCACAAACCACTTTATGCTGAAGAACACTTTCTAATACACATCACAGATATTAAACCTGCTGTACTTTGGTATCAAAAAGAAAAGGCCAGAGGTTGGCAAGCTGTAAGAGTGATTTGGTGGGGGAGGGGGGTTCAAATTTTGCGATGAAACACGCAATATCATGTATAAAAGGAGGAAAATTGAAAAATTTTGGGCAACTGAATACTACACTCTGTATTCCATATCTGTGTGAAACATCACCAAAGATAACAGACAGACGAATGAAAATAATTGACAAGAGAAAGTTCTCTGATATCATCATACACAGATAAGTCTGCAAGACTTGTTATACCCACAGAGTGATATTGTCCTGTGATATACTTGCTAGGAAGAGTTGATTTCATTCAATTAATACTGCAAACACCTAAAGCAAACTATGTCACTCTTGCAAATTAACTGTTTACAACAGATCTGTAATTCTTGATGTACTGCCTGACTGGTTTTGATACTTGAGTTTGTGTAAGGGACCGTCTCAGATTGTTGCATAAGTTCAAAAAGCAAAATTTATTCATTTACAGGGGGGTGGGTTGACCTCCATTCAATTAGTGAACTTCACTTTCGCACTTTTATATTTTGATTACAAGTTCTCTTCACATTGTGTGTAAAAATTAACAAAAACTGCACACGCATACGAACAAATTTTGCTGTAACTATTTCCAACTCGTTTGCATCATACTGACAGCAGTTAGTACTAAAATTTGATCGATTACTTGACGATGAAATGTAGTCAGGGGAAATATATTCTTCATTAGCTATAGCAAAATGTTACATTGTACTCTCAGGCAGGCATCAACATTTCGCTCTTCTGAACTTTCATTTAGGGGAGGGGGATTTAGATGTAACTGAAGGAATTTCGTTTCATGAACTTATGCGACAATCTGAGATGGTCCCTAACAAGTACTATTTGTTGTTTTAGGTCATTTGGAAACAAAAGTTGATGAATTTTAGTTTATGTTGTGAGTTGCTTTAATGTTTTGAAACTGACAAGATTCCACAATGATGTACGGTACGATTTGAGGGCGTCTCAGGTTTGAAATCATAAATCAACAGAACAAAGTTGCCCCAAATTAAATATTTCCCATCAAAGATAGCTATTTTAAGAAGAAACTTGCAGTTCAGGAGAATGGTCACACTGACTACGTTATCCTTCTTTCAATCCTCTGAAATATTGCCATCATCTTTAAGAGTGACTATTTGTGGCTATTGCAGATGATTGCAAATTTCTCTAATAATAATTTTACTTACGGCAAATGGCATAGTGGTCATTCACTGATACCATATTACAAACTTGTAATTTTCAGACCGAAGATGAATGTGTGAAATTTTGCACAAATTTCAGGCTTGAACGAAGACTGGGCATGCTGTATGAAATGCCCCATGAATCTTGTCTTTTTGCATTTTACAGTCTTGGTATAATATGACATTGCTCAAGTTACAGAGAATACTGCCCTCCATGTTAAATGTGTGGGTGTCATAATTTGAATTCTCTTTTGAAAACTTCGCAGTGATCTTTTGTAGACTGAATTTGATCAATGTCACACACCAGATTCAGTACAATGCTCAATAGTCTTAACAAAATCCACAGACTCCAGAGACTTTACATCAATGACTACTGGTACCCTTAGGTAATTTAATTTTCTGCTGACATTTGTAGAAATATCATCTGCAAAGAAAGGATGAGTCCTTCGGCGGTTGCAGCTCGCAAATGGACAGAAGTGCGCCTTAATTGGCAAATTATCATTGAATGTAAGCTGGCTGATGTGTTTTACTGACCACGTTTGGCAAACCACACAAGAGTGGGTGGAATGCAGGTATAACGAAAAGTCGAATCGTACCGCGAGCACCTCAGATTGTTTGCCTCCCTCGACTACCGTATGCCCTCCCACACAAACATAAGATAAGGAAAATATCACAGAATTGAAGAAAGTAATCCACACGACAATTGGCATGTTTTTCAGAGAACTTAATTTACCATTATTTATTATCATTATTATTATTATAATATTCCAATTTTTATAACTAACATTTGTTTTCCATTGAGTTGGAAAAAGATCTGCCTTTGAGATAAATCCAACCAAAAACACTGTATAAAGCTGACCTCATCGGTGACAAAAGAATGACAGTGATATCGCAGAGTTCATTCCATAGCAGTGTTGCAGAGCACAGTAAAGCAAGGGGGGGACAGTCACTGACTATAGATGATTGTACAAAGCTGACGCATGTTACTGAAGAACATGCTTGGCTTGTTACAGAATTCTAGATTGATGGCGACATTTGCTTCTCAGAGAAAACTTGTGTCATTGGATTGTCTCGTATAGCAATAGCTTTTCTGATAGTGTTTTAAGCATATTGTGTTGCAACATGGAAACGTGAACCTCATTTTCTCTGATCTTCACATCTCTGAATATGATACAAACAAACACTTGATTTGTTTTTTCTTAACAAGATTTGCCCAAAAATGACAACTTTCAGATCACTGAAATGCCAAAGTTTAGTTTCTATGTATAAGTCTAATGTTTTTCAAAGGAAACCGTTATGCAGCAAGTTATGCACTAGTAGTTTAGCTTTGAAACATGTACTTTCACAGCCACCATCTGCCTCTGTGTACTCTTTTAAGTGAGTAACGATAACCACAGTCCTCTGAAAGTTTTTGAGTATATTTTGGTAAATATACCAATAGGATTCATGAAAGTACCGGCAACAGAGGCAGTTGTGGTGTAACGCTGTAGAAAGTGCTACAATTTGGGGGGGGGGGGAGGAGAAACACTGACCTCTGTAACACTGCTATGTAAGGAACACTTTGCCATACAATATTAACTCTTGCAATGTGTGGCATTGTACAGCAGTTGTCCTTTGAAAAGGCACACTATGATAGAGAAATTTTGGGTTTTTTTCACTGTAAAAGACATTTACCAAATCCTACGTAAAGATGCATGATGTCATACAAAAAAATATCTTTGTACTTTTTCGTTTTTTTGGTGAGTGCAAATGTGAAAGGTGATGCGTTGCTTTCATGTGTGCGAAACCAACATAGTTTTTAACTGTACACCAAAACTACGTCCCTATTGCTACATGTTATACAACTTACAAAGAAATTATATTCTGATTCCCAAAGTGGGGAAAAAATTCATTTTAACTTTACAGTGAGTTGCTTCAATTGTGTATGACATCATGCACTCACCTACTTTATAATGCATTCTGATTTGTCAAATTGTGCAGAGGTTGAAGTTCACCGGTCAAAGGTGTGACCTTTATGTGACCCCACTCTGCGGCAGCCAGCATACCACATTACAAAATTTACATCCAACAATGCCCCCTTAAAGGTGTCGAGTTTGGAAAATGCATGCAAATGAGCTGAATCCTCTACCAGGCAATTGGCAGTTTCCATAAAATGTGCACTTGAATCAAATTTCAAATTGAAAAGACTAAAATCAGTTTCTCTTCGAAAAAAGATAGTATTTTCAACTTTTTCACTGCCACTTCAAAAATTTCCAGAATGTAAAAAAAAACATGAATCAGTGAATCTACAATGTTTAAATACAAAATGAATTGCCATATATAAGATTTCATCTTTTGAAACACTTGAAAAACAAAAGGCTGTTTGAGCAGTAAAAATGGCGGTGAAAAAGTCAAATATAGTTCCACTAAAGCAGATACAACCATCCTGTGGCAAGCCATATCAAGTGCACACACTTGAAAGTGCGTACATGAGAGCTGTGTGTCAGAAATGCAAATCATGAAATTTTTACGCTTTGCTCTGAAGAACAGAGAATTGTAGCCTCATAGTGAAATGGCCAAAGACATCACATCTTTTCTTTGTGCTGCTTAATTACTTGTTTTTGAGTTGTTTCATTGTTTTTTATGAGAGCTGGAAGGAGAGAGGACATCACAGAAGATCTGGTTTTTTTTGCAACCTTAATCAAAGGCCACAGCTGGGTTGATGGTTGGAGTGTAGGACATTGCATCATACATAACGCTACCCTCTGCCACAATATATCAATCAAAACAGTTTCTACTGATATGCAGAGATAGTACACGTTTGACGAGGCGGCACTCCATACTCCGGGGTGTGACCTTCTGACCCCGCGAAATGACCTGTGTGAACCCCACAACACCTGGTTATGCGTGCAGAGTGTGTTCTGACAGTGATATGTGATAAGCAGGTGAAGGAGTTCAGCTATCACATGCCATTACTTGAACCCTAACAGTTGCAAATATTGCAACTGTATAAACATCTCATTGTGCAACAAACCCAGACTTTTCAAAGATGTAAAGGGGTCAACCATTAGATCGCAGGGGGTGGGTGGTCAAAATTGAATAAACTATCAACAGAGCAAACATTACTTAAAAGTTTTGCGCCCATGCTGGTTTTGGAAAAAAGTAATCAAATAGAGGCTGGTCAACAAAAAGTGTAAATTGGGAAAAAATTAATCTGCAATAAATGTGAAATAATTCAATATTGGCATCCTGACCACCCATCCCTCTAAAAATCTAATGGTATATCCCTAACAAATGAGGAGGGGGGGGGGGTTGTACAGAGTTGAGAGGAGAGTCAGCAATTTAAAACATGACATGTCTCTACACTGGCCCATCCCCAATTCGATACAAAACAGAATGATTTGAAGCAAAGTATAAAGAGGACCATTCCATGGTTTCAGAAATAACGGTGTACAAAAAACAAAAATTCATCAAGTGTCTGTCAAATTTCTTTTGCCTTTTTTTTCAGCAAACAAGCTCTTGCTTCTCAATGGCCACACTTGCATTTGCTACATGCAAAAATTTCTTTAAACAGCCTACTGGCATTTCTCCCCTTGGAACACAAAAGTTTGACCAAGAAGCCGTACACAACATCAAATAAAACACGACTATCACCAGAACATCTCAAAATGCTGATGTACATTTTATACATAAGAATTCCAGTCTTTTTTAAAAAAAGATTTCTATTGGTACTATACATATTCCCCAGAATATAAAATTTTCGCCAAGCTTCCAAGCTTGTACATAAAGAAACAAATACACCAGACAATGGGTTTTCTCTTAATATATAGAATTTTTGTAAAAATTCATTTTTTTTTTCTGAGTTCAAATGAATTTCAGCACACATAAATATCACACTGAATTATTTAGAACTTGAAAAAACTTAAAATTCAGAATTTTCTGTTTCCCAGTTCATAATTAATATAACATATCCCGGAGTTCCTGGTCAGCCATAGCGTACTCCAAGTGCATAGCCGATGTTTCGAAATATATATATATACACACACACAAAATGTTTATCTCAGCGAGTCTTTGTCAGAACTGGGTTTGTCTTTTTGGTCAACTGAATCTTTGTCCTGTGCTGCATTTGAAGCACTTGCTGAAACAGTCTGGCTAACGATTGGCTTGTTGACAGTACTACTTAGCGACACACTTGACACGAGAGGCGGTGGAATGGAACTGGACAAACTCGCGGCGCTTTTCAACGCGGCATTGCTGTGAAAAGGTAGACTGGAGGGCATGAAGAGTGACGGTCTCGAGTGCATTGCCATTCCTAAGTGGTCTCCGCCGTGGAGCAAGCGGTTTCGTTCGGCCGCCAGGCTCTCCTCGCGCAGCCTCTCCCGCTCCTCGGCAAGGTGCGACATGTGTTCCAAGTCACCCCGCCTGCACGGATCCATGGACACCAGGGGGTTATCTCTGGTAAAGTCATGAGGTTCCCTGTCCCGGAATCTGTCTGGTTCCACGAATGGTCCCAGCGGATGGTGTCCACCGAGCGAATGGTGCAACGAGCGCATGATCCTCTCCCGTTCGTACTCTCTGATATCAGGCCTCAATATTAGCTGTTCCCTGGGGAAATCAAACGGCCTCGGATAAGGGCTCCTTATGTGGTCCCATGCCCCGGCATGAGGGTGATGTCCAATCCGCTCAGCCGGATGAGTGGGTATTCCGAATGGTGGCATAACACGACTCCGGTCCATCATAGACAACACTGGAGTCAAGTGAGTCCTACTAGGCTCGGTCCTCGTTACGCCACTTTCTGCACTTACAATAACAACATCATTGTCATCATCCTTGTCTTCATTTTTAACGTCCCCTTTACTTTGCACACTCTCGAATAAACTGTCTGATTGTTTGGAATTATGCACAGAGCTGAGATTTTTGACATCATAGTCCTTTGAATTCCTAGCCGGGGATTCATCCCGCCTGGTTTTGTCCACCAATGGTACAGGCTCTGTATCCGGTACTTTGTCCGGTAAGCTGTTCAGTGTTCTCTTCTTGTCTTTGTCCGCACTCTTTTCACTTCCGTTTTCGGAATGAACTGACGACCTTTCTGAGTGGTGGTCATCTCTGCTGGATGCAAGACACAAAAAAGGATTATGATTTAATTGACGCACATCACTAAAAATCATGGACTCTAGATTTTTTCCGCAAAAAAAAACACCTGAAAATACAAGAAAAATAACTAATCAACTTTTGGCAAGACTGAAGGACCCTGGGCCCACATTGAAGAATTTTGCAAATCAACATAATCCTAAAGGGTTATGTTTATATGAACTGTAGGAGGGCCCCCTAGCTGCCTTATAAAAGCAGTTTGTTTTCCTAGGGAGTCCTATTTATATTAACTGCAGTAGGGCCCCCTAGGAAAGCCAAATTGTTGTTATAAGGAAGAGCAGTGCCAAGTGTCCTTCAGCTGTGAAAACGCCATATCAGCAAGATTGTTTAGTTAAGCCTGACATTCAAGAGTAATTTGATGTGGGTCTTCTTCATTGGTTACCTTCTTGTCATAGAAAATGCCTTATCAATCAAGTCAGAGGGCACATTCTTGAGAAACTCATCAACGAGTAATTCTTTACCACTTCATATTCTCTTGTCAATCCACAAGCTGTTATGTGAGACCTACGCAATGAAATGCCTGTTCTATGCAGATCATGTTTTCGGCATCTATGGTAAGTCTTTCATTCTTGGCAACTTGTAGTTTACATGCAGCCTTCACTATAAGCAAATAACAGACTTAAATGACAACTGCAGAAGACAGTGTCTACAAACACTTTGACTCCTATTTCACAGTGTAAAAGTCCATCCTTCCTATTCAAAACAATAGGGTTTTCCCAAAAGTTTAGTGATGACAGGGTCAAAGAGAGGATGATCAATAAACAATTTACCATTTTTGTTATATTTATTTTACTGAAAATAGATTATGAACAAATGCAATGTGACATTATTACACTGTTAAGCCTAGTGTTCTGGGAGGGGCAGGGAGTGAGGAAGGGGGAGCAATACAGAATATAAAAGTGTTTGTACATAGCAAGTATACCATCATCAACCCTATTAAAGTACCTGGTACGTGAACTATTGCCACATAGCAGGGGTTGACTCAGTTAGTTTCATTCTCTCTGAATTCTCTAGCTACAAGCTCGTTCAACATTGGAAGCGATACAATTTTACACAGCCATCTTGTTCAACATTTTCCAGTCTGTCACTTCCATATCATGGAAGCAGTACAATTTCATAGGACTCGTTAGCTTTAGTTTGGTTTGAGGATAGTCATTTTTGTCTATAAATTAAATAGGCTAGGTAACATCAAGTACACAGAATATCGCTCTCTTTTAGAAGGGGGAGAACAGTAGAACACTTTGCCACTAGCATGTCATAAGTCTCATGCCAATTTGTCCAGAATTGAAGTCAAGTGTTTGGAAATCCACAGCATGTTCTTCATTTTCCAGCTCAACTTAGACTGATAAATGATAAATTAACTTCACTGATACATAAATAATTAAATAATGTTTAATTACTAGACATCATGCTCCACTGACACCATTACATGCTACAACGAGTCGCATGTTTGTACTCTAGTTCACGGAAAAATCCATCAAGGGCCTGGATCTCCAGGGTTATCTGATGATTTGCCAGACAAATTCTGACAGTGCAATTGCTTTGCGGAAGTAAAATTTTCATTTGACTTGGACTTACTAGTAATCTGTACTCTCTTCATCCATGCAGTGGATAAATTTATAAACAGTTGAATACGATACTTACGATGGAAATTTTTTGGCGAATCTTTTTGATCTAGGGTAGTTTCAACCAGGTGACTTGTCAAATGGAAGGACAAGACTTGTAATCTGGCAGAAATAGGTTTCCTTGTAAACTGAAGTCGTTACATGTATATGATCTTTACGTGTGTATCAAGGACTTGTCGTTTTGTGCCGTGTATTAACTACTGTATGTGACTTTCATTGACTTTAAGGCAAAGTCCAATGAGAAAATGATATCACCTCTTGAACTCACCGCTGTCTAGTACTATCTCTGTCATTGCTCGTGGAGCGGCACTCCATCCTCTCCAGTTCGTGTATCCTCCTCTCTCGGTCAGCCTCATTTACAGCAGCACTCAGCGCCTCCCTCTCACGCTCGCTGTCCGGTTTGACCGTGGGCCAGGGTGGGGGCGCTGTCGGGAAACTGGGTGGAGTCCGGTGTAGCCTGTTCCAGGCATCGTGGGGACTGCCGAGGGCGTGAAGGCTGCTCATTTCCCGGTTGTTCAGCAAACCGTTACCCGCTAAATAGTTCAAGAAAACACAAAACACACACTATTGCTCATGGATCAGTACAAGCATGTATGGGATATCTATGTTGTGAATCAATACAACTACCTTCACAGCAGTTAATATTTCATTGTAGTCTACTGAGTTTGTGTGAAAAGAAATCGAGTCACCACACAACGGCAAAATCTGAATTACACCACTATCTACAGGGGTATATCAGCTCAGTGAAAGAACCTAACTTGATGCTCACGAATTTCTCATGGTAAAAGCTGTAATTGCTTAAAGAAAAGTATTTCCAACAAACTGTCAAAGACGCTTCCTGTTTGCTATGGCCTGCATACTCACATGCCCTCACTCTGACAAATTTGACACAAAGGACTCTTGAAGAGATTATCAGGGGAAACAGTGTCTTTCTTATTAAGCGATAATGTTTAATAAATATTTATTGGCATGCATACTTAAAGTGATCTTTGATCTTGGAGTTGCCACTAGCTCTTTTCATTTCACTCTGTGAATTATTAATGAAAGTAATAAATGCTTGGGGATTACTTACACTTACCTAGGCCCGCCAAACCAAATCCACCTGCGAGGGCACTATACCCTAGGGGCCTTGGGAATGGGGGCATGCCGAGGGGTCCTGCGTTGGGTCCCAGGAAACTGCTGGGATGTCCACTGCCGGCAAAGGGATTGGGAGGCCCTGCTGCACCTGTGGGGAGAAGAACACAAAGCCAGTGGTTAGCTAGGGTGCGAGAGAGGCAGCAATGCATAACACCATTGCCTGGGTATTCACAATGCTGGAAACTTGGCACACGCCCGTTTCCTGGGACAGTTGTTGGATGAAGTTTCATCAAACCACACGTTAGATAAAACTGACATGGTACTGAGATTGTCCTGGGCTTGACATAACCTGTATTGCTTTGAAGACCTCATAACTTCATCACGACTAGAACTGACAATGATCAAATAGACTGCAGGCGATGCAAGAGGTTATCACCATTTCCTGTGCAATTCTGATTGAGCTGCGTAGCAGTTCTGTCACTGTCCTTATCACTCTATAATTTACAGTAGATTTCAGAACGATAAATAAAGCAGTATTTGTCTATATCTTCCTTCAACTCTTTACTATATGGAAAGCTACATCATTATGCCTTTATTGCTTTGAACTAACACACTGTTGTACAGCTACACTAACTATGCTATCATCAATATCTGAAAACCGCCCCGCATAAATTTTGTGCTGAATCACACTGAAAAGCTGCTTGGTGGCTTGGAATGCACCATTGAGGTTAGGGATAGTGAGGGTTGAGTTGGGGAAGGGGAAATGCCAGTCTTTCTCACCTGCACTGTGTATGAGCGATGACGTCGGACAGACTAAATCATGTGGTCGGTGGAGTGACGGAAACATGTGAGTACCTGGCCTGGCGAATAAGTCACTCTTCACAAGGTTATCTTTGTGTACATCAGCTGCTTTCTCCTGAAAACAAGAACACACAGAGCTCTGACATGCAAATATGACATTACTACAAATGAGGAGTTGCACTCAACTATCAAGTGTAACTTTGGATTTTTAACGTGCAGTTTCAAACACCTTAGTGCAAAAAATACAGGACCACAAGGCGTTTTTTTTACTATAGGGAGAGGCTTAATGTACTTTCTCTAAGTTCACACTATCTAAAGCTTGACTTCCTATGATTAATGTATTCAATTATGCAAATTTTATTCATAACATTGCTTTTAATATGCAAATCAATGTATAATGACTTGTTATCAATGGAGAAGATTCACCAGCCCAACATGGTGCACTATCTAGTACAGATGAGATTGAGAGGCAACAACCGTACGGAGTGATATGCTGGGTGTGAAAGCACTGAGACTGCTTGTTAGGCAAATGCTAGTCTTTGAACACACAGTGTCATGCTTGTATCACAGAGGAGCATTGTTGTAAAATCACTGTACAAGCACGTTCAGGTTTCACTTTTAACACTCTGAGATGATCAGTGGAAGAAAGGTTCCATCGTTTGAAGAAAGGTCTGCACAAGACAACGACAACTTTTACTGTGAAGATTACCTGCTTAGCTTGATATCATTCAAAACTGTTCAAACATCAAATATTGAAAGATTCGGTACTATTTTGTTGTAGTTTTCAAAAGCAAATTTACTGATGATACTTTTTAAATGTATATGCTATGTGCTTTAGCCGAGAACATAAAACCAGTGATGAAGACAAGATTTTTGCAGCAAATTATTAGAACCATAACAGGCACTTGTCTTGGGCATGTTTGATTCTAAACTCATTATACAGCGATATCTTTTTACTGAAATTTTCCTCAAAGGGGTGAGAAGGGTGGAAAAAACACAATTTAAGGTTTACAAGGAGTATAGGATACAATCACTAACCTTCTGTTGTTGATGGTATATATGCCATGCCACGTTAACGTGTGCTGCACACCATCGGCCTGGTTTCTGAGATACCAATAAACGCAAAAGACAAATACAAAAGTTAATAATGGCTTGAATATGTCAACACTGCACAAGGAAAATCCACACAAGCTTACATGATAAACAACAATTTCAAATTTGCCCACAGCTACTTTCCGTCATATAATGAATATCATGAAGATGTGTATGAAATACTGGTGCTTCTACTGCCCCCCTCAAACTACCATATCTACCCTATTAAGAATGGAACAGCCTTTGTTGTTGATTTCTCTACCCTAGATCTCTATATCCCCTGTCCTGAGGCCCAACCTCGTCTGCGCGGACGATGAGATTAGGAAGGAAACAGGGCATTCTGCACAGGGAGCAGTATGTGTGCGCATGAATATGGATTTCTTTGATGTATTTCAGAGCTGTACATGGATTTTTTAAGCATTAGCGGATATGCAGCTGTTGCACTCGGTTTATACAGAAGAGAAGATGAGAGTTGAACACAACTGAGAAGAAAACCTTAACATTTTGTCCACCCACAAAATATGCTTCTAGAGACTAAACTGCAATGCCATGATTTTTCACAATTTACCAACCACTAACAATGTGTACCCACCACAAATAAAGCATTATTCAATTTATGAACACTCTAAAAACGCTGTAAGTAGGGAAGATGTATTTGAAATCAAATAGTACAGCCATACGCTAATTATCATTTCTATCAAACACAATTCCAAATTGTATGATTTCTTGTAAAATAATTTAAGTCACTACAGTGACGATTTATTTTTGATCAATTTTGCATCACTCTGAAAAGTTAAGAAAAGGAAAGTAACTATTTTAGAGGGAGATTTGAAACCGTTTCAGTAAAATGTTTCCTAAAATGGTATATCCGTATTTTGGGTTAAACAAATATTAAAGTGTCAATTGAAACAGAAGTTGCTACATATGTTCATAAATTGTCTATTTAAACAGACACTGGTTCATGCGTTCAATGACTTGTAATCCAGAGTGGCTTTACTCTAATCTTTGGTGTTATGACGTCACCCTACAGCAAATTGACTTGTCAGTTTATAGTGATATAGCAACATAAAGGAAAACCAGCTCATCCAACTACTTGTCTTTCTGAAGTGCAAAATTTTTTCAGGGTGGATAACCGTCAGCAAGATGTCTTGAAACACTTCAAGTACAAACACTTTGTTGTTGAATTAGTTTTAAAAAAGTGGTTCACAACAAATGAGTCCATCCGACCCATTGATAAGAGGTGGAAAGGATGTGAAAGCTGATGACGGAGTCAATGTAGCAGAGGTATAGGTTAGAGGAAATGGCTTACTGGTCTTGTAGACTGATTGGGTTGGTCACTGGCCCTCCTTCTCAATAGGCCCTCAGTCAGTGCCAACTAGAAAAGGAAGCATTATACAATTACATATAACATATGGCTTTTCAACAGAGAGGGCCAGAGACCTCCAGGCATTGGCAAAAAAAAATTTGAAAATAAAAAAAAAAAATCGATCAAAATGCTCTTTCTACACTTTGAACCTATTGCTGAAATGGCATGACCTCAGCAGGTCATCACAGGTCTGCAGAAATGAGGTGAGAATTCTTGTCAAAAAAATCAGCGTTGACACTATTTTGGACGATATTTTATGCTTTCTGCTGGTGAAGATACATGTCAGTTACCAGTTAGTATTCAATGATAAAGCGTTCGGTGCTGGAAAGAAGAACATGTCAAAAAAAAATAAACAAATAATCTGCAAGTGAAGTTAGACATGCACAGTTGGCAGGGGATGACATTAACACTTTAACATTTAAATATTAAAAGGCAGCTGATGTAGCCTAACCTACAATGATAAACAACATTTAAACAAAACCAACAAAAAACAAAGCATTAATTGTGTGGCAAGGTAGAATGACAAAGCACCTGTTGACCTGATAAAAAACATTCAATGATATGTAAACTGTGAATTACTCCTCTACGATATCATCAGATGTACTTTTACAAGGTCACTATGTGTAATGATTTTAAAAAACCTTTACGAGACATAGCGGTGTTGTCCACGCTACAAAGTGAAAATCTGCAAGGTTTTTTTTCTAGCGACCTCTGAAAGGGCAGACTGAAAAATAATTTTGAATTTTTTTATTGAAGAAAACTACACAAGGTCTGTGTAGCTGGAACAGGGAAATGACTGAGGCTAGGGCTGAGCACAGGAATAGATGCAATCTTGATATGACAATTTACACATTATCACACACGCACTGAACAAAAAGTTTGCCAAAACAAACAAATCACTGGGAGGTCATCACTTCATCTCTGACATTTCAGTGTTTATTCACACAATCTGCCCACCGATGAAAACCCCGTAGCATCATCAGGCTGTGGTATTCACAGGACTCATCAACGCATATCTTGGGAGTGTACAGTTCTTTCAAGGCCTGAAAGTATTCATACTACAAAACCATCAGAAGAGCTTCTTAGTCGCGCTATAAATATACCTGAATTCGTTTTTCTTGAATGTGCACGCAGTAAAAATTGGAAAATAAGGCAACAAAAACGGCAATTTTTAAGGACCCATGCTAGGTGTCAACATATGCTACAATATTACCAGCTCAATATGGGAGTATTTATCTTTTATCAACAAGAGCTCTAGCATGATGGAAGTTGAACAAATGGCTTGATGACGTGCAAACACATACCATATTCAAGCCGTAATATTTTATTACATGCCTATTGACAGCTTAAATGGCAGGATATTTTTAAAAATTGGCAATTTTTCAAGTGACGCCATGATCAATTCATCCATAAAAAAAGCATTATGAAGTCAGTGAATTTTCCACTGATAGGATGTTCCAGGCGACTTTGCAGAATCCATCGGTGAGCATTCTAAAAATGTACTTTCCAAAAGATGTGAGTTCTGTCAGACTCCGTAATTTTCAGGCAACGAAGCGACAGTTATAAAGCAAGCCTACTTAACAGAGGGAAGGCATTGAATATACTCCCTGAACAGCAATGCATGGGTTTTATAGATCTTTGATAGCAAGGTGCCCACATTATCAGGAACACACAGACATAGGTTTGGATTTATGGTCTTGCACATCAAAAGAAACACCAAATGATTTTTAGGAAAGCTATGTTCAACTATTAACGATTCTTCAAATTTTACAAAAGATTTCCAAATATCTGACACTTTTTCTACACAGAAAAGATGTTCTTCTGCCTATCAGTTTTGAACACGAAATTTTTCCCAAATCTTCAACAAACTTGAAAAGCAAAAAAATACGCCATATAGATTCTTAATAACGGCATAAAATATTAGCTGATTTCTGTATTAAAGTTTTAACACTAAGAATCTTCTTTGACCATTGCTTTTTGATGGAATGATTCTCAAACAAAAAAGCACCAAGTGGAATGTTTCAAAGAAAATATAGAGTAGAGATGATGCATGGGTTACTGCAACTGTGAAATGACTTGCAATTACTGCAGAAAGCATAAAACTTTCAGAATGAGACACTGAAGTTTCTAATTTCAACTACTTTTCGTTTTATTAGAATATGAAATGCTACCGTTACTCTGACAAACGACACTGACACAAATTATACTTTTGAAGACAACACCGAGTGTTTATACAGTACTAGTGCAGGGAAACTTATGTTAGGGTGAAGCACTGATGTGGAAAGCGAACGTGTTGGTGAAATGCTTTACGCATGGCAGTGGGGTGTGGATACCAAGATAGGGGTAAATTTAGGCCTGGTGTTTGCTGACTTGAAATAGAATTCTAATTACCTTGGGTTGGAATGCACCGTAGGAACCAGAACTGAACGGACCGGCTGGCGTGACCGGAGCTGCCGCTGCCGCTGGAGAAGACCCTGGCCCGGTCATTGGCGAAATTCCAGGATACGGTAAGCCAAGCTATAAAAGAACACCAACACAATTAGAAATTCCCTGGTGAATGAGCAAGTCACAGGGGGAAGTGTATTTTTAGTCTTGACTATGCAAGGTACACCAAAGCTGTGTGAATGATAAGAGTATTTCATTTCAAGTATTGCTCATTAAACTGGCCGTGTCTCGGAGTCTAACAGAAACGTGGACAGGACACCTAGACAACCCCACAATTACTTACATTTAGTGGGTAAAATAGATTGTCCGTTTTGGGGTATTTATCAAACTGTAAGAAAAAAATTGCAGAGAGAGAGAAAAAGAGAGAGAAAAAAAGAGAGAGAGAGAAAGAGACAGATTAAGTTTTCTGTCGAGAATGGACAGCCAACGAAAAAGTTTATTGTCTGTGCTTGAGGTTTAGCCACAGTAGGAAAAGTTGGTTTTTACTTTATTATCGGGGAAAAATTTACAGGACAATCAAAGACTTGGAAGCATAAGCGGGACATAGAGAACAATTTTTTGCGGATTCACGAGAAGCAAAACATGTATGAACATACTATTTAACCCTTCATTGTTCAGCCAATCAGATCAATAAGACGTTCATTGACCCTGATTGACCCCGTCATTAATTTACATGAAACGCATGCAAAGCCACACAAGCTGTCACGAGAGGAAGACAGATTACAGTGTAGCCAGCATTCTACATTGTCATTGGGTTTGTTTTCATTTTTTTAATTAGTTATTTATATTTCTCTTAGCAGACAAGACACAGATGGTGCATGAATTTACTGTTCTTTTTTTTTCTGAAGGGAAAATAATATTTTTATGGGGATTACTGTTTACCCCCACAAAAAAAACTTGTCAGCAGTACAAGGGAGAATGAGGGGAAGGTAGGAGGGGGTCAATATTCAACTTCTTGGTTACAAACATAAATATACATTTCCTCCAGAGGCAGTGTTCAGAAGAAAAGCCCCTCTTTGTCTTTACGTTGATGTTGTAAAATATTCTCACTTATCATTCACATGATAAATGTTTGACAGGCAGAATAAACTTATAAGGCTCTCCTCGCAGGCTGTACATGTCCCCAAAGAAATCTAGTCAAAAATTAAGTTGTTTTCCCCTGTCTGGAAGTAGAGACTCACACAACATGCACTCTGATGATGTTTGTGCGCGTGACTACGCAATTTTTATCTTTTATCGAATCAGATATAAGCACGATCATTCAGAATTGTCATGATCAAGGTTGTGGAAAGACGATGTCTGGCGTGCAGGTGACTTTCCACTCCCTATGAGTGTCAATGATCATCTTGGAAATCGTTCAAGATCAGAGCACCTGGAATTACTACACTTCCCACGAAATTTTTGTTATATCCTTTGCCAACTGGCTTTTATAACTGGTCAGTAGACAAGCAACAGCTCTCTGATGGACCAGTGCATTCGCATAGGCTAATATTTTCCATTCATTCAAATTTCAAAAGGGTGCAACAGTGAGTGGCTGAACCCTTTGAACCCTGACCCCCTGGTGCACCGGTGACCCATAACATCATGCAGGCTTTATCCCTACACAAGCTGCACAGAAAGTTTACATGGCCATTATCTTTTCAGCTTGCAACTATTATCACAGTCAATTTATGAAATGCTTCATATTTTTCCAGGCAATAGGGCCACCGTACAGCAGTCTTACGGCCCTCTACATGATCCTTCCCTCCCTTGAGAACACAAATAGAATCTTCCTCTCACATCTAACCATCATGGTACTTACCACATGGGGTGCTGGCGTGGGTACCAAGGATGGAGGGGCAGCCATGAAGGAATGGGTGTGTTGATGCTGATGCTGATGCATGTGTTGATGTGTGTGCATCTCAGTCCTCATGTACGGAGGAGGAGGAATGTTTGCACTTCTGTCCTGCGATGCTAAGAACCTCGTGTTCAGTTCCTGTCTCAGTAAATCTTGTTGCGCTGCAAGAGAGAGAGAAACAGTGAAAAGTGAGATAAGAGAAAACATCACCTTTAGCACATTATTGAAACCCCTGAATCAGGCAAGTCAGTGTATTTGAGCACTGTAATGATATGATATCATGGTTTGAAAATTCTTTTGTTGGGAATAGTAGTCACATGATCAATGTGAAGCTAAGACGTGAAAGTCTGAAATTTGAAAAAGTAAAAGTACAAAGTAGTTCATTTTTACAACAACTGATAGGTTTGTGGTGGTAGTAATACACGGCTGTCCTGTACACGTAAAATAGGCTGCTAATTTGCTACATGACTTTTGTCATTTTGTAGCCAATATTGTCGCAAATATTCATCCAATTCATCTGAACACAAACTAATTTTCACCTCTTTTGAAAACTGACAAACGATTGATGAGGCAACTTCGTGCAACTCTTTGTCAGCTAATCTGCACTCAGACGACACAACATATTCACTTACTGGCACTGTGTTCAGGGTCTGTTTTACAACACAGCTCATACATAGGTCTATTTTCAAAGACAGCATAATTTATGATGCCACTGTATAAAAATAACAAAGCTTACAACAATATTGTTTTTTGCCTGATACTCATGTTTTTGACCCGATACTCAAAATAACATGGCTAGATGACCCATAAAAAAACACCAAAACTGTCATGCACACGTATGCCATAATTTTTTCAACAATTTGCATATTTTCAAACCCCAGGCATGTCTCGTACACTGACATCAAAAAACATTACATGCCAGCTTTGAGTCAGTGTATCTTTCTGTTATCCGCTATATCTTTGCATCAGTCCATAGTTCAATACTTTCTTTTTGCTATTTGGCCTGTCTATGCCAATTTTGGATGAAAAATTTACCTGATACAGCATGGTAGATTCTCAACGACATCTTAGTTCTATCATAACTATATAAGTAAATATTTGCCAGGTTTTTTTTTTGAAACTTGTCAGAAATGGGGAATTCTGTCTTTGTTACCACTGGGGTCATTACTGAAGCAATAAAATCATCAAGTACAGGATTCCAGTTCTCTAGGCTTTAGAAATATCCACAGAAGCAATATTTGTTCCAAATTCGTCACTTTTGAAGATGGCTACTAGGCACGTATATTACAATTCTCATACTTTTACAATATTTTGCTGGTATATTGCTTGCTGTGTGGGCTTATTTTGGACCTTGTGAAGCAAATGAATTTTCAGTCTCATTTCAGTGAAAATGGAAAATATAATTTTTTTTCCATGGAGTTAACATATAGATATTTTATACAAAATAAAATTTTAAATTGTCACAAAAGTAGTAAGTGAAACCTTGAGTCACTCCATGAGCTTCAAAATAAGCCCTCACAAGTGGTACTGTACACTAAACATGTATTGTAACAGTTTGACAGTCCAAATATCTGTCCCTGAGGCCCATCCTCTCTTATGGCTGGTACCCCTGTAAATTGTACTAGGGTTCCCCTGAGAATATCAATACAACTACTATTTGAGGTCGACAGAAATGGTAGCGAGATCCTCACACCATTTACCTATCTTCTAAAAATGTTGCAAAAACACTGTAGCTGCTACATATTTGCAAACCAAGGGATATAAACTGATGTCAGGATAGATGATCGGGAAGAAAAGAAGAAAGACACAGCCCAGAAGACTTACCTTGATAGCTAAGATTGGACTCACTGGTAAAACTATGCGGGGTTGCTGGAAGTGGTAATGCTGTCGACGTCAATGGTGGTGGAGGCGGCAATGGTGATGCGAACATATTATGCTGATTCTGAGGAGGGGGAGGCGGCGGCGGTGGAGGCGGCGGCGGTTGTGGAGGAGGATGCGGCAGTGCGGCGGGGGCTACCGCCGGAGAGTGAGAGTATCTGGGTGGGTGAGAGGAGGGTAGAGAGAAAGGAACAGACGGGTTGGAGTGCCGGTGAGGCGGTGTACTGTACGAGGGAGTGACAGTCCCGGCGGCACTCGATGGAACTGTGTTGCTAGTAGCGTTGTTGATGCAGCTCTTGCTTGTTACAATACTGGTAGTCGTGGTACTGCAAGATAAAAATAGCAGAAAAATGCTTTATGGTCACAATGGCTGGATAGTTTCTCCAGCTTTCTCTTTTTTGTCCTACCACCTCCATATCTGCGGAAAACAAATACACTCCTAAAAATACGTCGGCCGTAATTGCTGCAGGAACTCTGGCTCCTAACATAAAGCCATTTCAAACGTGACATGTTTCACAGGCATTCTGAGTCCATACTTGGAGCAGCTGAGCAACAAATGAACTATTATATTTAAACTGCTGATTTCTGCTGGCATTCAAGTCTATTGAAGCATAGTGAAAAATGAGACGACTGTGAACATATGATGGTACACATGTCTGCTAAATTAGTAAGTCATAGCACGGCCATAATTTTGGGTACTGGTAGTCCTATCTACAGGCTACTGTACATTTTTTTGTCACAGGACATCTTGTACAGAAAAAAAAAGGGAAATGTTGCATACAGCATTATCCAATCAAACATTCATTACAATATTTAAGCTTCTTGTCGACTGTCAGTTGCTGCGAACAAAATGCATTTTACTGAATATAAACAGCTTCTTGTACAAATTTTAAAGGGCACTTTTCTTTGTTGCTGACCTTTTACATGGAAAAGACGCTGTTATTATCATACTGTTTTATTTTTTTAATGCCACAGCATGGTAACAGAAGGGAGGCAAATAGGTGTTGTTACATGACTATCAACCTTACTGTTGACCCTTCATTTGCAACAAATGTTGTTTTCTGGGGAGGAACTGACCTCTTTTATATTTTTCATGATCTCAGTTCAGCAGTGGCTGCTGTGGAACTGAATGTGGGGCTACTTGTCCTTGTCGTTGTTGGTGGAATCAGAGGGCCAGAGAACAATAGTAACGATAACACCTTTCCATGGCCACAGTTCCTGCAGTTGAATATACGCAAGCTTGGGTGGTTCACCGCACGTGGGAATGAATTTGGACGGAATACCCAGCAACCGATAACTTGAAATGGAACTCCTCCCTTGGACCCTTCACCACCATGGTTTGGCCAACAAACCCATTTTTATCAAGGTTGATCGTGGACTTGTTTACAGGGAATTAGGGGTGAAAAGGTTGAACGTATGGGATTGGGGGTTACACTTTGATCCTACCCTCCTGTTGCTGTGTACAGGTCTATTAACCTGACAGGGTTAACCCTTTCATCATCATGGTTTGACCCAAACCAATTGTTATCAATGGTGAGTGTGGACCTGTTTACCAGGCATTGGGGGTGAGCAGGTTAATATATGTGTGTGTTGATACTTGAGTTATTCTAGAGCAGGGGTTTCTTGGTTTGGTCAGATTCTCAATTTTTTTATTTTTCTAGCACTTACCAACACTCAAAACAAAGGGTGGTATCATGGTCAGACAACTAATATTTTCCTTCATTAAGTGAACAAACTGATGCTAAATTGTCGAGAGAATTGTTAAATATCATAATTGTTAAATATCATAATATCTAAAATTTACAATTTCCAAAGTTGTTCTATTGCATGTTTCCCATTGACAGCTTTACAACTGTAAGTATTACAATGTAAGTACCAGTACAACAAGTATGACAATAATTTGTCAAGCTATTGCAGTGGCCTTTTATCAATCAGAAGTAGGTTTGGAGAAACCAGATATGCTTGACACTAACAGACACATTCAATTTAACCAAGTCACTGAAACACACACTTCAGCTAAGTAAAACATGCCTTGACCATCATGTGGTTGTTGCTATGTATAAGTTGTCCATCTTTTAGTATGGTAAGCACACGCTAGATTTTTATTTTTTGTTTGTTTTTTGTTTACTTGTTTATTGTTGTTGTTGTTGTTATTTGGGGGGCAGGGGGGGTTATCTGACCTAACTTCCTTAACAGCGGTTGAAGCTTATCAGAAATGATGATTAATTACAGTGAGCCGTACATGGCAACTGGCTGCTTTAAGGTCGGCTGCAATTATGCTCAAATGGATCAGAAATATTTTAAAGGAGTCAAATGACAAACATAGATGAGAATTATCAATATGAGCAAATTTGTTTTTCCACCGGCTAAACTAGTTGTCTTTTAGTATTGGAGCTCTATTAGCTGTAACTATTGATGATTTTTTCAGTATTTTTGTCCCATCTGTAAGAAACATTTTTTTTGTGTTTTAATCCTAAAATTATATGAAAAATGTCAATGTCACGTGTTCAGCTTGTCAATACAGTGAGTTAGTGTGTGATGTTGAAGCTTTGATATTGGTGACAGCTAATTCTGGTCTGGACTAGAGTTCACTTGTACCAGTAAAAATACATCAGGGTGGGTACATCAAGGTCTCAATTGACATTCATATAATGCATGATATAAATTATTTTAAGTTATGTGTTGACTTTGCCAAGGTCCTTTCATGATACAGAAAAACACCAAAACAACCAACTATCTCCCTTCAAAGTATTTTTACTGGCACGAAGTAAAATTTAATGGGTGTTAACACTGTTTTCTCCTGAATTTGTTTATGTTGAGGAAATTTGGTGCAAATGTGTAAATAACCGTAAGGTCTGATACCCACCTTGACCAAGTCGGCGGTTTGGACAGCGTAACCGCTGACAACCTCTCCTTTTCCGGTTCAGGATTTGAAGAGTTCAGCGAGGGATTTAACCCCGAATTCGGAGTTGAATTCAAATTGGAGTTCAAATGGGGGTTAAGGTTGTTGGAGTTCACGCCGGAGCTTAAATTGGAACTTGAATTTGAGTTTATTGTCTGTCGACTGACGGCGTTCTCCGTGAGGGGAGATTCATCGCGGCTGTTGGTGGTGACATTGGTTTGCAATGGCTGTGGCTTTAAGTTGAAACCTGGTTCTCCTGGAAAATTTGAAAAAAGAAAATGACAAATTGTAAATTTTAAGTCTTCTCTGTTTGTTAACTTTTTTAAATGAGCAGAAAATAAGAACATCAACAGTCATCTATTAAGGAACAGTGAAAAGTATAAAACAGAGTGTTTCTCAACTCCCTACAAACACACTTAAGTAATGATTGGCGAAGAAGACACAGACAACTTAAGAAACAGACAGCTTCTTCAAATGTTGACATATGACACTGCAATGTATCTCAAGAAACTATTAAGAGTGACATTCAAGGAGACAGAATGAGTGTTGAAACTGCCTTATCTCCGGTACAAATCCATGAACAGTGTCCAGCGTACACTGCCATCAAACGGCGCTGACAAGTGTGGCGAAATGACAGAGTTAAATTCCATGTAAATGCTTGTAGTATGACCAATGATAACATTGAGTAGACACTGTTGAGTCATCGCGCCGATATTTACAACTTGTGAGTCTAAATGCAGGCATTCGCTCTCTCTCTCTCTCACCAGACTTGAATGATGGCGGAAATTTTTAGCAGCAACCGATGTACAGCCTTTCAAGCCATGCCGCTCTGAGCCGCATACTGGCCATACCAAGCGTGTTGAAGCCCCTATCAAAGAACTTCTCAACAGCCACTTGAGAAAATACCGAATGAAACATGTGCAACTGTTTTTACCTTTGACCCCAGTAAAACTTATCTCATGAAATGCTGGAAACCGGAGACGAGTTCAAGAGGAACAGAAAAAGAAAAGTTTCCATCTTCTGAACCTCTTAACCCTGCATTTGTCAGACAAATTTCTCGTAACCTTAATCAATTCTTTATGGAGGGTCAGACAGACTACTTAACAAAAGGGTGGGGCAGCACCCAGCTCTTTCACAGAGCATCACAAAATTACATTTTCAGAAAGTTTGCCTACAGCTATTGATGTCTCGTAGATTTTCACTTGCCTTTGTTTGTTTCGTTGTTTTTTTGGCTTTTTTTTAAATGGGCTCCTTTGTTTGAAGAAAAAACAACCTTATTTGTTTGAATATATTGTAAAAGGTTTTGTGATGTTTGTCTACTTCTACATAAATATCATGGACATGAAATTCACGGAAACTTACGACCAATCTAACTAATTTCAACAACAAATGACCTTAAAATTAATTTTCCATGAACAAGAAACAGGGACTTCCTTTTGCATAAAAGATGAACAAATTATAAGTTCATTAAAGCTTCTAACGATTAATTTTTACGAGGCCCTGCACGTAAGTATTAGCAAGCTTTGATGACAGACAAAAGCTCCACGTAAGGCAGGCTTGGTCATATACAAGTCTTCTTGAAAATGGCTTTTCACACAAACAAGAGACACTTGATTAGCAATGAGCCTGTTGAAGGGTAGATGGATGACCCAGAAAACTGGGTTATCAACAGACTGGTGCATTGTCCCTGTTAATCAAACTGGCCAGGTCAAAGTTGAAAGTTTACACTGAATAACAACTCTGAATTGATCCAAATACAGTGAAACCTGTCTAAACCGAACACTGTCTGAACTGGAAACCTGTCTAAACTGACCCTTTTCCAAGTCCCATTCTGATAGAATTCTATGTTAAAAGGACCTCTATAAACCAAACACCTCTCCAAACCGAACATTTTTTTTAGTCCCAGTAGGGTTCGGTTTAGACAGGTTTTACTGTATGTATAAAGATTTACATTTTTTGTTGAAGTTATTTATTTATTGTTTTATGATCTAGAAATTCCAGACTTCATGCCCGTCTTAATTACTTGTTATATTCACATTGCCTGCACACGAGGCTATCGCATACTTTGCGATGAGTTACAGCTTTGGCTCAATGAGTGGGATATCGCCTTTCATTGATCTGGCCGACGAGAATAAATACTTATGAAAGGCCAATTGAAAAGGCTAAACAGGGGTTAATATGCACAGGATTAGGGTGATGCTGAATAGACCTTGCTACTGTTTCGGAGTCTAACTGAACATCTGTGCGCAAACTGCAAAACCAACCAAGCCAAAATCGTCGACATCTCGTGATGATACAGGTTGTAATTTATGTTTGGAGTAGGCTTGTCAACAGCTCTTGTTTGTAACCAGTTGATTCACTTGTGTGGGGAGAAATTTGAGATGTCTGCAGCATGCACGGATCAATTTGCATATAGAAAAAAAAGATGCTTCCCCTTCTGAACTACCAAAGGGCATATTATTTTGAAGAATACTCAGTTAGAAAACATTCAATACGGGTCATCACAACTGACTGTCAGTTAAAGATGGAATAGCTTTAATTTTAGATATAATTTCCATTATTTTGGTTCCACAAAACAAATACTTCTACTTAATTTTCTCCCTAATTTATAATGAGGTATAAAGTATGAGCCTTGCGCCCACACAATGCTTTGTGTACAACATCCAATATCATTGTCGTTGACAAATGAACTTAGACAAACTGGATTCAGTTGTCAACAACAACAATATCGGACACTGCACACACTAAATATATCAACTTGATTTTTTTTGGAGTGGAATGAGAAATGCCTTTCAGAGACACAAGAAAAGTACCAGAAAACACGCCAAAAGGTAAAATTAATCAAGCTTTAAAGGACTGAAAGTATTCTTGTTGTAGGCTATCCTGACGAGATCATTATGACTAGAGTTTCGGGGTAAGTATTCTTTTACGCAGATGTATCTATGCTTGACAGAAGAACTGGTAGTTGAAACAGCCTGCTGTAGAGGCTAAATTGAAAATAAAATACCTCAAGGACATTTGTTGATCAGTTAGAATGGCACAGTATGTTCTCCAAGAAGGGCTGCTTTGATCTCAAAACTAGCCAATGGCTTTTTCACTTTATTGTCAGCGATATTTTTGTACCATTTACGTGCTCCAGTCCACTTGAATTTGTGAAGAAGGAATTTTCAAAAGTACAATAAAGGAGACGCTCCTATCAGCTGTGGAATGAAAGCTGCTTCTAATATTAAAGCACCTTCCATTGTTTTTTGCCCGGTATTTTCAGACGCTGAGTACCAGCATATGTTGGTGTAAGGACCACACTCAAAAGTGCAAAACGAGCAATGGTATTTTTTATTTGAATGAAAGCAAGAGCAGTTTCAAGCAAGCACTGGTAGGGAAAAAAATGGGGGTAAAATGATATTCTACTTGACATTCAGAGTGAAAAACTTTCATACTTACTCCTGTTTATAGACGGCGAGGCCCTGAATAAATCCGATCCACCATCTGATGCCTGCAATGAACCAGACACACTCTAGTTAGAATTTCTCTTTTTCGCCTGATTAATATGAGTAACGAATGTGGTGCTTAACCTAATACTTAATGCAGCTTGCAAAATGATCTGGAAATGAAATGATTAATTGGGTCAAATGACATCACTCTAAGATGGTAAGAGTGAAATATTACCGACCGCCCTGAAGTGAGTAATTCAAATCAGTTACAACTGCTTAACTCAAACATCACATGGTTGGTCCAGTGAGGCAAGTCAATTCACTGAGAATGACTCGCCAGTACAAATATATGAAAAAATACTGAGGGACATCTCTAAAATAAACCAAAGACACCCCCAGACAAAACGCAATGAAGATGGACATCGCAAGCTACCTTTTGCCCTCCCCAACTGCTCATGCACTGTGCAGCGACAAAAAAAACTGTAACAATGATTTTAAATGCGGATACAAAAGAAAATGCCAGCAAAGGATTTTCCATCAAAGGAATTTCCCATTTATTTTTCGAAACGTTCAGCTACTGCCGTGTTTGATACACTCATGATGAACAAACCTCGCTGTACAGTTGCATAGCACACAGACTACAAAATGATAACCTGGACAGTAGTACTAGAAATCACACTCCATCCATCAAGCAACTTTGACTGCGCTGTCAAACTGAAGGCCCTGGCCACACGGGTGTTGGTAATCTACACTGACATAATCAACATTCCAATTTTAAAGATCATTTTTTTTTGTTGATTTCATTTTTTGCTTCAAGGCTGCCTGACTTGGCTTATTAAATTATCACCAAAATTGAACTTCTCCGGGTGTTCATGAGAAAACAGAAAATTAATTACAAGTATCTACAAGGATCCTATTGACGGCGATAAAGAGTCATCCCGACAGCTCCCCATGCTATATGATTGGATGCCGCTGAGGCAAGCTAAAACACAAAAACACGCAAAAAATCCTCCTGAATGTCAAACCACTCAGTCTCTTTTGAAAGACGAACTTTCCTGACTTGAAGGAAATCATTACAAAATCTGAAATACGCCATCCCTTCAGGGTGCTTTCACATCTCAGCGCTAGGCTTTCAGCTGCAACATCTGGTATCAGATAGACATCTCTCATTTCCCTTCACAACATCCAGCTCTCCAGTCAACAACCATATTAACATCACAGCCCCGGCTTTATCGTCTATCTTATGTGTGCTTTTTATCCGACTATCTGTCTCTGTGATGGCTTAATCCTGGCCTTCCAATATGCGCTGATCTAATTGTTCTTATCACCATTTTTATCAGATTCTCCTGGTAGCCTGCGACTGGGAGAGGGGGCTCTTATCTTTGCACGGAACTCAAGAACCGACTGACCCGGGTAAATTCATGGACATAATTATTATTATTACATTTTAAAAAATTAATATGGCAATTTAAGGGCAATTATAAACCTGTAATAGTTTGCATAAATTTTTAAATTTTGTTGCAAAAGAAACTTCAGAAAGAACTGCAAAAAAGACAAAACTGGTCATCAAACTTGATTATAAAAATCTTTTATCCTCCGTTTGGTTGAAAGCTAAGCAACTACTGTACAACTGATGTGCGCAAATCAAGCTCTATCCTCTCAAAACACCAAAACATGCAAATCTTCCAAAAGTAATGATGTTTGAATATTTTGGATATGAGAAAGGAATACAGTATTCCTGGTAAAGCAAAGAGAGGTAGCCTTGCCAATTTCATGTTTTACTTATTGCAAGACACTGTATGTTGTATATCTGCTCCAATGGTTGGATTGAAAATTCCGTTACCCTGGCCACCACTGAAAAAACCCTGTACACACTGACTGCAGGTCATTACACTGTATTTGGATGCGGAGGTTTGGTAGGTGTGCTTTCATGAACGCACAAAAATATCTCTCTAAGCAACAGTTCGCATTTCCATTAATTTTCTCCGAAAGAAGAGAAAGGTTTCAGACTGCCATTGGCGCACACCAGATAAACTATACACATTTTGTGCATCTCTGAAATTTTGTGATAAAAGGCAGATACTAACAGATATTGTGCCTGCAGTGAAAAGCATGCTTCACAAAAAAAATAATACAAATTTTCATTTTTGCCCATAACCAAGCTCATCTCAAAAATGCGTGTCAAGACGAATGACTTTTCTCTAAAAATTACTGAAAGCTACATGATATGTACCGGTCCACGACAAATAGCACAACTCAAAGTCCCGGAAGCACATTAGCCACATGAAAGTAATTTTGGAGGTTTTATGTGTGTCCTTTTTTTCTTGGGAGGGGAGGTGATGTTCTTTGTCTTCAAATAAAATAATTGGTAAAATGTGCATGTCGATTCAACAGCATAAAAATACATTCCAGCTTTTCAGAAAATCAGATGATATCTTGAATAAAATGAACAGAAAATCACACAGAGCACTGTGTTATAGCCATCTCAAATATCATCATTTACTTGTGCTGGGATCATTATGCGAAATACCCTAAAAAATTTTCCAGCAAGGAACTTTTATGATTGCCATTGATGGACTGTGCAGTAGATATGTCTTCCTATTTAACAGGGTCAATTTTTTGGAAGTACTGCGACAGACAGCGTTCATCTAGATTAATGTGATTTTC
Source organism: Ptychodera flava (assembly GCF_041260155.1). Classification (NCBI taxonomy): domain Eukaryota; kingdom Metazoa; phylum Hemichordata; class Enteropneusta; family Ptychoderidae; genus Ptychodera; species Ptychodera flava. Next base: position 18,294,456 of record NC_091939.1, on the reverse strand, counting down.
TGAAGAGAAGGACCACAAGTCTGCAGGGCATTTAATTACAGAGTTCTAAAGGCACAAAAACAAGCTATTTGGAAGTACGGTAATACCCAGCACAGAGCACCATGGGACCAGCTCTGTAGTATCTGGTTTCATGCGGCTGATACATTTGTTATGGCAAAGTGTGGTTGTCGTGTCATTGTCATTGAGTGGGCGTCAACTTTTAATTTCACCTGGATGTCACTCAATCCTCACTTGATGAAACGAAAACACCACCGTGGGCTCAGTCAATACATGTACGGAGCCTCCTCCTCTTCCTCCTCCTCGCACAGACAAGATGAAAACATCTGACTTAAATGAAGTGAGAGACATTTCAGTCAGGCAGCAGCCGGGACAGGAAACATTCAACGCTTTTGCGAACAGACCGTGTCCACAGAGTAATAACACGTGAATGCAATTCCATCACTAATAAATTGAACTTTTCACGTTGTTCTCAAGAGAGCACGAAAAGCAGAAAGAATCATGATACATGGGACTTATTTACAACATGGAAACACGTCTGGCTATCTATTATCCTCGCGCTCCAGTACGAACCCTGACGAACACCAATGTATTATTTATAATGATGCAATTCTACAGAGATGGGACTTGTTATCTCAACAGTAAAGACGATTGATAGTTCTGCTTCTTTGATATTTCCACAATGAAGCGGGATGTTGGACGACTCGACCCAATGAAGTATACATCCAAGCGAATTGACAGATGACTCCCAAACTACTACAGCTAATTATCTGACAATTTGCCCAATACACTCGTCGGCTAATGTACAGGTGCCTCCAATACAATTTATCAACGACTCCAGTCCTCTAGGGCCCTGGTACAACTATCTGCGTAATAAGGACTATTAATGAAGTCTTCTATCTCAATTCCTATCTTAAATTTGGTAACTTCTATCTTGTACAATCAGGGATAAATCACCAAACGGCGATAGTCTCCGCTGACTCGGTTTGTCTTCTTTATCAGTGGCTATGAATAATGAAAACCCTGGCTTGCCTATAACTCTTCCTGCAGACTATAATCAGATCTTCGATGTTTGGAATAAGAAAATAAGAAATGCAAAGTTGAAACCTTCAAGAGATAAGCCAGGAGTTTGTCGTGTGCAGAGAGCAACTACAAATTATAGTTTTGTTTCTCACATCTGACTCAATTTTTTTTAATTTTTTTTTACCAAGTGTTTCACTAATTGGAATCAGTGTCCTCCTCCTGTGGTTTTGAGTCTGTCTTGGCAGCATTAAGGGATAAGGCCGTTACATATGCCTTTAGGGTGAAGCTTAGCGTGGGTTTACGATGTCATACAGAGATTTCGCTTGGAAAAACTTGATCCATACTGGGAAATCTGACCGCAGCAATACCAGCATGGCTTGGCAAGTCTGCACTCTTCTATCTCCAATGGAAAAAATACAGCTATATAATACAACCAGCATGTGACAAAACCCCCATTTTCAAAGTTAACGACCCTCCGGCATCTCAAATAAATCATTTACACTGTATTTGTCAGGGAAACTGTTTCTAAATTAATACAATTTATCAGTTGCTCATTATCCCTTCCACAGGGAATAGATATTGATTATTAAGTCTCATTTTATTTCTGTACTTGCGCCGTTCTGACAAAATTGGGGTCAGTGATCTCGCTATCCGGAGATAAAACACGTCGAATATTCAGTCTGCAGAGAATTTTTAACATTTTTACCCCTGTACATGATAATCACCTCGGCTCTTGCATAACCAAACATACTGTAGTCAAAACTATGTATTTGAAAATAAAATAACGGTCTTTGATGATAGTATTTTGCCTTTCCCCTACTATACTCCTTTACATTATGATCATCTAAAAGCAGAGAGAAAAAAAATGCCCTTTTCTTCGCTTTCAATAAAATACTTCTTTGCCGGGGGCCAGAGGCATCAAATGACTTGCCTTATTGTCAATTTTGATATCATCAGCCTGGCCAAGAAAAGCGATATCACTTTCACCGTTCATAATTCATGATATCTTCTGCATTATGTGGGGGGGGTCTTTTCCTTTTGAGAGAGTCACAATTTTCCTTTCGATGATCCGAAATTTCCAGAGCGAGATGAGCGATTATGTTTTCAGGATTGCCGGGAGCGGTGACACAGCTACATGGGGAAGGGTCAACTGATGTGATAGTACGGATGAAACCCAATGCAAATCACAGTCATCTTCAATAACAGGCAATGCAAAGAGAAGTCTTGGATTTTCATCTCCGAGTCACTTTGTATCAACATCCAATTTATATGTAGGAGAGAGATGGGAAAACATTCATGGATAAAATCGATGATACATGACACAGCCGTGACTTTAATTATTCCCCCGGATCTTGAGTCAGTAGCGGCAAAAAAATTACTGTTCTATTATCTCATTCCCAGAAATTAAAATTTAATAACTAATGTCTGATAAACAGCATCAAAATTTCAATATTTTCATTGCGCAAGATGTGTAAGTGCATTCAGTAATGCAATTTCTGATATTGACACATAACGGGGGAATAAACACATCGCTAATCAGATTGGGTATTTTTTGCAAATCCAGGGGATCTGGATAAAGCTCCCTAGGGTGGCATAAAACAGTGGAGTGGAATATGGAAGCTAGACTTCTGGGTCTCGGGGGAGTGTTACAACACTGTGGAGACAGAGGATAAACAGTCATAATGAATAGCTTCATTTACAAAGTCATTTACCAACCATAACTTTCTGCAAACCATTCTGATTGTGTAGCAATATTAAATTGAACTTTACGACCATGCCCTAATGCATGGAAATCAACATTTAAATTGTTAAAGACTAAGAAAAATTGTACCATAAAGCTCACACTAGTAAAGAAATTAAAGCATAATAAATGTCTGCACTTAAAAATCCACCGCACGGAAAGACCATCAAGCAACCACGCAGTCCTAATACTACTATGACATGGGCAGAAGGCATATCGATTCCCCCTAAACATGCAGCCAACTTCATTCCAATTCCACAATGATTTAAACCCATCTGCAATTTGAACCACGAATTGCAGTATCACGGAGTGTCAATGCTGTCAATTATTGCTCTGACAGTACAAAACCACAGTTTTGCAATTGCCATGGCTATTAGGCTGACCGAAATACCTCTTCCACAAGTAATCCCTGTGGGCTCATGCACATCAGGGGATTGTAGAACAGCAATGCTAGTATGTCAGCGCAGCAGGCACACCGGGTAGGGATAGAGAAGGTTTTATGCATATTTCAAGAGACTATTGCGCAACACCAGATGCTGAGTTGGTAGCATAATGTGAAATTAGAGACCAAACATAGCAGTAAATTGCAATACTACAATAGATGGTGGCAATTTTATGCAATTTTTCAAGAGGGTAGTTTTAACATCGACTTACTTTAAATTTGATATTTCAAAAGTGAGATCGTATCAATCATTTTCAAATACCCAAGAAACACAACTCAAATGGCAGAGCTACAAAAGTTTTAATTTTAACGACACGTATTAAAGTATGAACATCTGTTTTACTCTATTCAAAAGCATGGTGTACGATATGCGTAATATTTAATTTTGTCATATTCAACTATTTAGACTAAATAACGGGAAATAGACTGAGAAAGGTTAAAACGCGACAAAGCTGCTCACTTTAGACACTTTGTCAATTATGTATACTTATATTTGTTTAAGCTTCTTGAAAATGTGGGCAACAATAATGTTTTCGACCCAATGATCATATACAGCAACAATGTCATACACTTGTTTCTCAATAAAGGTAATATGAATGTGCCAATATGGAGAACTATTATGAAATTATATTAAAAATGTTTCTGACTTGATATGAGTAAGAAATAGTGTGCTAAAACTCTTAAAAAGAGGAATGAATATATAACATGCTGCAAATGTTTTAAAGGCCCTGAAGGTGTGAAACAATGCACTACAATGTATTGTGGGTGTGAAACGATGTGCTACAATGTATCATGGTGTTGAAATAATGTGCTACAATGTATCATGGGTGTGAAACAATGTATAACAATGTTCTAAAATGTGTTACTGGTGAGAAACTATGCTACAATGTATCATAGAAATGAAATAATGTGTATTTTAAATGGGCAATGAGTAACAATGTGCTACAATGTCTTATGGATGACAAACAATGTGTTACAATGTATCATAGGAGTGAAACAATGTGTATTTTAAATGGGCACTAACATTGTGCTACAATGTGTAGAAACAATGTGTTACAATGTATGTTTGTGAGAAACAATGTGCTTCAATGTATCACGGGTGTGAAACAATGTGTATTTTAACTGGGCAATGAGTACAAGAGGAAGTTGCATGTAAACGCTATTTGAAAAGTGAAATCGGTACATGAGCAGGGCTAAGTTTGGTTAACACAGTACCGGTACTTCATGGTATGAGCACATATGGGCAGCACATATGAATCAATGATGTATTGGATCACACTGACTGGAGCAAACATATTAAAATTGATGCATAACAAACTCTGTATCTGTTATCACTGAGTTATGTTGTTATTTGAGAGAATGTGTCCCACAAATCTGAGTGATGAGGATAGGTTTGGATAATAGTTCTAACTCAAATACACATGAGTTGTTTCAACAGCTGGAAGATTTATCAGAAGTTGAAACAAGAGGTCCATTGAAGTAAAGAAGCAGAGGTCAGAATTTCCCACTCCGCAGACTGAGACACATTTAAATCCCAAGCGGAATTACTCCAATGCATGCAATACGACATTCTACACGTTGACTGCCTTTGTAATGCGAAATTTGAAGTGGACAAATTGTCAATGCAAACTAATTGCCACAGTGCTACCGTTGAGACGTGACTTCATACAGACCATTTGGAACAGTGGAGCCTCTACATTGATGATGTTAGATCATGTCAAGTTGTTTGCCACAAATGGCGCTGCTGAGGGGACCTGTTCAGCTGAATTCACATCCCAGTATTGAATTAAGTGAAGGACGTTGCATACTGATAATTCGTCTGAGCGCCACTATGCATATAAGTATTCTTGGGTGTTGGCTTGACAAGTGACAAGATTGGTACAGCAGAATGAATCAGCTACTGGAGGTGTGGGAAAATATCATCTATGTGGTAATGCTGCCCACTGCAAATTGGCAAGCAGCTCCTCTGATTAATACAAATAACATACTGCAAGTTTCTACAAACAGCACTGACTTATCCAAGATAAACTACATGTAAAATATCTGAAAGTATAATATTCTCAGTTTCTAGCCTGCGTTCTATACTTCTTTTCACAACTGTCTTATGCATGTTTTCTTCTGCTCTACATATTGTTGGTTATAAGAATAGCAGATACAGATGATAAAACCCTGCCCAGTTTGCTCACTGCATTCCTTCTTTAGTTATTAGCAGTAAAATCTGACAAGCATTTTTGTGTACCGGGAAATTTTGACCTTTTAATTAATTTGTCATCACTCATAATTTGCACCTTTATCAGGATAGTTGAGCGTGTGTAATGCTGAGGAGAAAAAGAAGCCGATTACAGCAGAAGATGTTGACATCGACAACAAAATTAAATTTCAAGATGTTTGAAGACGACAGAAGTAAAACTATGGTTGTACTAGCACACACGAAGAACTATCTCATCTATGTATGCTATGACTTTTTGGCCTTTGACATGTGTAACTCACGCATCCATCAGTCTCAGATATCTGTATCAAATCAACTAAAAATGTCTATTCCTGTAATTTCAAAAAACGTGCTAGTAGAGTGGGAGTTAATACGACAAAGTACAATTTTACACTAACACAATTCTTTGCCCTCATAAAGATTATATGGCGTCATTTTGAAAACTGAATGGAAAATGGCATCCACTATCTCCTCCGCTGAAACAAAAGATAAACATGCTGATTTCAATGCTCCATTAATTGTAACGAGCTAGCATGAACCACTTCCATAACAAGGTACATGTAACACTGAGACAATTCACCACAGATTAAATATCTTTGAACTTGCAGTACAAGACAAACCATGGACGATGGTTTGTACGCACAAGGCACTCTTGACAACATTAAATCCTCGATACTTTCTGCATGTCAGTTAAAACATGCCACTAACCCGAGGTCAGCAACTGCAGTCCATAACTTCACTACCAAGCTTCATATAATTTACGTTCGTTCAAAATAATCCCACAGATGAATAAGAGCTAAAAATATCAGGCTTCTTGTCTTGTACTTCTGGTCAGTTATAGCTACTGTGTGTAATTTAAGCTTTATGGCTATTGAACTGCCCGAGAGGTAGGGTATTTCACAGAACAGTATCAATGTACCATGTAACATGCTCATTTCAGATAGCCCTATAAATTCTCTCCTCTCTCTAATGCCCTCTTTTTTTACAACCCACTTTACATTCATCGCTGGTCAATTTTACAAGGCTGAGTCAATACAGGAATTCAATAGCCAATAGCTGGAGGAAATATCATCAGTAAACCCCTTGTTGGCGACGCTACGCACCAAATGAAATTCCTCCACCTCTCTTGCTACTCTCCTTAGGGCTATTTACCGAGATTTTGTAGGCATCAACCTTTTCCAATTACCCTATCCAGGGGGCATGAAACGCCTCTCTGACTTCTTAACAAAATGTCTGCCCTGTACTTATACAAACACCATATAATTACGAAAAACAGTTCCATGCTTTTCCTGAAAGCATTTTCTCAAAAGTTCTGGATTCATATCCATGACATTATGTATATTCGTTGGGCGACACTACAAAAATGCGTCAGATACTTACCGGGCCAACTGCATGGATGTGGTTGACAGGTGTTGAAACAGAGGCTGAAATGGCAACACTGCTGGTCAACAGGGTCAAAGTTCACACTGGGGTCAACAGATCAAATGCTTTTCTTTTGTGAGCCACAAGGTTTTCAATTCCAAAACAAACACGGCTCCAATCTTTCACACTGAGAAAGGTGGTGTAATTTAGAAGTGCTTGAGGGAATTGTAAATCCTCAACAAATTTATCCAGCCTTTGTGCCTAAAACCAGCAACAACCTTCTATGCGGTGTCCCAGCAACCTCTTAGAAGTAAAATAGTTGGAATTTCATAAGCCTGAAATCAAGTCTTTCAATTAAATAGGAATTGTCACCAATATCATCATCATCATCATCATCATCACTATTCCAATCGTTGTCGACATCGTTGTGATCACCGTGATCATCATCATCATCATCATCATCATCAACATCATCATCATCATCAACAGAAAACTAACAATTTCCATGTTGGGAACATGGTACGAGAGTGTCACTGCCGTTTTGATATACATAAAGCATTGACTATTTTTGCACATCAGCCATTTAAAAAACAGAAAATACAAAAGTTGAGAGATCATAAAAGATTAAAACTGCTAAGAGTTAAGTGGCCAGGAGAAGTGGCAAACCAGACAGTGGCTTTACTGGCATGAAGCCTATAGCTTCACATATTTGCAGAAGAAAAATGATCAAGTTGATGAATTATGTCTGAGCGAAGTATAATTCTGAAAAATTGGTGTGAGCATGATCAAGGAGAGAACCCTAAATGCAGAGGAATCTTTTTGTGTTACTTGATATACTTGATAAAACATCCAAGATTGGACAAGAGTATGCTCAGGGAGTTGACTCACCCTGACAGATATAAAACATACAAACACGCCTGACGAACGCTGAATTGACCTGAAAAGCTAGAGATGAGATCAGTGTTTGGGCACCTCGGATCTGTATGTACGGCTCCATCTAATTAAGATAGCATCTCATCAGGATGCGTTAATAATTTAAAGTAATGTTGACAGAATTTTAACATCGTAATTTAGTTGATAAATAAGATGCGGTTATCAAGAGAGTTGAGACGATATTGAAAGTCAGTCGGGGGATTTGCTCCGACTGATGATCACAACATCCATGACACAATCTCTATCTTCATCATGTTTCACATTACTCAACCCAAAGAAAACCAGGGTAAACTTGCAAATTGACATGACTGCTCAAAAGGGCGAGTAACAGCAGCACTTCTGTGATTAACGTAATATGCCCTTCAAATGCGAAAGTCAAAAGGCTTCACAGAGGCACATTTAATACTAAAAGGAACTTTGAAATACTGGCTTTTTTTAAATTACTAATTTGAAAATTGCTACTTCAAAGCAAAGTTGTCGGTTGAAAATTCGACTGACTAAAATTTACCAGTCCTTGAAAATCAAAATTGCTTGGCATTTTCTGTCACAATACAGGGAAGCGTTGAATCTATATTATGAAAAAGAAGTGACAGTAGCCCACCTATTTTTTCTTCACTTTTCAAAAAGATTTCACACAAGAGATACAATAGATAACATGTTGAATACTTAATTATCTGAAAATTACAAAATTAATCTTTGATATCAATAGTGGAGTAACCAATAACAATGAACATTTTTTAACTCGATCATTCTCTAAGCAAAGTTGTATCATGTGATTTTATCTTTGGCGTTACTATGATATTCAAATCGTGTTTCAGTTCACATTCTTACATCTGGAAGGTTCTTTATGCTGCTATTTCACTAATAATCTGTGACAGTATTTGCTTATATTTTGAGATGAACTCTTCTAACTACAGAGATCAATCTGCAAGTATAACAATATAAAAATAAACGGCAGCATTTTACCCCCCCCCCCCCCCCCCCGAAAAAATGTAAATTTGATGTGGACAAGTCTGAAGTTGAATGAGTACTTCACATTTTTGAAAATCATATTGAATATATTACACATGGACTGATTTAAAATAAATTTTGTTTCATTTAAATTTCTCTTGCATATTTTTCACCCTTACATTAGTTCTGTATTATTTTAATTTACATTTTTAAAAATAAAACACTAAACAAGGCTAGTGCAGATGCTATTGCATTATAATTCCTGTTTGAACTGTATGCCATACATAAAGTGAATCCAAATTATCCTTGAAGAGTTGGTAAGTTATGTGTTAATAGAATTCCTCTTTAAAATTTTTACCGCGCACACTCACACTTTGTACTTGTAATTCACAATGTAAGTTTGATGTTGCAGTCAAGCCCTGGCTTTTAAAACTGCCTGGAACACAGATGTTTATTACTGAAGTAATCTGACTTTCAATTGGGCATTTTGACATCCCCATTCACGCTCACGATTTGTTATTAGGCTGGGTACAGGTGTGCAAGGTCCCAGCCTTACTATACACACACACACATACACACACACCAATGTGAATACGATTCACATCTGAATTGCACACTGCAATTGATTTCCGACAAAGAACTGTCGCAGAGAAAGAGCCATTGTTGCGTGTACAATATTACTTTATAGAAATGCAATGTCTCACTTTTATACAGTACATTAAATTAAAACGAACTCAATTGCTGCGGAACAATGCCAGCGCCTTTGACAATATGCCCCGGTGGGACAGTTCATCAAAATACGACATTTATATCAAGTGTAAAGACAATCCACAAAGGCCTAGAGGTTGTAATTACTTCATCTCAAAGCCAAACATGAGAAAATAGAAGGGATGGATTGGAGACAAGCGACAAATTTCCAAAGTCTACACGCAGCGTAAATTACAGCTGCAGGGCGTATTGAAGCAGGCCTACATTTCATTACAACGATGGTTTTTCCCTTCCAGAGACTTTTATTGATTGTAATGTCTTCCAGTGATACGGCTGGTTCAAATACCAGGGCCAGCACATAATAACATACCTTGGGGCACTGCATGATGGATTGGGAGAAAAAAAAACACAGCCAGCGCAACAAAAGAATAGCCATATTTGCAGACAAAAGTCATGTCTGTCGTATCTAGGATATATTTCAGTCGACACAGGCTATGTGCTCGAAGAATCCGTGAGCAAACAGTGTTGTGATTTTCAAATTTAATGTGGAATGGAGGAGGTTACTGGCCAAACAAAGAGTGCTGGGTTCAAAAATAAAGTAACTTCAAACTGCCCTTTGTCTTTGAACAGATTAATCAGAAAAGGAAACAAACACAGAGGACAACGTCGCCGCACACCAACAACACTGCCCATTTGTCCGTTATGGAACCATGTAAATAAAAGACACTTCACAACTACTCTCACTAATGGCGTTCAATGTTTCATCAATCGTGGCGCATCAATTTCGCTGTGAGAATGAAGACAGTAGATCGTGCATCTGCATTCAGAAGACTTCAGAAGAAATCAGGCACCGTCGTCAGTGTCAAAAATTATTTCCCTCGCAAAACTTCTGCCCCCTTCCCCGTAAAAACAACACACATATACGTACATGTATGATGAAGCAGATACCTATTAGATCTTCATATTCTTCGTTTCAAACTGATCACGATGATTTACTTGACGGAGCACTCATTCGGATCGAGAGTTGATGTAATACATGAGTTCATCCAAATGTAATTTTCTCAGCTAATAAACACAATGCCAGTTACGAAGACATCAGCAGCAAGATTGCACACTCACTTTTTTTTTTCCCTCTCCACCTTGAAAATCATTCCACGAGGGACCTTCTCATGTAGATTGTACTTAATAAAATATTCATAACTGTCAACCAATCATCGGTGATGTGTGTCTAGCTGCCAGCGTGTTATTGACAATTAATTGTTAGGACTTTTACCATTAAATGCGCGAGCAATTATTAGACAAGTGATGGATCAATATCCGAGGAATGGTGTCAAATAACAGTCTACGGCTCCCTTAGTTATGACCTATCCCTGCCTTGGCAACCACTACACTCAGCATTGCTGGAGAAAAAAACTCTTGTCTGAAGGAAATGAGGCTGTTGGCCGATTCTCTATTGATTACAGTTTAAGTGACAGTTTACAGCTTCAAACCCTAGAAGACGTCCTTACTCCCCCCCCCCCCCTCCATCAACCACAACTTTTTAACATTGAAAGCCGGCCTCAAGCTTACATTGGCTGATACAGGGGCATATTCAATATACGCTGCCTTTTCAAACAGAAAAAATTACACCAACAAAGCATACATATGACCTAGACAATTGCCGCTACTAAAATTTTATGACCACGTTTTACGTATTTTCCTAAAAATTTCAAAGCAGGTATGGCATTTAATATTTGTTGAATTTGTTAGAAACTACACACTTGCATGTACCAGTCTTCAGTGGTTTTTTTTCTTTGCATCTATATTACGTGAATAGAAACATATAATCCTCCGAACACCAGCTGTTTTTTATCTATTTTCGTAACACTTTTAAAGGCATAGTATCTACATTCATTATTGATCACCGTGACAAAAATTTTGAAGGCACATTTTAGGATTGAATATTCCTTTTGTTGAAATTGGTGTTTCAGAGGCTCCGGGCATCTGATTTGCATGCACGACACTTTCCCATATTCTGGGTACTAAAAACTATACTGTCACCCATCACTTATTTGTGATACGTCACCGGTATTATTTATCGTTTCTGGCGAATGCTGTACCAGCACTGACAATGGTGAGTATTTTTATCCGGCCATTCCAATCATCCGCCAACAGCTCGGCGATGAAGACAGTTATGTACTTTTTCTCTGTATATTTTCACGTCTTATTGCAAAAACCGAAAAAGAACAACTTGCATTGCTGCCACTCATCATTTTCATTGGCACAGCTCTTTTCAAATATTCACTACTTTAAACTTGCATGCATAAATTTCGGATACAAAAAATATGGAACTCCAATTATCTTCCTAAAATAACACCTCACACAGCGTGTAATTGCATTTAATCATGCAAAAACACCATAAAATGATTTACTCATTCTGATGCTAAGTATAATGCCAGAGAAATTTGCATCAGACAAAGAGGACAATAATAATTCTGAAATAAGAATATGAAGACTTATTACCATTCGGGTTTTGCACCAACTGTGACCATTATCACAAACCTACCGCATGTATTCAAATTTATTACATAGAATTTCAAATGTCTAGATTGTATCAAAGTATGCAAACATATATATATATATATATATATATATATATATATATACACACACACACACACACACACACACACACACACACACACACACACACACACACACTCACACACACATGTATATGTGTGTGTAAACATACATGTAAATTTATGTGGAAAATTCTATACATTTTCTCTTTCATGAATTATCCATAGCTAGCTTCAGTCAAAAAACGTTTGGTACAAGTTCTTGATATGCGATAACCCACGCTATATATACATTCAACCACCCACTTGTTTCTCACATTTACTGTTTGCATTTCAAATTTTCACTGTGAGAGCTATGCATGCGTCCACTATTTATATAACCTGGCAGATATTGTGGCATTTCGCTCCGATTCAGAGCTGACGATTTGACAAGCCTCCATCTTCAATTTAAAAACCCAATCTCCAATTTACCGACTCTTTAAGGGGTGATCACGTATCAGGTTTTGGTCAGTATGTACAAACAGCACCTGCTGCTCCTCAAAGATTTGAAGATTGGCAACTTTGAAAAGTGTGAAAAACTTCAATTTTTACGGCCAAATTTGCACCGCTTTTATCGCTACATATTTTATGGTTTCTATGTTCCTTTCGCCAATATTTGACAGCTCTTCAAATCTGTCTGCTGTACACAACTTAACAACACGAACACTCCACATTCTGAACGTTGAAAACCTTTGAATTTCTTTAGCACTGAATTCGGAAGTCAAAACAGCTGCCCTTGTAAAAGAGAGACATGACAAATCTTCTTTTAAAGAATTCAGATTTGTGAGATGTAAGGACATGTCCGACTAGATGCTGTGAGATCTAAAAACGATTAGGAAGTGAAAATATTACTTTTGACATCCTATGTAAACATTGGAGAGGTCCCCTCAATTGATGTCCATGGTTCAAATTGCAGACCAAATAGTTTGATGCATAGAGGGTAGAAAAACTCATTTACTTAGTTGAGTATAAATAATGCATGCATTCTTCATTGACGTAAATGATAAAATTAACACAGATACGGCATTATTGAACAACTTATTGAAAACTGTCACTCACTCATCTTATCATAACTTTAATCAGACTTCCTAGTCCTCTTCGGAGCATCCCTTTCTAAATGTTAATAATGTTAATTCTCAAACCGTTGATCCACATCGCACTTCACAGCGCAGTAAATTCCTGCCGCATGACACATCCATGACCCCTTTGAAGGCATACCGGGTTGTGCTATCTTGCATCTACATGAGGTTCCCACTACCCAGAATAACTATCATTATGGAAGTTTGGCTTGGGCTCTGTTTGATCAGCTTTGTTTTAAAATACCTTGAAAGTATTTTTTTTTTTGGCCAGCTCTGCCTACACAACCGCAACTCAAACAAACACAATGCATGACTGGTGAAGCGGAACACAGCGTCTTGTATAAAACTGGTGACGATTTCTGATCTTGAACATCAATCTTCCATCAAGGTTGAGGAGAAGAGGGAAAGGATTCCTCATCCTCTTTTAGTGTGATTCCACTTTTTTTCAAAATCCCCCTCTTCAAAAGAAGGAACATTGGCACAATCCAACATAAACAACATGAATCAAAGTCAGTCCGTGAACAAGTGGTTCTGGGGCAGAACACAAAGTCGGTATTCCAGTTATCTTCCTTAAAATGACATGTGGGCAAATCATTTATAGGTGTGGACAAATAAACATATACCTGATTTTCGTCTGGATGTGGAACTGTTCAGCAGATGCCAGTTGAACACAGGTACGTCAGATGAGTTAACTTCACTGCATGTGTCAAGTGAAAAAATCTCTGTGTCCTGCTGAAAACTGGTCAATCGTGCCTATCTGCTGACCAAATCAGACATTCCTCTCCGCCGCACACCTTCACATAATTGATACCTTCACACATTAGGCACATGCCATGCAAATCCGAATGATAAATTCTTCACCGGGGTTAGAATGGTCAAACTTGCCAGAGGGCAGTTCAAGGGAGTCGTTTGCTTGGGTCAGAGGAAAAGGCAGTAAATACAAATAGTGGCAAAAAGTCACGCAAAGAGGACAGGTTGACCTCAGTGACTGAGTACCCGAGGTCACCCGGACAACAAAACATGCCTTTATGGAAGTCCACCAAGCAGCAAAAAACATGGAACAAATAAAATACGGGCATACAGAGATTACCGCCTCCGCAGACAGGTAATACATAATAACAAGCTGAAAGGTTAAGTAAAAGGGGAAAAAACAGGAGACATTCCATAACAAACCAACAGGCTAGAAACACAGAGAAAAACACCTTTAAAAAATCAACAAAGTGGGTGACCTTTTTTGCGGCCTGGTTCAAGTGGAACAGCCTAAATCTAGACACAAAAGTGGCTCTTGCTCTGGTACACCACTGAGCTTGGCTAAACGGAAACCAGACCTGTAATTTTGCCTTGATTAAAGAGAGATTCAGGCAAATCGACAAGGTTATTTCCCAGACATGATGCCCAGACTGCACTCCCCAATTGTTTTCTTTCTGTTGGTCACAACGAGCTGTTAACATCGATAGCGATCAGAACGAATACTAGATCTTCCTTGACGTGGTATCTGCAGCACTGACAACCGTTTCAGACAGCATCGACTGCTTCCGATGTCTGACACCTCTCACGGCCACTTCACATTCAAAAGATTCGATACTGAGAGGTTTCATCCATGATGAGCTCTCTCCTCTGACACCTTTCCTGGTGAGAGTATGAGGCCCACACTCTCGTTATCTGGCGACATCGTTCTTTTAGAAAGTGAGAACATCACTGGTCTGTTGTGTAACTGCTTCAAGAACTCAAGAAATTTAATAATTTTGCTGTGAGAGTGACCAGGGCCAATGGCTTTCCCTGAGGGCATATCAATGAGGTTTAATTGGACTAAATAATCGCCAGGAAGAGTTTACACTGACAATGCACGGGTGAATGTTTTGTTTCATTTGCCATTAAGATTCGGTGAACGGTGTTAAATATGGCACTAAAAATTGTAAGCGACCACTGTTGTGAGAGGCATCGCGTATCCATACGTGGCTTGACCTTCAGCAGTATCAAAAGTGAAATCTGATGTGAGTGAAGTACTCGGCACTGCAGGACAACATGAAGTATTCCGGATCCTTTTCCCGAAAATAACACTTGTTATAATATGAAAGCCCCCGGTTGGTGCCAAAACCTGTGGAGAAGAAATGACAAACAACCACACAAAAACAAACAAGCCGGTAACCGATGTCAAGTGTTCTGTCCTACACATCCTAACAAAGCTGTACAGACTGTGGTTGCCATCTTAAACATACATGAGCTGTGAAATCCTCAATAGCTCACAAACAACATGTGTTTTCTCACTGTGACAAGGAGTGGTTCTACTTCTACTGCACGGATACTATCCTGCACGGACAGAACCTCATAGGGACATTTTAGCATGCAGGAGTCTTTGACCCCGTCTACATGATATAACGGTACGACCCATAGGGTCATGCATTGCAACTGATCTGTATTTTAAATGTCCTGACTGGGACATTTTTAATAATCGTTTTCTACAGGGTGCATTACTCTGATGTAAACATGGTTTATTTTGGGCTGCTGCGATGGGTGAAACTTTGCAGTCAGATGGCAAAATCATGTTTAACAGTCAGTGTGCACTTTTACCAAAACCTGTACACGCTGGTACAGTAGGAATGTCGGCAGAGAACAAATTTCTCAAAATAGCGTCAGCACATGACTGCTAAAGTTGTTTTCCAAAAATAACAGTGCGCATTTTTATCATGGTACTCAATTAATTCACTGATGTATACCAGCATCTTACCCATGCGTTGCTATTAAGATAGAAAAGTGTGTACACTGCCTGTATTGTATAATTGTTTGTAAATTGCAGGGTTGGTATGGGTATTATAAATTGCCAGTGTAGGTATAGCTTGTTCGTGACGAGATGTTTCATATTTTCCTAGTTGTGAAAGCAAACAATACAGTACTGCTGAACAGCGGGTCCCAGCTTAAGTTCTATGCAAATTGAAACATCTAGCTGACATTTTATCATGATGTCACCATGTATGATGTAGAGACCATGATAGCTAGGTCCCTTATCCCACATCAATCAAAATGGCCGATGGTTGACCGACAAAAATCAAATTGGGGAACTTTGTATTTCATTTATCCTACTTTGATGTATGTTGATATATTCATAATAAAGTCTTTCCCAGGGACTTACAGTCAGCAACCGATATCCAACCTGCAAGATCTTATCAATATTGATACTAATTCACCTAACAGAATTACTCCAAAGTCATTCTAGAATTCCACTCTCCCATCAAGGAAGGTGACACAATTTGCATATTGACAGAACTCACAGCAACTAATTGGACAGCGGCCCCTCTTCGACGGTACTCCACGATTGCTTGAGAATGGCCCTATTTATGATCTTGAGAAGGCCACTTTATGATTGTGATACTTGTTGTGGAACACAAGGTCACTTTTCACAAGGCCACCACGTCAAAAGAGCAAATCCTGAAGCGATGATGATCAGCAAAATTAAAGGGTACATCATCTATGAAAGTGAACTTCAAAGAAAACTGACAAGCCCGCAATTTGCAAATCTTGAATTCTAGCCAGCCGTTTTTGTAAGAAAGCTGCCTGTCACAAACACCCTGCCAGTCACAAGCCAGAAATTAAAGCCCATGTGAACGTGAAGAGTAGTTTCCAAGGCAACCGCTGATGAACCGTGGAAACATGAGCAATCGGGAGCAATGTCAGCTGATGTTCACCGCAAAAGAAACTATCACTTTTCAATCCAACAAATTTACTGGCTTGTCAAGATGTTTGTGCAGAGCTTTCTCTATTTTCTTTCCTGATGCCACACTTCTTGCTGTGATTTTTTGTAATCTTCTTATCCTCTCTTCAATTAATCTTTAATGAACAAGTCTGTTCACAGGAACGATATTCAACCAATATGAGACTTCTGTAAAAGGTTCATGTATAAGCCTGCCAGTATGTTTTTGAGAAAGAGCAGTTGTACACACCCCTTTTAAAATTTGGATTTTCGGACAAATCTCAAAGTTTCAGTTTAATGGGGAATCATCAAATTTGGAAACTCCAATCAGCGTTCAATAGAGACTGAGATATCTGATTCCCACACACCAAGACTTAGACGGCTAAGATGACAGTCCAAGGGCTGAGATTTAAGAAATAAAAAGACATGCGGAAATCTTATCAGCGGTAATCTTTCTCAAGAGAAGAAAACTCGCAACGCTGATGGGTAGAATGACCCTCCCAAGTTGCCTCTGCCTGCAAAAGTCAGCATCATATTCAGGCGCTTGAGATCTGCAAGTGCTTAAAATCTCATCCATTTAAGGAAACTCTTCCCGTGTTTACTCCCGGGCCTGGGTCTGTTTCTGTTTCTATTCATATGGTTTAGCTGGGCAATAGACCATTTCATTAATGCTGCATTCTCCAGGGGGTCTTTCTGTCAGGGGGCTGCACCCTCAATGCATTATGCAGCGTTCTCCTTTCCCGCTGAACTGCTCCAGGACTCAATTTGCATTTAAATAGACAACTTTTTGTCATGTAAACTGTCCCAAAAACTCAGAATCCTCAGAGCGGCAGTTTATCAAAGAGGCTGACAGGCATTTTATTATCTGATCCCCTAAAACGGGAGATAAACACGAAAAAATAAATAAACGATAAATGACCGGAGGTCAGGAGAGTTCATGATCAAAGTTTACGACAGGATTAGTCAGAGCTTTGATTATTTGCCTCTTTGAAATAAATACATCCCACTAATGAATAAGAAAATCTATTACTGCAACGCAGGGTTTTCTACCCGCTGCTTTTTAATACAACAACTTTACGTTCAGGTCAGGTCATTGAGTGGCGACATGAAAGAGGTGACATCAGACATGCATACATTTCCATATATTAATAAATGTCCCCCTCAACATACACAAACATGAAGACTTGTGGTTTTTTGCTGAGACGTTTGCAAACCGTAGGTCTATGCAGAGAGATGACTACATACTAGTCTACTATGTATTTATTCTGTCAAATACTACGGTAGGGCCCATTAAACGAGACATCTCTGTTCCTAGGTTGACCTCAATTCTATCATTGCTTGCGTATGATTGTTTTGGGTTTCTTCAGCTACATAGTATGCTGCTGGATAAAAGTATTAGAATTTGGGCGGCAAAGATGAATATCTTATGGTCATTTGTCTTGAATTGGTCCGATGTTGTGACAAACACACATCATGTACAGCCTTACGACCACACAATTTCTTCAACTTGCATATTCCTACATCATGGCTCACGCCAAAAATATACCTTAACTGCGTTTCTGGTTCTCTGATGCATCAATCTAAAATTATAAATGTCACAGTTTTTTTCTAAAACTGCACCCTCCTGTCTTTTTTTTTGAAATTTTATCACAGATAAGAAACAAATTTCTTCTGCCCCTTAGGTGAAATTCATACGATTACGGCAAACTTTGCCTGTGTAAAGGTGAAACCAACCGGTTAAAAAGAAATGGAGAATCGCATGCAATGTACATGATTAGATTAGATACTGAAAGCCATTCATCAAGCGATGAACACCTTTGCCTTGTACAGAAATCTAACAATGAACCAATGTTAAATGACAACACAAACTCAGTATTCAGTTTGAGTCTCGTGTTTGAACTCCCTTTTTTCCCTTTTTTCGTACTTGGGGGGAAATAAACAAAATAATCTGGGTTCATCTGCTGAGGTCCATTCCATTCTTGTCGATTGGTTTCTACTTAGAAATAGGAGAGGAGGTATATATTACCCACAATGTTATTACACCTGCCACAAAGCCAGCCTTCAAGTGGTCTATTCTCAACAAGGCATGGCAAGCAATGCGCGTCACCGCTGACCACCAGACTATACACGACACAAAATGGGGTTTTGTATGTCAACCATTTCAAAAGGCCCTCTTTTTCTAAAATAACAGGACCTCGAGCGTACCTAGCTTTCCAGTTCACTGCCGCTGTAAGGCAGCCCGTGAACGGTCACTGCACAAGCCGCTTAACACACCAAACAAGACACTTTGCACAGAATGTAGGCAGAACTGTACATACTGACCTGTCATAGCCGCATGCATTTTTTTTTCCTCTTCCAACGCCACCCAAAAAAAAATGTTAACTTTCCTAAGCATCATTGTGGGGATCCTGCCGCACGTGCTGTGACTGCTGACATTCACGCGATATTAGACAACCCGAACAGTCTCCTCCGTTTCTTCCCAAGATCAGCAGTGAGCCTGCTCGATTTTGACATCCCCTCTTTGGAAAGTCCACTCGGCCACGAAATTACTCCGCATAACAGACTACAGCCTGCATTGAGTATCGAGTAGCGCGGCAGCTTTTCTGCCGGCAACATCTCAGCAGTTTGATTTAGGGCCTGCCTAATTCCCTTTCATAGCTAGCTAAAACTGATTAATAGCCACTAGGTTAGATAGTCCCCCTAGGGAGCAACTAGCCTGCATGTTAGGCTGATTACACCAACCTTTCAATATTAACAATTTCCTTGGGCAAAACCTCTGGGATACACTGTGTTTATTTGCGTATACACTGTCTCACTCCTGGCTTAATTCCCTTCTCTTTTCAGCTCAGCCTTTCTTTCCGCCGAGAAAAGCATCCGTAATTAGTGTGATGTTTGTGGACCCCTTTTTACACAGTCAACATTGTAGGCTTATAGAAACTCTAATTGGCTGCTACCTTCACATTGTTGCAGCTACCTATTAAATACATCAACAATGGATCACAGTTACTCACACTGTAAAGATAGACGGTTTGCACAAAGAAAGGCAGCCCCAGTCTATTTGGAAAAGCAAGTCTCTTCATTTGTGGAGAAGCTGTTTGTTATAGGACACTTACACCTATTACTTAACTGGGGAGAGCGCTCAAACATGGCTATCACTTGCGAGCCTTCTCATGAGCTGAAGTTTAATCACGTAGAAAAAACACAACACGGCCTGTGAGAGCCGAATTCTTCCCATTCTCCTGCTGGCTAACATCGCCAAAATTGGTCAGCGTGTACAACCTTGCAAAACACCAAGCCCCTCTAATAATACAGCCCTACATCGAACTCGCTGGATTTGTGACCTTGTTGAAAGATAACAATTTCACTAGGGTCTCTGCGTGGAACCCGAGCACAACGTAAACACACACGTACACACACACACATATACTCTCACACACAGATACACAGAGTGGGTGAAAATGCGTGAAATTCTGAAAAAGGCTCGACTGGGACTCTTTGCTGCTGCTCTGGAAAACTGTGCGAAGCATTTACGAGGGGCATATGTAGACACGATAACACAGCTGTTACACGGCTCTGTTCGACTGGATTTAGTCTTGGATGGAAAGTAATGATGACATCCTAATACAACCGCTCACAGGAAACCACCGCTACAAAGACTACACGGCGGCAGCCACTCGATTCCCACCAAAACTGTCCCTTTTCTGAACGTTTTTACGAGCTGGCCCAGAACAGTAACATTAAGAATATTGGCAGGCACAATTAGAACGCTGTCCAGTGCCCACTAAACATTGTACACGACGGACAATAAAAACAATGGAAAGGGTTGAACTCACCCGGTCCTCTTCACTCTCGCTGTCACACTGAAAATACAATGAGAGAACACTGCTGATTAATATTCATGAGCCTGCACAGCATGATGGGAATGGTAATTTAAATCTAGCTGTTGGCTATAATAATTCAAGCTGATAGCTGCTATAATACAAATTGTCTACACATCCCATGATGGGCATGACCACTCTCGTGAAGGGGAGGATGACTATGCAGCCAGGGTGACACAGCTATCAACAACATTCTGCCGCAACGTCTGTCACAATAAACGGCTGAATCAAATAATGACAGCATAAATTGAATTGGACAGGCACTAAGTAAGATAGAACTTCCTACAAAATATTCAGCACACAATAATAAACACACCTTTTTTTGGAAAATGGACACATTTACATTAATATATCAATATTTCATTCGGACAGAAAGTATGAGTAATGTTTGTGATATTATCTAAACTTGTGACCCTGTCAAAGGCACATTGTAAGAGTTATTTTCCGCAAAAACAAGTGAAACATGCTAATATTTCTCAACAGGCCTCAACACATATACATGCTGCACGTCTCTGCATATCTGTCCAAATAGAGAAAAACACGTCAACTCTCCCGTCAATATCCACTGTTCTTCTGTGATACGACCAGAGAAGCAGAGAGTTGCCAATATGACACATTGAGTCTGTCGTAATCTCTTTTCACAGAAACGGGCATGTTGTTGTTCCAGAATAGCGGCAAATGCGGTCACCCTTTTACAAAATGCGACCAAGTAGCCACCTCAAATCAAATCCGTGTCACCAACTGTCATATTTAATGCAGATTATAGAATAAGCAGCCTTCTGACTGAAATATCACGGTGTTGCTGACATTATAATGCATATTACAAGTACAATAATTTCCATTACTTCATTTGACCTCATGCATTAAATCTTTCAAACCAGCAAAAATTTGCAGACTGGGTTACGTTCTAGCAAAGTAAAATACACTGAAGAGACAGTATTGTTTTTTTTATGCACAAACTTGGACAGGTGACTTGGTAAAATTTGACTTTGACAGTACAGCCATTGAAAGAGCACTGAAACAAACATGATTTCCTTATCTACTGAAACTTTGATGAATTGTTTTTTACATTTTCACAACATTTTTATTATGAAGATAGACAAGGATGAATGGAAAAATGAGTGAATGGAAAAGCATGGAGTGATAAAGAGAAGGATGAGGAGAGAGGGGGGGGAAAGAGAAGGAGGAGGAGAGAGGGGGGCATGGATTGGAGGATGGGTTGATAAAAAGCTCAATACAAGGAAACAGTTGCTATCCTTTAAGCTTGATGATTTTTGTGAATATTTGTGTCTTTTGACCCCGGTTTTTGTCAGTTGTGTATCTTGAATAATGCTAAAGTTTTCTCCACAAGGAACGTCCAACCAAAATGCACAAAAAAATGCCAAAAAAAGTGAAACACGAAACTTTGTCCTCCCACAACGACTGACGGTAATTGGTACTTGGTCTTAAAACATACCCTGCACATTGTCCTGGAAGTTATTGGATCTCATATAGCTTGCAATGCTGGACTGTTGCAATACGGCTTGTAATGCTGGACTGTTGCAATACAGCTTGCAATGCTGGACTGTTGCAATACAGCTTGTAATGCTGGACTGTTGCAATACAGCTTGTAATGCTGGACTGTTGCAATACAGCTTGTAATGCTGGACTGTTGCAATACAGCTTGTAATGCTGGACTGTTGCAATACAGCTTGTAATGCTGGACTGTTGCAAACAGCTTGTAATGCTGGACTGTTGCAGTACAGCTTGTAATGCTGGACTGTTGCAATACAGCTTGTAATGCTGGACTGTTGCAATACAGCTTGTAATGCTGGACTGTTGCAATACAGCTTGCAATGCCGGACTGTTGCAATACAGCTTGTAGTGCTGGACTGTTGCAATACAGCTTGCAATGCTGGACTGTTGCAATACAGCTTGTAATGCTGGACTGTTGCAGTACAGCTTGTAATGCTGGACTGTTGCAGTACAGCTTGTAATGCTGGACTGTTGCAATACAGCTTGTAATGCTGGACTGTTGCAATACAGCTTGTAATGCTGGACTGTTGCAATACAGCTTGTAATGCTGGACTGTTGCAATACAGCTTGTAATGCAAGACTGCTGCAATACAGGTTGTCATGCTGGACTGTTGCAGTACACCTTGGAATGCGGAACTGTTGCAATACAGCTTGCAATGTCGGACTGTTGCAGTACAGGTTGTTATGCTGGACTGTTGCAGTACAGCTTGTAATGCTGGACTGTTGCAATACAGCTTGCAATGCCGGACTGTTGCAATACAGCTTGTAATGCTGGACTGTTGCAATACAGCTTGTAATGCTGGACTGTTGCAATACAGCTTGTTATGCTGGACTGTTGCAGTACAGGTTGTCATGCTGGACTGTTGCAGTACAGTTTGTAAAGCTGGACTGTTGCAATACAGCTTGCAATGCTGGACTGTTGCAATACAGCTTGTAATGCTGGACTGTTGCAATATAGGTTGTAATGCTGGACTGTTGCAGTACACCTTGTAATGCTGGACTGCTGCAATACAGCTTGCAATGCCGGACTGTTGCAATATAGCTTGTAATGCTGGACTGTTGCAATACAGCTTGTAATGCTGGACTGTTGCAATACAGCTTGTAATGCTCGACTGTTGCAGTACAGCTTGTCATGCTGGACTGTTGCAGTACAGCTTTCAACGCTGGGCTGTGTAATCTTGTTTTAATGACATCAGTAAAGTGATGTCCTTGATAGCAATCTACGCCAGTACATCATGTCAACTGATCAACCACTCAGAATGTAAACCAACACAGCCAACAATAACAATGCAGTCCACCAAGATTATAATCAATCTGGGGCTGAAGCTCTCACATATCTCAATAAATTATCATTTGAGATGACAAACATTTTTTTATCCTTGAATAAATTAAACTGACTGGATTCTATTGGTACACTTCAAGGTGGCTTGATATTTATACAAAATACACATTTCTTGAATTTTATTTGCATATCAATCTTTAAGCTTTTAGCTTTGATAAGATTGTTTGAACTATTTAAAAACTGTGATTGACATTATCATTGTATATTTAAATTTTTGAAACTTTACTTCAGATTTGGTTATATTTCAATTCGATTATTCCCGGTTACATTGGATTTTTTCCAGGTTACATTAGGGGATACATCTACACATACTATTATACGAATACTGGTAATATATCTATTTTGGTTTATATGTATTATGTGGTTAGGCCTATGTCACATGAAAACAAACTTTTGGTTTTAAAACTAAATCAAAAGTCATTTATGATATAGGATATTCATTGTACATGAGTAAAATTCATTTCTAAAACTAACTTTACTTTTTCTAATTTAGCCAAGTATGTATTACAATACCTGCCTTTCACTGGAATACTAGCCGACAATATCACATGGAAGGAAAACTAATTCGCTATGAAAGATGCTATCCAGAGTGCTCAACACAAGTGGTTCAGAAAGGTTGGCAAATATGGGGGGTGGGGTGGAAAATGGGAACCGGATATCAGACTACACAGCACACATAGATGTTGATCTTTTAACTGTGGTGGTTTTGCCAACACTTATTGTTATCAATGTTGATTGTGGATCTGTTCAGAGGGAATTGGGGTGAACAGGTTAACCCTTTCACCACCATGGTTTGGCCCAAACCCATTGTTATCAGTGCTGATTGTGGATCTGTTCACAGGGAATTGGGGTGAACAGGTTAACCCTTTCACCACCATGGTTTGGCCCAAACCCATTGTTATCAGTGCTGATTGTGGATCTGTTCACAGGGAATTGGGGTGAACAGGTTAACCCTTTCACCACCATGGTTTGGCCCAAACCCATTGTTATCAGTGCTGATTGTGGATCTGTTCACAGGGAATTGGGGTGAACAGGTTAAAAGTACTACAGGTTATGGCATTGATTGTGCTTGCTGCACTGTACAGCAGACTTGAAATGAAGAAGTCTGAAAGTGGGGATGAGAAAGAGCTGTCGTATGGAATTAGCATTAGTGCGACCATAGACAGAAAAACTACAGGGTCTCTGGTGTGACATGAGATAATTTCAGGCAACTTTAGAAATGGATGCTATGAAGAGTACAGTGCTGAGAAGCAATTGGCCCTCTACATAGCGGCACTTCTTGGCTTGCCAAGCAATAGGTATAGCTTGTAAAACATGTAGTGCCCATGGTGTGGCTTTGGCTATGAAGGATATAAACAGTGTAAGAAACCAACTTCTGGGCAAGTATGTTTAACATTCTTCAAGTTTGCTTAATCAAATTAGTGGTTAAATTTAATCCAATATCATTCCACACGTGTGTTACTGAGTTATGGAATATTACACAGGGAAATATTTCAACGCCTAAGTTTCAAAAAATTACAGAGACTGAGAGCTCATACAATTTGGATAAAATTTTTCATCCCTGCAATTTTTTATATATGATACTGTTTCACTGAGAAAATTCATGAGAGAGTATATAGGCAGCTGTGATATACCGATTTATAGTACAGTGTCAAAGATTCAGTTTTTCTGTAATATCAGTGTACATTTATCATCGATTTAATAGTTTTTTATCTGTCTGCATTTTTCTTCAGCCTCTACTGTGCATTCTCTGGTCCCTTAGTCCTAAAAGCAAACTTCTTTGAACATGGGCCAATGACCGAGAACAGCACATAAAAAATTGTGCATTTATGCCAGAAATTATTTTCGTTTCGAAATTTAATAAAATTCCTGTGAAGTGCCAGCATTGCTCATTCTTTGTACGGCTTGAACACAGCACTGTGAAATCCAAGTGGAAACACATTACACTGAAACCAAATGGAAAATATTCTCTCATAAATGCCTGCAATTTTTTTTTTCCCCTCGTTAGCTGTCAATATTGATGATATGTCACAGAGAGTCGTGGACAGCAAAAGAGCTGCTGTTGGACATGAATTGATACTCACAGATGGATATGCTGTTACCTTATGACACACAGAGAGAGAAGACATAATTATTCTTGGCACTTGACATCCGCCACTCATGTATAATGATTGCACCTTGTCTGTTAAACTGATGAATCAAGTGTCTTATGTGGCAATGCTAACAACTGCATCCGACACCATACAAGTACACACACAAATCATCTTCACACTGTATTACATTTCAAAATATCCAATTTGTCCTTTGTTAACGCTCTACACTCTAAATGAAAAACAACAAACATGCAATTTTTATTTTCAGGCCTTCAAAATTCACCACTTTATTTAGTTAAAACTTTGATGTCAGAAGAAATTTTTTTCATCGGTCGACAGGGTGCTTGTGGACCTGTCGGTCATATCCTCATACATGTAACATAAAAAAGATGAAGCAAGTTATATTTATGGATGACGGACGCTAACAGCTATTTTTGGCTGGAATGGATCCATGGAACATTTCATATCTCATTCAAAGACCAGCAAATTCAAAGGAACAAATGAACTTATGAATATGATTTTAGCACTGTGGGACTTTTAGTGTACAAAACCATAGCATAGCCTATAGTGCCGTGGAATTGTATGCTGTCCCCCCTCGTGCCCCCCCCTCTCCTTTTGCATGGTGTTTAACCCGTTCCTCAGTACTAAACTTTGGTTTAACCCTTATTGTTGAAATTGTACAGTCCAGTCCTGTCACCACGGAAATGATTAGCAAAAGGTGAATAAATACTGTCTGTGGACAACTGGCAAAACATCTGATAGAACTTTGTAATTGAATAAGCAGTTTGCACATTCAGGAGAGAGATACAAATGAGGGAACACAGATGGAAGCTGTTGCTTAGGTGCGTGTATTTATGGAAAAACTAGCTAAAGCTGGATGCATTGAAGGACAGAGTGGTGGCCGTTGCAGTTAAATGTTATTGGATAATGGTAGTTGTGGTGTAAAAGCTCATTGCTGGTCATGCCGTTGTCGGAGTGCTCAGTAATGTATCCTTCACTTGCTCTGTCAGGCAAACAGTCCCATGTGGCAGATGCTGGGTTCTGCTGAATAAGCGGCCACAGATTTCTCAAAGAGCTTTTGTCTAATACACTGGGCAGCATCAGGGTAGAGTACTTTCTATCAGTACAGCACATGTTCAACAGATTTATCACAAAATCTGGCCAAAACTTTCATGAAGTAAGTAATCATCACTCATGAAAAATCAAAGTGCATGGAAGACCAAAAAATAACACAGCATAAAGGAATGTCTATTTGTAAAAATGTTTGCCGAGTCACACACATGGGGTAGCAATAACAGCACAGGGCACAGGGAGTCGCTGAGCAAACTATTGGACATGAGGGTAGCACTTCATTCCACTGTAGGGACCCACAAAAGAAGACAGTTATATCATGTAACTTTTATTTAGAATGATGGCTGTTTATGTTTTGCAGAACTCCGAGAGGCATGTGTCAGTGAAATTGAGAATCATTTCCCAATCAGAGATTTGTTTCTGCCTTCATGGAGCAGTTTCATTCATTTTTCATCATACACACGACAAACACCTGGGATACGCGCACTGAAAAGCTAAAATCATTTTTGCTGGAGGGTTGGACGCCATGGTTATTATGGCCCCCGATGTCAAATCATCAAGCAGTCCCTGCAGACAAAACCGAGAAAAATGGATTACCTCACTCCACGTTATCAAGTTAAATCAATTCTGACGACAAAACCCCTGACGGAAGACTCGCGATTGCGCACACCTGGAAGGACCTGGCCATCTTCACATGTCTGCTCACCTCTTCCCAAGTTGATATTTCAGAGTAGTTTAAAGTAATTAAGGTTTACGGACCTTTACAACCTACAAGAAGCAACAATCTCAGCTGGAGTCATCACACTGCTACCTACCATTTCACCTAGGTCTTCTAGCGAGCTAATTGGATTGTAACTTGTACCATTTTCTAACGACCCGTTTTAAGGTCATTAGGCAGTACGATTGCTTCGCTGATTACTTGGCCATTAAAGGGATTTGTATTGCAATCAGGACAATAACAAGCCGACTTAAAAAGCTATCAACAGACCTATCAACCCTTACTACCACACTAAACCTTAATACACTCAATTACAGCAAAAACATTGAACACATAAAACCATCTCTTCATCCGGTTGCCATGGCGATGGGCGTTGCCATGGCGACTGCCCATTTCTCTTGGGCATCTTCGTGGTATCATGCAATTATCTTAAGGTGAAATGATCAACAATATCCAAACTCTGGCCCGATAATTGATTCTCGTTACCTGCCCTTCCGAATCGTGGCGATTTCACCGCCAAGGCACATACCCTCTCCGCGCCATTTAGAGTGTGAAGCTAACCGTGAAAATAATGGCAGTTTTAGGCATTTCACAGGCATCTTTCAGCACACACCTGCATCACCTCTAATACCGGGGCAATAAGTTGACACCGGCAAATTACTTCTGACAACTCTTTTCCTGATTTTGCCGAAGCATACAGCATTCCGTAATGACCAATCAATTCGCCTACAAACACA
This sequence comes from Ptychodera flava, assembly GCF_041260155.1. Classification (NCBI taxonomy): domain Eukaryota; kingdom Metazoa; phylum Hemichordata; class Enteropneusta; family Ptychoderidae; genus Ptychodera; species Ptychodera flava. The sequence goes on along the minus strand of NC_091939.1, from coordinate 18,266,369 downwards.
CAATGCCTCGCGATAGCGTTCTAACTGGTCTCCCCTGAAACTTTCAACGGGTGACTACATGCGTGAGAGTGAGGCTAGGCACCGTCTCTTTCATAATCACCAACAGACACTCAGGAATGCCAATCCCTCATCAACCTTTGAGTCTGCTGCAAAGAAAATACTCTGGAAAAAGTACAAGCAGGATGTCATCAGTGACCTTACATCAGTGATGTAGCATTGTGAACCACTGAGCATTTTCCTCCTGAAATTTTCCCTGGGGTGAATCTTTTGGAAAATGCACCAATGGAAAATGATTTTTAAAATCTGCAGTATCATTCAGAACGGACATGTGACATCCTTCATATGAAATACAGAAAAGTGGCGCACAATTCTGGCAAAATAACAGCCAAATATAAGATGGGTAATGCGAGGCAGTGTGTATCGGTGTTACTACGAACTGAAACTCAAGACTTCAAAAAGTTTGCGATATTAGTACAGTCTGAGAACTGTAATCCATCCAACACCCAATTGTAAATTATGGGTAAAAGCTCACTTTGTAATATCATACACTGTGACAAGATACACCAAACATATCTATCATTTCTGCCGGCTGGCTGTCCCATAACACAATAATCAAAATGAATGCTTGCATAAATCAAAGTTAATAATAAAATAAAATTTTTAGCAGCATCTGATCATAAGTATATATACATTCATGATTGGTGAGAGAGATTAATCACTGATGCCACAACCACCGATGAACAAGTTCTGTAAGTAATGCAAAGATAATGAAGCTGTGATACCCGAAGCCATGTAATCTGTTGGACATAGGCGCCTAAAACATAATTACATCACGCAGATTGTTACTATTGAAAATGGCGGATTTGTCCTCCCAGAAGTTCGACAGTCGAATTTTCAAAATCTGATGTCAACCGTACAGCAGTCAAATCAGTTTTTAAAAGCTTAGCATGCACAGAACATATTCAGCAGCAATTTCTTTTAATGCCGTTTCAAAACCCAAAATATGAAATACGATTTACGACAAAGCTGAGTAGACAAGCAAACAGTCAGAACAACTGTTTTCAGTGTTTTTTAGATTGCACACAAAGTTGGATCAATAAAGAGAGCATTTGCATCAGATGTTCTTGTCGAAACTACAGATTAAAGTATTTATATTTCACCATAAAAATAATATTGCAAATGTTTCCCCCCCGAGTATAAATCAAACAGAAACAAGTTGCCAATCTTAGTACCACGGCAAAATCTGTTTTTGGTGCACTGATCTACAAACATAGCAAGTCAACAGAAAATCAGACAACGCAAAATGAAAAAGCTCATTGTGTTTACCGTACCTGGTAGCAGATTTTAATCCCTGTAATCAAATCTTACAAGATAATACATTTTGATTTTTCCTTCAAATGTAGGCGAGTATAGCCAAAATATATTTCGTTCGGGATGTTACAGGGTAAAGAGCTAGAATGCAAGGTAACTTAATCTATCAAGAGACCAGTTTCGCTATCCGAATGTTAAACCAAGCCTGACCTTTGACCCACCCATCTCAATGCTGAATCAAATCATCTGCAATAGAAACCAAACTTGTTTCACTATCATTGTAGGTTTTGAGGTTCCAGTGAGTGAAACAAAGAAGCAATGACTGTCATGGACCGTGATTCATTCTGCCTCGCTGTTCTCTTTCAACATTGATTAGATTAAATCAATACTTTTGATAAGTCTGCCATCAAACGGTAAAAAAGGATCTCTTTATCAATTTGTGTTATCTCAAATTGTTTTAATTATGCATGAGTGCACAAGAGGAAATCAGATGTCTTTGGGCAGTGATAAACTTGGTTTTTGTCTTTTGCAAAAGTGAAGACATAATTCAGAGTGTCAATTCATTAAAACACACTACTTTACTTACAAACTATTGTAAATGATTTGATTTGAATATTCAATATGTGTTCACGACAATGCTTAATATACGACTTTATGATTTATTTGCCTTTTTAGTTTTGCTATTTTCATTATGGCAGCCTATCTAAAATAGTATATTAAACAATTTCATTGACTGAAAGAGTCGTTTCAGCATGATTTCACGCAGATGAGCCAATCACACGTTGCAAAGATTTGAACAGGCAATCACAAGATATGTATTCAAATAAACATGCTAATGGGTTCGCAGTAAAATCTGCGTTAATTACAGGTATGCTTAGGTGGCATTTAAAATACATAAATTAACATGGCCATGAGTTCATTTCAAAATTTGTGATATCTATATGTTCATGATGGTATGGATAGATTAAAAGTTTGAACTGCTTATAGAGAAATATAAATGTAAATATAAATGTAAATGTAAGAATGTAAGTTATAAGAAATTCTTGTTTTCTGAACATCTACTTTGTCAGTTTTATTCTTCAAAGTGTGTGAAAATAGCAAAGAACAACACTTCTTTAAGTTTCAAGGTATGGTGTTGTGTCTCTGCTTCAAGCAGAATTGCCAAATCAAAAATACCTGAGATCAGAATGTGGTTCTACAGTTTCAAGCTGTCCAGGGTTTCTTTAACTAGGGGAGTCATGGCATCAACATGCCGCTTCACTGCATGCAATCCCATACACAAAGCTGGGCTAGCTGGATTCACGCTAAAGGATGGTACACAGCACATCCCGGTCATGTTGTCAATTTCTGTGGTGAAATGTACAAACCTTACCACCTTCATGACATTTCCCAACAATGCAAGATATCAGTCCTAGATTTGAATTCCTGTGTTGGCAAACAGATCAGAAGCATGGTGCACACAGGTGGCATTAAATAGAAAACGACTGTTAACCTTGCAAATATCTTCATATTTGTTTTAGAAACTGGTGCATTTCGTCCCTCTTCATGCCCCTGAAGTACACTGAACTTGAAATATTGAGTATTAGCCTTGCAAACTCAGTGTGTACAATATGCCATGATTCTAGTCTGGATTTGAAATTCAGTTGTCATCAACAACGCTGGAAATAACATACAAATTGGCTGTGTTGACAAGATGAAAAGAAGGCACTTTGCGACGACACCAGGAGGAGAAAAATATCACCATTTCTACAAATGTTACAAAAAATACTAGAAAGTGTGTCAAAAAGTTACAGTTTGAGAATATTGAAAACGTTCTTTCACCTTAAACAGTGTATTGTGAGCATTGTCCACTGAAATTGACAACTGTTGAACCAAAACTACGCTGAATCATCCAAACATGAAATATTCATATCCATCATTTCTTGAAGGATCATCCGAAACCAAGAAACACTGCGATATGTATTATTAAATACCTCCTGATTGATAAACTCGTTATCTTGACGGAGGCACATTTGGTCAAATGCAACCTAAATAGTCTCCTCAAAGTGGAAATTAATTTTTCAGCCAAGCGGTTTGTTTACACACCTTAAAAGAAATTGCCACATCACATGCACAAACACTACTTATGCTCTACTCCATACCTTATGAAGAGCTGATTAGCAACACCACAACATTACTCATTTGTAGTGGTGAAATCCTAAGTTGCCAGCGTGTTCCATCAAAGTCTACAACTGTGACAGAAGGCCACTTGGCGGGTTAAAAGAGTTGTGAGAAAATCAGAAATGTTTGGGTATGTCTCTGTTTGGTAGGTGACACTGACATCAAAATACTGAACACGCGTCAAAAATCCAAATGTTCTAGGTATGACAGGCTGCAATTTTCCAGGGAGAACTTGATTATTGTCACCAAATAAACACGGATTTGTTTGAGACTGAATCAACATGGCAATCTAAATGAAACGTGAACAAAATTTGCTTGTTTAACAATTTTTTTTAGTTCAGACATTGAGCCACTGCATTCTTGTATGCAAAGTACTAAAAAGGGCTGTTGTACACCAATTTGAAATGAGATCTGAGTATGCCTGTTCCACTTTATAGTCCACTAAGCATAGTCTTTATAAGGGCCAGTACTTGCTACTTTTAATGATTTTTTTTTTTCACTATTTTTGTTTTTGCATATCAATTGCAAGTTCTTGTTGTACTCCCCAAAGCATGTTGAAACAGCCACTATTTAGCTTGTCCACACAGTGTCAATAAGTGTACAATACAGTGTTATTATTTACATTTGAATTACAGTCAACAGAATTTACTCGTCACCAATAACAATGCAGTCTACACATGTACAGGCTGAGTTGACAAGCTGAATACTGTGTATTTGAACATGCTTCTGGGAGTAGAACAAGAAACTGTAGTTGACAGTAAAAATACAAATCCAGAAAAAGTCTTCAGACTTGACAGCTACTAGCCTAATTTTGCAACATCAGAACCAGCAGGGTTACTGGGAGAAAACTTTCACCCTCCCGAGAGAGAACACCCCTCTGAGAATTTACACATGGAGAGTTCCTAAATTGCCCAATAACTGGAAATAGGATATAAGAAATTACATTACCCACAATAAACAATGATCTTTTTACTGCTTGTATTTTGTCTCGTTATTTTTGAATGCATTAAAAAGCTATTCACTACATTAGAAAAAAAACAAGCACCACTTTTTATTTAATCTGTTGTTTTCAAGGTTCATTCTGCTGTATCTGAATGATGATTGATCCATCTTATGGGATTTGGTGTTTTTGTGTGTGTGTGGTTATTTTTGAAGACACAGAAGGAGAAAAAAAAAATGAGGAAGAGTTTCAAACATTGGAGTTTGAATAGTTAGATTCTGGCACAATGTTGTATATCAGACTACGATCAGAAGCTCACGGGGTTACAACCTTTCATAAATACCAGATAATACAGTTTCAGAAACTGAATCTCATCACCGCGCCACATTCTGATTCCCCATCGCCTGACCTTCCACAGAGATCATTTTATCAGCACGCTTGCCACCCATAAATGCAATTACTCAAACTTCAATAGAATCAATTTTTTTTTCCCTTTCTTCTCTCTCTTTCTGGTGACTACAGAATGACACCCACAGAATTTGCCTATTTTTGCTCTTTGATGTCAGAGAAAAAATGGAAAAATAATGCAGATGACACATTCTGATCATAAAAAATATATTTTCATATTGTTCTTATAAAAATATGAATTTTTTTTCATTACATTATTGCCTCCGTAACTGGAATATAAAAGAGGTATGATTTATTACCATATAAATTATCTTACCATCTATTAAAAAGATAACTGCTCATTTACAATCCTTCTAAATGAAAAGCCACTAAATTACAATAAAGAATTCTGGGTTCTGGCAAATCGTGGAGGCAGGCAGCCGAAGGAAACAATATCACATTTCTCTCTATAGTTTTCTTCTCTCTGACACGTATTTCTATAGATTTACAGGTCCCGGCAAATGTCAACTAACTGTCATTTCTCGCAATTTTATATAATCAATATTTCATGAGGTGCCTATGTATGACAGCCGCTGATTTCCCCTTTTATCAGCTGCCCAATCGGCGCCCATCGCACACCGCCGTAGATAACCACCGACTATTGTCTTTGTACAGCCGACTACATGCAATTTCCTCTGACAATTCTATAGGAAATCACAGCCAGGCAAAATGGACCAACCTTGGTGGCTTATACAAAGGCAAGACTAATGCTACAGTGATTACCCCTCTCTTTTATTATTCTCAGCCACGGCTTTTCCACTGGGGGCCCACCTTTCCTGTTGCTGGAGCTAAGTCAGGGGGAAAAAAAACATTATCTTTCATCATCACATCAAAACCGCTAACATGCATCAACTATTTTCATGGTCTCTTTTTTTTTTTCAAAACAAGACAAATCCATCATTGCAACTAACCAGCCAGGAAAAACGGGACAAATTTCCATAAACAGTTACTATGGCAACACAGCAATAGCCCGAATCTTCCTAAATAGACTCGGAAGACTATCAGTCATCGAGAAATTTTAATGCGGTTTTTCGGCAGTCTCATGCAGTCATCGATATATTAAATCGTTTCGATTGCTTTCATTTCCTTTGTTGGGGCAGTAATTTACATCACCACAGAATGGACTGAAGAACAATCGCCAACATTCGATACCCTTTCAAACATCAATTTCCAACACAGAGCGAATTAAAGTCACGGTAAACATTCAGTCCCAGGTTGTTAACTGAGTTCTTTGATCAAACCAAAGAAGCTCTGTAATTTTATCTGGAATGATGAGACCCATCAAAATAGAATGGTACATAGAGGCCACTATAGTTTTATTAGCTATCTTGCACAATGCATCAATCTATATAACTGTACAAACGTCAACCTGTCAACAACGCGTGTGACACGCTACAAAAGACTCAACATCCATTTCATACACTTTCATCAATTATTCTTGGATTTTCTCTTTTATCACACATCCAACGTTTTCGTTAATTTTTTTCTTAATACCTCTTTTATCAGTAGACTTCCCATGTTAAACAAGTGCAGCTCTCATTATTGCTTTTAAGACATTTCCACTTGCTGGGTTTTTTCCTCCTCTGCCCGTAGACTACATCGTGTTCATCATCGCTGCAATTATGAGTGTTTAATCACTTCAATTGCTGTGCTAACAAATGTCAGAACCACCAGCGCTAGAAGACCATCACAGCTCGTATCATATTCTGACCAGACCAAACACAAAACCTCAATTTTCAATTGACATTGCCGTCTGCTACGTTTACCAAAAGCCTTTCTGCAGAAGGTGCCGAATTTGATCGGCGCTAAAATGGAGCCCACTTCGGCGGCTCAATACAACACCCGCAACTCATCTGACACAATAGAGCCTTGCCTGGCCGAAAAAAAAAAATCCTTTTTGAGCTGAGAAAAGCAAACTTTGCAATCTGTAGGGAGTAAGATTTCAATTCTTTCTCTGAGAAGCAAATCATTTTGATTTGTACACTCGGTACCATCTGCTGTTTTTAGACTGAAACATTGTGCCTTTAAGGTGTGAAGGGCAAATACACGCACACACGCCACAGTGAAAGAGTTCAGCAACCACATTTCTGGCACAATCATATGAAATCGTCCCTTTCTTTCTGATTCTAAGCGACAAACTTTACCACATGAATAATTCCAATGCGGTTTAAACCATGTCTCCACGCCAATGAGGTTTTCATACTCCACACTCCTGCCTTTTATTAAATTGGAATTTTTAACTTTTAAATGGAGGTTAAACGGGTTACCAATACAAGTACATTGGAGAATTGACACATGGTGGCACCTTACCAGCTTTCAATTTTTCCCCCTTTCAAATTTACATTAGGCGGACTTAGTCAAACATTAGTCCAGACTTGTAGTGTTCCCTTGCAATCAACATGAGATCTAGTAATAAATATATCTAACTGCTCGTAAACTGTAATTGACCAATAGTGTAATGCTTATTATTTTCAATCAGCTTTTAACCACGATTTCTCATAAAACCCAACCTCAACATATTAAGCTATAAAGTTACAGCACGGTTGAATTAAATTTGGTTTCTGTGCAAGATATTATGGGAAAATCAATTTTAGCCTGCTGTCCAAATGGCTTCATTCTGAAATGGGAATTTTATGTGACACAGGTTAGAGTTGAGCCAGCAATCACCCACCAGTCACAAACCTCTGACCTTGTATCAGCTATCAAAACATTCGGAGTCAGTTGATTTGCATTAAACAGGCAAAGAAAGAATTGCTTAATCAAAGACTGGCCTCCTGCCTAGACAATGATGGCAGTATGTGCATGGGGAGGGGGGAGGGGAGAGAAAGAGGGATACAGAAATGGACAGAAGGAGGAGAGAAACCTAGATGTAAATTTGCTTTGCGAACGAACGACATCTGGTGCACTGATTTCAATCGCAGTCCTTACTCAAACATAGACGTCAAACAGATGTATTCTTTCGGGTTTGTACTTTTCTGTTGTCTGTTACAAATTGTTGAGATGAACTCATTCACCTCTCCTCTGAGCATAGCATGTATTTGTCCATCAAACTGAAAAAAACCTGACATATGGTACAAATACAGCAGTGAGGGAGGGATGCGAGACAAGCAGATGGGTTTATACGGGAGATGTGGTGTTAAAACTTTGCATTTCATGGGAAAATTTCAGCGATTCAGAGTTAGTGATCGAATTTTCTTGTACTTTGTTGCCAGGTCTAATAAGTGAGAAGGATGTGGTTTTCAAATTTAGTGCTGTGTCACTCTGGGCTCCAACATACACCACTCCCACCACATGGACGACATTCGTACAGACAGAAAAAAAATATCAAGAAAAGGAGCCTGCCATGACAGCTTAAGAGTCGTAGAAACACTACAAACTGAATTGGCAATGAGGCCTGACTAAAATGTTGTTGACAGCTGCTGAAAGGCATAATCAGCAGACAACAAATTGTGAGATTAGGGTACATTTAACACTTTACGATAGCTGAAAAATCACTCACATTAGCACAGCCACACAGCCACTGCAAACGGGAAACAGGTGGGGGAAAAAAGCGCAATTACGCAAATCGACGACTGCTGCACAACAGTCCTTATTCCCCCTTGCCTTTCTATTTTTTCCAAGAGTGAACGACCAAAATCAGGATTCATTTAAGTAGAAACGATGACAGGTAACATCCAAAATGCAAATTTCCATGGAAACGAAACAGACTACGTATTATTTGTAAAATGACGGAAATTCTGTTACTTACTATATATCCTTTGCCAGAGCTGGTGTGGGAACTTGCCTGGAAAAGAGAAAAAACGAGGAGAGAGAGGAAGAAAGGAAATGGTGAGATTGATTGCTTTGAAACCGCGCACCGTTATAGCGGAGGCCGCGTCACTCGATATCTGTGCCAATCATAAAATATCAATATTCTGGAGCAGCAGCTACCTTCATGAGACTGCCGTTGTTTAACATATATCCATCAAGAGGTCACTCCTAGCATGCTCCGCCGCGACAAAGTAACCGGAAGCAGCCCGGGTTTTACACCACAGATATAATCGCACCACAGCTACAGTACAAAATACTGCATCCCTGGTTAAAAAAAAAAAACGCTGCGTCGTGCTTTGATTGCAGCTGCGGATTGTTTCAGTATGGAAATTGCTGCACTCCCCCTGACCGAAAAAAAAAAACCAGCCACGAAACAAACCACCCCAATTATCATAATCATCTCAGCCATGAAATTAAAACATCAATAAACAAAAGAAATTATTGGCACCCGCCATTGTGCCGGGTAAGGTTTAATCGCCGTGTACGTGTGAACGCACAGAAATCGAGTTAAATTGAAGTAATAGCCCTACACTGTTTCTGCTTATTAAACTGCTGGGCTTGTTAATGTAGAATTCACTCATTGCAGCCTACACTGCTGTTATTGGACTTTGATTACATTTCCAGAAAATGGCGTGACAGGATTGATTGGGGGAGCTGCCATATTATGCTTTTCTCCAAGATCTTTTGTGAGGTGGTAACAAGGCAATTTGTCAGCAATCCTAGTCAACCTTAGCTTTGAAAGATAACCCTTTTCCACGTTAATTGTTAATAAAACGCCGTAATATATAGATATTAACATTATTTACATTTTCCATTGGAAATCAATAAAAGCCACACAATGAGTTTAATCATGTCCATTTTCCATCTTTTTATTGAGTTGGACAGGAAATGGGATTCACTGGGGGATTACTATTTACATAATAGTTGCTATTTAGTTCTGATTTTCATGACACATCAGAGCCGTCTGTTTCCATGGCAACCAATCAAAATAATCAATTCGGGCCCATCAGGCTGTGAATATGTCAGAAAATCACAGCCAGTGATCAGAAGCCTTACAACCTTATCTCTTTTCATTCGGGGGCCATTAATATTCCGGTCTATTCACGGGCTGTCATTTTTCACTTTTGCTCGCTCTATGTCATCAGTTTTGTATGTGTGTGTCTATGCATGTCTGAGGGGAAAAAAAAGAAAGCCCTGAATCAAGCGGAAGATGGAGCAGGAACAAAAACACAAGAAAGAGAACTCGCAGATCCTCTTTTGTTGAGCTGTCATTTCCTGAGAGTTGCGACATGAAATATTTACAAATCTAATAAGGGTCAATCTCGTAGGATTTTCTGATACAATGGCAAAGCTAATGCAATCTATCTTGCTCAATAGACCCATTAATTTTTGAATTCATAATTTCATAAATTTTTTTTAGAACAGACACACAGGAGCGATGTGGTAAAAAAAAACCCACTAACAACAGAAATCACAACAAACACATCAGCTAAATGTGGCTAGAATTGCATCTGAAAAACACTCCAAACTTTGCACGACAATCAATCTTGACAAATGAATATTAAATGTGAACACAAAATAACACATTAATAATTGAGAATGGCGGGTTTGGGACTCGGCAACTGATCTCAAAGGGGTGGCTTTCATCTGTGACATGGAAGTCTTTTTTTTCCATTGCCCTCTATCACGACACCCCAATACCCACTTATGCATTAAAAATCTGCACGTTTTAAATGGAACCCATTTTAGATACAGCAATTTAAGTGAAATGTGGATATAAAAATATATAAAATGTGTGCCCTAGAGACACACACACATATACTTGAAACAAAATACAATCAACACTTGCGAGTACAGACACCTGTATGCTGGTATTTTTCTAAATATACGACACTAACCAGCATTCACCTCGCTCGATAGCTCACTCGGCATCAACCACACCGACAATTAACACAGCCGCCAACCCCCTGACCCACAGTTAATTTGTATCGATTTTCTAAACATCATTCCTAGGTAAGCGAAGCTTTTTTTTTTTATACTCCAATGCAAAGAGTAGAAAAGATTTTCAACGAGTGACTCAGTGGAAAAACACACCAACGCTTAAAACTGTTTGATGAATTCAAAACCAATGAAGTATAAACTCCACTGGGAGCTTAGGCTGTTGCCACAGATGAAGGATTGGCTCCCATGTGAATTCTCCAGGAATTCAGGGTGTTGCTAAAGCCCACCAACCTCTTCACACTTGGTTGTTCTGTTCTGAACTGAAGAGCGTACCTTACCTGTCTTATATAAACAATACTTCATTTTTGTCCCCTTCTTTTAAAGAAAAGCACTGATGTAGGCTTGACTGACGGAGTAAAGGGTGTTTCAGTGTTGTCAGATCTTTGGTCAATATCAAAACTGACGAAATTTTTCCAAAGCTATGTGGCAACTTGAGAACAGAGGGACTGTGATATCACTTGGCATTTACACAACACATACACATACATACACATACAAACATAACAACACACATAAACATACGCACACTGTAGATATATTAAAAGGGTGACATAATTATCACATCAAAGTTGAAACCTCCTACAATGAATACCCCACCGGATGAGCCCTTTTTGAAGAAATAACACCACCACCACCCACCATCTCTACCCCATGAGAGATAACACCATTTCTTCCACGGAGACCCTGCCCACCAGTAGCTATGCACACTGAGTCACACTCTCAACAGATTAAGTATATCGATGATAGATAAAATCAACAGGGGGAAAAACTTACATCACTCAGGCGTTCCCTTGAACTGCTTCTGACACCGTTGGTTTCTTGAGGTCTTGTGTTTTCGTCACTTGTGCATTTGCCGCTGTGAGGGGATCTTGTCTGCAAGACAATGAATAGAACGGCAACTTAAATAGATGCAACCTTCAATGCAATTTTCTTTTCTTTTTTTCCCCTACAGAAAATAATGGCAACAACCATCTCTGTTTTCACTTTCAATCAGCATTCCTTACAAATTTGTTCGCATCTGCTCAATCAGAGACAAAGGTGCCAAGTCAATGGTAAACAAATACCCTATTTTCCACCAGTAATACTGATAATCCGGGAGACATTCAGTCTTTAACAGAATCTCTTATGAAACGACAATTTGGGAAAGGGCCATTGTGGCATTTCAACGGCTTTTGAAATCCCTCCTTCTCAGCTATTTCCCTGATCAGCCAAAGCGTACGGTTCCTTTGACGTTCACGCAGCATTGCACACGGAAGCCGATGGGGCTGAAGTCATTGTCCCGGTGTGATTAAAGTGCCGTGCTGTGAGGTTTCCACATTATCTACCCCCCAAGCACATTTCTCTGCACAGATCTCATTGCCGATGTACGTGTTGACCTCTGCCTGCCCCTCCTTCCCCCCTAAAAATCTCGCATTTTTTCTCTCTCGTAAAAATTTACATAATTCAAAAAGTATCATTGTATCTCAAACTTCAGAAACAAAAGACGAGCTGAACTCTAATTGATGAGGGATTACACAGGGAATCTAGCCGAGAATGTTTTAATTGAAGTAATACTCCTGACGTAATATATGTATAGTATTACTGTGCCCATATTACGCCCACCTTTCTCTCTGTAATGAAACAGGTGACGAGCTATTGTAATTTTCAAACAAAGAAACGCTTCTAAAAATGTCAATTTGCTATAAAACAGATTTAGAACAGTAAAGAGGAGGGGTTAAAAACCATGACAATTTTTTTAATATTCTTCTCCTAAATCATTTGTGGAAAACGACGAGTTTTAATATCAGAAATGTAGACTGTTTTTTATCCATTTCCCTGTGTGCGGGTCTAACTACCCTATCAAAACAACTGGGATGTGCCCAATTCTGGTAGGGTAAGCCGATTAAAATCGTTTAGCACCAGAAAACTAAGCGCCACCATAAGTTAACTGGTCAACTTTCTTTTGTTTGAGCTCTTGTTTGACCGGTATTCACTCTCGCTGAATGGGTGTGCAAGTGACTGTGCCATGATGTTGCTTTCAAGGATATGCTATGACCTGTTTGGAGGTCGTGAAAAATTTATGATGAGGAACCTCCATCATGTGCACGGCAAATGCGATAATCTCAGTTTACATATTAACATACACATATCAAATATTACCATTTTAATTTTGCAACGAAACAAATATCCACTCATGAGAGTTATGAGATGCAGTCAACACAAGGGGGTACAGAAAAAAGGCAGTCTGCAGCTACTATTTTATGCAATATGCGATAAATATGTTACCATCACATTTATTTAGATTGGACTCCTCTGGAATGGAGACACCAAGGGGAAAAACAAACAGCAAATAAAACCACATCACTTTCACCTTATTGCAGAAAACCAACATACATCACAGGTCCTATCAAGACTTGAGCTGTAAACCATAGATATGAAAATTTCAGATTTCTAAACGATATCACCAAATATAACTTCTTCAAATATGGCAAATTATCGCAACCAAATCTTCATTCCATATGTGACACCCTAGAAGCAGGTTACTTTGTGACCGAGTTTCCGCCGCTAAACGCCTGGCAATGTATCAAACTTTGGCTTTGGCCAGAGTCCCATGATGTTGCAACACAGCAGCAATGTTGCCGTCCCTTCCGCGCTTAAATAGCAAACATTGTGGGGTTTTTTAATACGTGTAATTGTCAATGGGGTCAACAAATAATCCCCATACCCACTGGTGTCAAATTTTTAGCATGCAGATATGTTTACCGGTTTTCAGGGGAGAAAAAGCTCGGAGCTGAAATTTCGATTTGGGATAGGTCTAGGCAAGAAAGCTGTCAACAGCCAGTTATCGCGGACCCTTTATCAGCTTTACCCTTTAACACGGCAAATACACAGCCATTAAAAGAAGTATGAGATAACCACTGTAGCAACCGCTAAGAGCCTCTAACGAGACTCCAATTTCAGCTGTCCAAAACGACCAGATTTATGTTATTGTAGTCATTACAAAGTTTGTTCAAGTCTCCATATATTGCAAATCCCCCACACAGCTTTGCCCAATGACAGATAAGCCTTCCAGTGCCCTAATACAGAATAAATCGACACTTAATTTGTTCTGTGTCAAAAACATTCACAGGCGTCGACCGAGTGGTACCGTTTTAAATAATTGCACAGACTATTACGCTTATGATTACCACAATTCACATTCGTCATATTTTGAAATGGCTTCGAGGATCAACATTGGAGGAAGTGAGTTCAAAACAAACATAAAATAGCCCATAATCACATTTGAGGCGGCATATGGACTTGCAATATTCATCAGAGTGCTGAATAAATATTTGCCGGACCCCTAGCTTGAGAAATGAAATCACAAACTATGGATATCAGCCACGCACAACCTGTCTGGTTAGATTATGTCGCTGCTTGTGGAAACAGTTATTAGATTCACATCACTTCAAAACAACTTCCGTCTCACTTCACTTAAGACACGTTAAGAACCAAACGTCTGGCGTTTCTTCACCAGAGGAGCCATTTGTATGCCGTGCACAGTGAAGTAAAACTCACCAGACTATAAAGTTTGCACATCTGTGTACAACTTAAATAGAGTTTGTCACCCTCAACTAGAGAGGAAACACAACTTCTGCCATCAGCAAAATTTGCACCATCTCACCTATCATGCAAAATACATCCTCAATGAGACTGCTTCTATCACAAAGGTCGCGACCTCCAATCGTCTGGGCCTGAACAGTTATCTGGCCACCGATTAATTACCAGTAATCTACCACTTCGTGTCGGGGAGAGGTGTTGCCATCAGCTGTGGGTTCAATCATCGCCGAAAACAAAACAATCTCATTGAAGGGGAACTGATCATGCTTTGACAGTTTACAGGGGATCTGACGAAAAGTCCAAAGAATTTTGTTTCTGGATTAAACGTTGATTACTACTCAAAAACACACATCAATTATATACAATAATAAATAGCCCCTACAAAGATAACGCTCACACAAACACACCGCTCACAATTACCGCTCTGTTGACTTATGGTGACATGGACTTTGTAGGTTGCCCACTCTTCAACATTTTTCTCCTAATTGGTTCTCCCTTTTTTCCTCGCAGTTCACGCAATCGTGTTTGCAATCTGATAACTTTTTTAATCGATACTACCGGGTTTAAGAGTAGGTAAGGAGAATCAAACAAAATCAGCGACATTTTTGTTTTCAAACAAACAAAAATGTCTTTTGATAAATCAAGAGTCTAGTTTTCGCTCTCTCAGAAATCTGATAACATCTTGACAATAATCCGTATATTGTTTTGTTCAAATATATGTAAACCAATATAAACTAAGACAACAATACTGAATAGGCACTACAGCATGTATCAACGCAGTCAGAAGTTCAGACAGAAATAGTCATGACAGATGTCCATTGCTATGGCGACTGAAGCACCTAGCGGTGGGGGTGTGGGGGTCACACATAGGAACGGGCTGTAAATTTGATTTACGGGGTTTTTTAGGCGGGCAGCATGCAAGTGAGAAGAAAACAGGGTTTTGTTGAAGTTGGGATACAGAGCAATGACGCTGATGATGGTACTTGGCAACTTCAATCAATGCAAACCCCTACGAGCAATATGACTGGGAACAAAAAAATGTTACACATCGAAATCTCAAACATCATGATATTCATGACCACATAACCTGTTTTCGGCGAACGAGAAACTCGCTAACCTTTTCTGTAAGGTCAAAACAGTTTTTGTTAAGTGCTTTTCCCTCCTGATATCAAAGCAGAACTAACAGGACGAATCAATTCCAGGGAATATTTCCGCATGACTATGTTGCTAAAATATGAAATTTACATTGATCATAAAAACCACATTAAGAGAAACCAATATGTATTTTCTACTTTCACAGCATGTAAACATATCTTGCCACGCAGTGATAGACTTGCTTTTTATTTTTTTTTTTTTTAATCAGAGTAAATGCATGCCAAACAGTGCTGCTTCTCTTCCCATAGAAACAAAGAGTACTTTCTTACTGTGCTGAGATCTTAAACAGGGATAATTCACCATGGGTTAGTCTTTGAGGAGCTGACTGTCACATACCGATGTAGCACCCAAGACACCAAGGTCAACCGTAATCCCACCGCCGCACTACCCTGCCGACTTCTAAACCCTTAGTCCAACAAATCCCTCGGTTTCTGTTGATCAAAAAACTTCGGAATAGCTGGTTCCACACGAAACCAGACGGCTCCTGTGGCATTTCCTCATCATTATAACATGTTTATTATTCCCCTCAGTACCTTAAAATGGATTTTGGCGAGAACTCATTAAATGTAAAGGAATTGTACAAGTTTAACATGCCGCCAGTGCATGGACACAGGGGAATCTCCAAACCACATTTCAACGGCAATTTTTTTCTCAACACTATCTCCCTATGATACTTAGAAATTTAATCTTTTTTAATACCTGCTTGTTGATATCATTTGAAACTACAGTGATTTCTTTGTCAGACTTTCATTCCTTATTTTTCGAAGGGTTGGATCCTTTTGTTCAAGACAAAAACCACCTGTTTCATTATTCCGCACTGAAAATCAATTAGAAATCTGCTCCTTGTCCGATGACCTGATATGGCAGACTCGGGCATTCCAAACGGGAAAATTAACAGGAAATCAATACTTTGTTTGACAACCATTATGACATGATGCAGGTACTGTTGACCACACCACACAGACTGCAAAGTCCGATTACTGACATTCTCCATTTTCATTTTTTGAAACAGCCCCCTTTGGAGTACGTATCATGCCTATTACAGTGGTCTATGCACAATTCATGAAAGTCAAGAGTAAACTATGTCAAGTCACTTAAAGACTGAGGCGGTGATGACTCTTCCTGAACATGACCTTCAGGTTGCATTTGAAAGGCTCGAGTTGAAAAAAAAAAAGACACATCTTTTCGCAATAAGTATTTACATCTATCAAACCCATTGCGTTATTACTTGGTCTATTTTCATATTTCATCAGATATCATAATAACAACGACTACCAGTGTGTCAAACAGGCTGTGACAGAATTCAGAATTGTTAAATGTTCTTCCCGGTATATATGTATCAACTGTATGAGCATCTCCTGATCATCTTAGTGTCTGTTGATCATACATGTTTCTGCGAAGCTACGGCTGGCAAAAGGGTTACCCAGAAACTGCCTAAAGCTTGGCACACACTTCTACTTCCGAGACGGAATGGACTCCAGTACCTAAAACAACAGCACTGAATCATAACTGAGCTACCTGACATGGTGAAATCTTATCAGCGGCCATGTTTGCATCTTTCCATAGGAAAATTCAACATCAGAAGCCAGCACACCTAGACACACCAATGTCTGGGCACATAGACATTCACAACTTCAACATGGCAACTTTACAACCGTTTAAACACAGTCGCGCTGATATAAACGTTCATACTCACGCGCAAGGTGTGGCAGCATAAAAGTCCGGCTTGGTTTTCCGTGACTTGCGTGTGCGAGCTCACAAAGTCCACTCCTGAACTGCACTGTGGCGGCTGAGCTCGTTGAGGCCCTTCAAGTATGTGTATGTACAGAAGTGTTATCGCCCACTTTATCAGGCGCTACAACTTTGTTTTATCAAGAGCTGCTTGGTGACTAGGCCGCCAGTTTCAGCAACTATCAACCAAACTATGTGATAATCTAAATTTAAGCTGACTTCTTATCTCCAGGGGCCCCTTCAGCCATCTAACTGATATTACACACAAATAACAATAAATACTCAGGCTGTAGAAATAGCCGAGTTTCTATAGCGCCACTGAAGAGCCCACTGTGACATCACTGAGCACGCCTGTTTACCCATCAAACTTGGTTGTTGGCCATGGAGGGACCTAGACCAACCTTCCTGAGGGTGTCAAAGCACAGCTAATTTGTTTTCCAATTAAGGAATTAGCGATTAGCACTTCTTCATTAAAATTACAAGGGTTTGCAATAGCCCCAGTTTAGCAGACAGATAGATGGAATGATAACAGCAATTGATTTGTCTGGTAAAAGGCTGGACACTGATTAGCTGCGTCCCTGACCCCAACGGACACTTTGCCAAGAGAACTGAGATGACAAATACCCTACTTCAATCTCTGATGACGGTGAAGCAGCGTTGAAACAATACTTCACACCATAAACAGCCCTTTCAGAGCATCACCTTTAGGCCCCGATGACTAAGGGCTGTGCAAAGCGTTTGGCCCTGTACATGTTAGATTCTGCACCTCACCATTTTCAACTTACCTGTCTGTATTCAGTATTGCATATAAGTAGTATGCGCCTCAATAGAGAAAGACTTTAACATTCTTCGATGAAACTTTCAGCCATTGTTGTTAAATCATAAATAAAAATCAGGGGCCACTGTGCAAAGGTTGGTGCTGGAGAAACAAACTGTCTAACATTTACCAATATTTCAAATTCAAAATGGCTGCCATCCCAACATTAACTAAATGGGGAAGAGCAAAATTTTCAATATTTGAAAAATTAAGACAGTGAAAATTTTTCTTATTCCTAGGGCTTTATGAGTCCTCACATGCCGTAAACCAGAAAAGTATTGAAAAAATTTGAGTCTGAATATCAATCCCCAATGAACATTCTTAATATTGATAAAATTTAGAAGCTGAAAAAGGCAGATGTCTTTTTACTGATTGTAACATACGTTGAACGCTTGCATCTTTTGATTCACCATTTTGATTCACCATTTAAGGCATTTACACTTTGATCTTTTGAGAAAATCAGAGATGTGAACATTGTCCTGCAGACACAGACTCAACAACTCGATCCCATACTCTTGTACAAGTCATCTACAATAAGGGGGCAACAGCTGCCAATATTCTGGACTTTGGCAAGATCTCCCACATCCCACATAAGTGTGAGTAAACATCACAACATAGCTCATCCAAATGGTGGCTACCTGCAAAGGTGTGTAAGTTCATTCACAGTTAAGTTTGTCATCAGTACGTAGGAAACAGAAGATCAGTAGGGTTTCTCATGTGCAATGTCTGAACGGTGTCACCATAAACAAAACAGGTTA
This sequence comes from Ptychodera flava, assembly GCF_041260155.1. Lineage (NCBI taxonomy): Eukaryota > Metazoa > Hemichordata > Enteropneusta > Ptychoderidae > Ptychodera > Ptychodera flava. Next base: position 18,247,660 of record NC_091939.1, on the reverse strand, counting down.
AACAACAGAGGTCGAGTAAGCATAACGGATCAATTAAACAGAACATACCTTGTTCCTCTTTCTGATTTCGCTACATATCATACTTTAACACTGCTGGCTAAATCTATACCAGCAAGTACGTGATACAGAGCTGTTAAAGCTGAGGGCACCATCCAAATTTTAGAGGGACCATCCAAATTTTATGAGAGAATATGCATTTCACTTTATCGAGAACAAACCCACCAATCAGCCACCTATCCTTTCTGAAGACACATGTTGCTATGATTCCCAGTACTTCTGTGGTAACTCTCCGGTAAGTTTCAGCGCTGAGGAACTTCCATAAAATCCATAACACAATCCTCTTGGTTCAACGAAACCCGACAGTTCAAATGGTATGCATGCGTCATGGAATGCAGCCACCCTGTACGACTACACCTCTCGTTAAAATCAATAGCTCACTTTTAATCAGTCAATGGTATCCTAAAACTCCAAACCAATGGCCATACAGGAAATCATAAACATTAGACATTAGATTTCTCCAAACATTTCACAGAGGCAGTAAAAAAAAACGGGTGCGAAAAGATCAAACAATTAAAATGGCTAGCCGCATAGTGAAAAGAGACCCCAGCTTTCCGACACAGAACCATACATGGCAACATAGCGACGCAAACATGATACAATAACTCCATCCCTTGGACCTTAACAACCGCTGAGAGCTAATCTATAATTGTAAGATTAATGTCTATAAATTCTTTGGGTCTTAGTTTATACACAACTTTATAGACTGCAGCGGATAAGAGGCCGCTATAATTTACGACAATTGCTATGTTCAGACTTAAGTGGCTACAATTCGAGTGGCGCAAATCTGTTCAGGGCTGGCCACTCCTGAAGGTTCCCCAAACATGGCACTTTGTTGTTTTGGTCTCCACACGGTGGGGACAAACAAATAGGAACATGGCAACCATTGATTTTACCACTACTAGGTTTTGGCGGACACAGGCAGAAATAATGTAGCCGGTTGCAGATGTAGGATGCGGGTAGTGCCAAGACTCGGCCATGTATAAGTGCAGTACTCTGTTTCAAAAGATGGGCAGTGTTGACTACAAATAAGCATATCGACTTGGACTTGGTACATCAGCTGTGGCATGGCCATGTCCATTCTGTCTGAAGTCACAATTCGTATTCTCCTGAGGGGTTGCAGTTTACAATAGGAATTATAAATTTACTTGAAGATATGCCAAGATTTCAATCAATTTGCAGTTCAAACTATCTCAAACAGGTTCTCTTTGATTTTAACAGTCCTTCCACGTTTCCTTCAAACCCGTCAAATTTTATAAATACAGGTACTATTTTTGGTGTAAAAAAGTGAAAATCAAGCTCATGCTGGTTGTTTTAGACTTTGTTTGTGATGTTTTTGGAAAGCAGATGAGAAGAAAACACATGATCAAAAAAATTTTAAAAGTTGTATGAAAAGAGGATTAAACTTGGATATGTTTACCATTCAAAAACAGAAGTTGAACAGTTGATGTTTAGGGCTGCTATCTGCCATTTCAGATTCTGAGTCCTTGGCCAAAAATATAGACATATACACCAAATTAGTGTACCACACCTGTATTCACACTGCAAAGCTATTCTGATTTGCCATGGCTCAGCTTAACCAAGGTGCCACAAAGCCACCTGCGAAATGTAGAACTGAAACAACAACCGCTATAATAGCTCTTTTGTCTCTCCAAACACCGCTGCCCAACACTTGCACCCGGCAAATTCCTCCGGGAATGACACTGCATGCTGGCAACAGGAAAATTCGTCTAATTGCCGGACAACTTTTCTAACAGCGAGTTTAAGTACTTTATCTCACTGATTGTTACTTTTGGTTTATCTGGACTCAGTCAAGACAAACAATGACTGACTTCAAGGTTTCTTGAATTAGGCCCCGAGTTACGAGGCTACTTGGCAACACAAGCTTTGGTACAGTACACTTATTTGTTTTCGGCACTGAAAAGCTTGCCACAGAGGTTTATAACACAGTCATTTTTTCCTATCAGTCAACTTCAGCACAATTACACTCAGTCAAAGTTGAAGTTTGCACTTGAAACACACAGAATTATGATCAATGACGAGGATAAGCAGCTTGTAAGAACACCAGATGCCAATTACTTGAATTTTGCCTCTTGCTTACTTTTCTTCTCGTCTTCAATCAAAATATTCTTTTACACATTGGCTTAGTACTGAAAACTCAATTCCATTACTCAGCTGGTCAAAACAGTGTCTATATGTGTAAAATGCATTGTTATTGTTTACATTTGAATTCTAGTCCAGAACAGAATTAACTTGTCAACAATAACGATGCAGTTTGCACATGTACAGGCAGAGCTCAACAATGTTTATCTCAAAATGCTTTTGGTGACTAAAACAAGACAAAGTAGTTGACATCAAAGTAAAATTGTTAAAAAAATCACTGAAAATTACAGCTACTGGCCCTCTAACATGCAGGTGGCTGAAGACTCAAAATATGAATGATGAGATTGTGCGATTTCCAGTATCCCTTCTTGGATCTCTGTCTCCCACATCAACAGATCTGCATCTCAAATCTGAATCCCCAACTGGCAATGATCAGATTACATCAGATTACAACAATATGCCAATCATGCAGTAGATGTCTATACACAGATAACTATTTCAAAAAAATCAGACTTACCACAGCTCCTTGCCCACTGCTTCATTCAAATTTTGACCAACCACAAAAAATAAGCAAGTGGCACCCATCCATTCCCACCTAATCTGATTTCCCAATTATCTATTTCTTGAGGTCAGTGTTCAAGGTGAGCATTTGCCCTGGGGAATTAAAGCAATTTCAGAGAGAGCCCTCTAGAGTTTGAATACCACTATCCACTTAATCATTCCCAATTAATTATTTAAGCACACACATCGCAGGGGAAATACGGAATGTACGGGTGAAAATAAATTACAATCTTTGATGTAATGCGAAAATTACAAACATGTAAGGGACATTAATCAGGATTAAATTTTTGGGGGCCTATCTTGTCAGCACCTTCCTGCCCTGCGTCTACTCAGTGCTGACTGATGCCAGGTACTAGATTAAACGCCTTGTCAGGAGCTCACAGTTGGGGATCGCCAATTTGACGTCAATGACTATAAATGTGAGAACCAATTTATGGCCAGGCCACAGAAGCAAGTCTCAAGGTTGCAATGAAATTTTCTACGTCAGTTCAAACATAAAAAAACATGAGCTATGGTGATTTAATTATGGTTGGCTTACGTGACATCAACCTATAAGGAACAAATTAGAAATCACTGACAAGAAAAAGGAAATAAAAAGTTTATTCAACTGCAAACCTACGCACTGTTGGCTGTGCTTAACAGTAATTTGAGGAAGTTTTCGTCCAGGGGCTCCATAAGAAAAACAAATATTGATCATCTATAATATTGGCAAATATTATAAAACCTCACGCCTCGCGGTCTCTCAACCAATACAGTGCCAAGTAGCTGGGACTTTAATGGCTAATCCCCTAAATATATGCTTAATTCATTATACTGACACACTGCGAGCATATTTCATGGGATTTAAAAACAAATGGATCATTGGCTTGCCCACTTAAGCTGTCACCGTATTTGCAAATTGCTGGTACTCCCGCACTGCCAAAAATAGTCAAATTCAGCAAAAATATACAGGTCTGACAGACATTACTCAGAACTTAGCAGGTCACATACACCATTAGTATGTTTGGATGCTGATGTTTCTTTTCCTCTTTTTCAATTGTTAAAGTTGAGTTTACTTCTCTGGTTATGCTAGTCACAGTTACACAAACAGACAAAGATGGGTCCGTTTACAGCACCAAAGCACCACTGAACGTTTTAAACTCCAATTTAACCATGGATCACTGTTCTACACAGAGAAGTCTAGCACAGGTTGTGAAATCTCTAGCTCATGTTTTAAATGTCATGAGATTCCAATGAAATAGTATTCAATGAGTAATAGACTGTCCTGAAAATCACAGAGTGATGTAAATTTATCCTAATCGTGTATCTTGCTGTCACAGCATATGGGCATTTATCTCACACTGGTTACAAACCCATTTTTTTTTCTGATGAAACGTACCTATTTGTTACAGAAATTAATAGGATCTCTATAACACCACAGTGATAACAGGTGGGAAAGGTTACTACAGCCCACGGGGTCTGTCACTGGTTAGCACTGATACTGTGATTTATCAGTTTTACATGGTTCTGTGTGTGTCTCTCTCTCTGCTTAAAGGAATAGTGGCTGGAACTTTTAGAGATTTTTTCACTATTTTTGTTTTTAATATCAACTACAATTTCTTGTTCTACTCCCCGAAAGCATTATGAGATACACCTTATTTAGCTTGTCAACTCAGCTTGTACATGATTGTATAAACTGCATTGTTTTTGATGATAAATTACTTCTATCTGGACTAGAATTTAACTTCAAACAATAACAGCGCATTTTACATGTATAGCTTCTGTGTTGACAAGCTAAATATCGGTGTTTCAGCATCCTTTGGGGAGTAGAACAAGAACTTGCTATAGACAAGACAAAAAAAAATAGTGAAAAAAAAATCACCTGAAGTTCCAGCTACTAGCTCTTTAACTCAAGCTTGATACACAACAGCTTGATCTCTTGGCATTATGCAAAATTGCACTTGCAAAACACTAGAGGGCGCTAAGCAAACCAACCCCTGCTGGCTGTTTGGTGAAACGGCCTGGGCTCCATCTCAATCATATGGCTGATAAACTCCAACACCCATTAGAGCGGCACACGGCTGATTATAGAGTGGCTCAGATGTCTCATTCTTTGATTGGGCAATCCATCAGTTGTGACAATATATGAACCAGTTAAAATGCTGGCCCCCACGTAATGAAAAGGCATGATCACATAAGGTTACCCATCAAGAATGCCAATGAAGGTTTTAACGGTCACGTCATGCCACCTTCAAGGTAAAGCACAAATCACTTTAGGTGACAGAGGATTATTGAAAATACATGTAATCTCATCCTTTTCATGCTCCTCACCACCGACAAAGCCAAAACTGACACAATGAGATTTTAAATTCACAATTATTCTTCAAATCATGAATGTACAGTACACTGGTCAGAACCACCACCAAAAGGACACGATACCGAAACCACTTCTGGCTGAGTTATCAGAGAAGAGACATCCTGACAACAAACCATAGCTCCTTTCACAACATCAACGATGCGCAAATCCAGCTGAAATCAGAAGATACAACTACCGGTATATAAGTGCAGGGCAACACAACAAAAATATCATTCTTCTTCATCAACTCTCCATTTAGCTATTTGTATCGCATCTACTTTGTATCTTGCTTGTAATCAAGGCTACTCACGGTCAACAAATGAAGATTACTGTGCCCCTTCAAAAAATTGCAAACTTCGCCTTTGGTGAAAACATCTTGCAGAAATAAAAGCATCCATCCTCTGTCTCATTGTCAGGAACAAGGCACCATTAGCACTAAATTTGATCTTGAAACTGAAGTCACTTTTCAAGATAAAATATGCAGTAAGATGACAAATTTAGAATAATGTTTGAAATGTGTATAAGAATGGTACACTGAACTGAGTTTGCTTTTAAATTGTGTACAGGTAACGTGAACATCAAAATCAGTGGCATCGCTTATCACGGGCAGAATACTAAAAGTATTCAACTACTGAAAAAACATGGGAATTCATTGTTCTGAGGGCCAGCAAAAACATGATACTCACTAGCAAAAACCCAACGATGGACTTATAGCTTGAAGGGAAGTTCACAAAAAAAAAAATTCCCAAAGCCATGTACCAGTACTGAGCAAACCGACTCTCTGAAATCACACGTCTCCACTCGAGACAACTTTGATATGTACAGCGACAGTTCTCCCTGAATGCAGCAATTGTAACAAGTCTGTGCCCGCCGGGAACTACGCTTCCAATTGACTTGTACATTACAAGCCGTATCCTCTAGGAGTACGGGGAGTGATCTTATAGAGAGCGATGGGCAAGACGAAAGATCAGCCTGCGTAAGATCAATCTTCAAGCCCCAGCAATGTCAATGAATTCTCATGAAAATGGGTGGCCCCAGGGTGTGCACGGAGCGGAGAGTGATGGATTCAACACAAACACGCTATTACATCTCAGCTAGGCCAATGTGCAAAACTGCTGCTGTGCAAACTATCTATTCAACTGAAATGGCAAAAGAGCAAAATCAGAAGAAAAGAATAATATAGAAATAGCTCAAAATGAGTCCTGAAATCTTAGCAAGCTGAAAACACTTCAAGATGTGTTTTTCAAACGGATTCAACTATCGCCTAGTTTCAGAAAAAAAAAACACCAAAAAAAAAACACAAAAAAAACCATTGCGAAAACCAAGTTAGCTCAATCATTTTCAGAGTACACAATACTGTTGTATCCTGTTTGTCTTGTTACTGATCAGTAGCCCTCCAAAGCAAAGGTTTTTTGTTTTCTTCTTAGCATGCCTGTTAATTGTCAAAGCTGAGGTGTTTAAACATTGGTATTTATGTAATAAAATGTACTGGTCAATTAAGCGTTCAACCTACCCTGAAGGCAGATCCTGAAACGCTGACTTACTGCAGTTGTGAGCATACCGACGGTGTCAGGAGCTGCGTTCTCAGCTTGCAAAAAAATGTCACCACTGGCTTGCCAGTGAATATTCTGAAACCCAACACTGTGTCAGTTTTAATCATTTTCAAAGCTTGCCATCACCCCCACTGCTCTTTAAGTGTGTTCAACACAACCACCGAGAACAAAGGGTTAAGCAACAAAGTGGGGGTCGGTGGTGCCTGGGTTAATGATTCCCTCCATGGGTTTTTCCAAAGCCTTGAGAATGAGCCATCCATCCATCTATCCATCGTGTGAGGTACATTTAGAGCGGCGTTCTTCAACCCCATGTTATGAGAGACAAATCCCTGCTGAGTCGTAGCCCCAGGGGGTGCTGGGCTGGCAATTACCAGTGCAATTATGTACCATGGATCTCCCACTACTGACAATGACTTCACAGTGATCAATAAGATTTTCGCCTCCCGTTCTCAGAAACAAACGCAGGAGTCCCAAGCCTCTTTCTGTTGAGTGCCACTGTTCAGTGGAACGTTACAGTGAAAATAAAAGGCAAAAGAAATGTAGTAGTAGTAATTCATCCATCTAGATCAGTCAGACAGCTAGCTTTAATCTAATTTGTTGTCGGATCAATTCCGTCAACACCTACATCCTCCCCTACGCTCTCTCCACTATGCCGTATTTGTGCAAACATGTAGACATACACAGAACTACACATACATACAAACAAACACATACAGATCTACACACATATACATCATTGTTTTATCTCGGCTGAGCGATTGGGAAAATTCTGCGTTTCAAGCCATCATCTGCCCTGAAGCAGTTTCCCAAAGTGCAGAAATTGCAAAACCATAGACCCAAAATACAGAGTGACAGCCAGCAAAAGTTCTCAGAAAAGACAAAATATCACATTTCATTCTGCTATGGTGACGTACAAGACATGGAGTGTACGCACCTAAAAGACCAGCCGACAATGCATTTGAGGTTTGGTCTGCATTTACACTAGTGCAATTTTATGTTCATGTTTTGAGATAGTGGTTAAGTTTGAAAGCAGAACTCGAAACATTTCATGAATGAGAGAACTGTTGAAAATTCAAGCTTTCAGCAGTTCAGGCATCTGAGGCTTGATCACTATGAAACGTTAGAAAATACAGCTCTCTAAAATTTCACATTTACCTCCCTTCTCCCCCCAATTTTGATGAATGGGGCACAAATGCCCCTTTCAATGAACATGCAGAGAGAACACTGATCTATACGCTTGCAATCCTACAAAAATACACTTCACAAACATTCAACTATTGATGACTGTCATTCCTGTATTGCAGTCTGAATTGATCACGTCAAAAACTGCAGTATCAGCAGAATTTTTCACTGAAACTTTCACGTTTACCCTCTGGCAAAGCTCATGCCACAATATAAAATTTTCTTTCACGCTCAACACGTTCATTGTCTGTATGTTCTGCGCCCTGACTATTGATAGAAATTTAATTACCTACATGCACACACACACACATATTCAAAACTGTTGTCACCATTCAAATGTTAGCACAACTCAAGGTGAACGTTGTCACTAGTTGTTACATGCAATTAGCAAATGTTATGCTTTGCCTCCCGGTATTTGAAAACAGAGCAACACTGCCTCAAAGTGTCATCGCCGAGGGACACCAACGACCCCGAGGTGGGTTCCAGAACGTGAAATAGTTTGTTTTCAAACCACCTGTACTGCGGCCAATTGCATGATCAGTTTAACGTTCAATCTCTTCAATTCTAATCCAACGATAACAACACACAAGCTTATTCTATTAGGGCTTACCAGTTGTCTTTCGGTTGCTGCAACTTCAGCCAACCGTATGCATCATGCTTTCATTTGACGCAGGAAGTATGACAAAAGTTCTTTCAAACCATTCTAAATCTATACCTAACTACTTACAGAACACAGCTAATTTGAGAGAGGATTAAATAGACAATTAGTAAAGTGTTTTTGGCCGGGCCGAAAACTCATAGGGTTACAGCAGTTTCAGGAGAACATTCTTGAAATCAGAAAAAAAAACATTGTCCGTTGGTCATCTTAGAATTAAAACAATTGCACTTGGGCTGACAGCTAGACTTCAAGGTGATAACAAGACCTCTATGGAGGCGCAGTGGGAAGGCATTTATAGGATGGAAACAGATCGGGAGTCGAACTTCTAAATTTATTGCAGAGCTTATGGCTACACTCCAGGCGAGCGATTTGTTCTGCCAATTACCGATGAACTGGGTCACTTTCCAAGTGTGAAAGTACTCTGGCAGTCTTTTACTCAAGTCCCCTACCCACCTACCAAGGCTATACAAACAACATCTGTGTTTACAGAGACCCTGTATTTCCCCATTCATTTCTCAAATTCCGAGGTTCCCCATCTTTCCTCCGGTGGCCGTCATGGATCAAGAGTGAACCTTCGGTTGGTGGATTTCCGACAGGCCATGTGAGTCAACATTACCGTTGATAGCTTTGTAACAATCACATTTGAAATGGACTAGCATGGCTGGACCGCCTGCCTTAATAGCTCTTGCAGTGCGCCGCTTCAATATCACTGCTGGTGCGAATCTCATTCAAGGATACTTCATGAAATACAATGTGAAATAGGCCTAATCTTTCAAGGCACTGTGCACAGCTTCAGCGCTACCTCATATGATAAATCTCTTCTTCTTTCACTCTCTCACGTCCGATTTTTCATTTCATCTACGGGTCTTGCCATGGTACATGGGGGTTGCTCATTTACATGAAAATGGGTTGAATGGTTTACGAGGCTTTTTCAGCTGACTGTCTGTGCAGTCATTCTACAGAGAGGAAATAGCAAATCTAGCCTTTTAATGTTGTATGCTTCCTGGACGCACCAAAACTACTTTGGGGAACAAATTTTAACCTGCTCACCCCAATTCCCTGTCAGCAAGTCCACAATCACTATCGATAACAATGGGTTTCGGCAAAACTATCGTAGTGAAAGGGTTGAGATGTCGTAAATTTAACTACTTGTAGGGCTCACGCTGGATAGTTTACACTTGAAACAACCACTTCTTCCTTTCAGATACTGTCTCAACAAACACACCATGTTTGGGAAATGTCTCACCCTTGGCCTTTAACACAACACAGGCACAACGTTGTTGGTTTCTTTTGGGTAGATTATTTTTCTCCACGGGATCAGAGAGGTGGCACAGGTTAGGCAAACAGCTATTATAGCATCACTCACCTTCTTTCTGCCAGGCCGGGGCTTGTGAAACTTACTCTCCGTTCCATTCTCCAGGCTTCTCTGGGCATACTTGTCACGATTCCGGCTTGCCGTTTTCTTGATACCCTCCTGCTGTGAAGAAAATTACACATTTCAATTCATTACTTCATCGATGTTTCCAAACTTTTTTAACCTCGACTTGGTACTGCCCTACTGCTGTTTGAGTCAAATACACAGCATCTACTGGGTCAATCTGTGTGATCCTCTGACACGCACGTGCAATTCATTTTTCCTTCTAACGCCGATTTCTTTTATCGCCGTCTCCGTATTCTCTCAAAATGACATTACCATCAAAATTACCCCGTGCCACATCGGGTCAAATTGAATAATTCTATTTCAGCTGCCGCAATATAAGTTGTGCACGGCAGTGCCATATCAAATGGTTTGCAAAAAAGAAAGCGGAGATTTTCATGCGGATACAGCGCCTTTAAATGAACAGTCTTGTCTTATTTGCAGCTACATTCTCTAAAAGGGTCTCGTTTACTGCTGTGGAAAATCAATCATCCAATTCAAAAAAAAATTCTCATTCCCTGGGAGACTGCTGGAATAACAGATATCTCCACAATCTGTTACACAACATACATTTTTTAATTTTAGAGTCAACATGAAGAAGACAAATCACTTGATTTATGTTAAAAATAATCTCATCAGTTATTGACAAGAGAAGCCTGCAAAAGATGTGAAAACTGATTAAAGATATTACAGTCTCCATAAACAGCTTCATGGACAACTTAATAAACTGTAAAATCGCTGGCTCCGTATTCTGGTGTGTAAACTTTTTTCAAATATTTTCAAGGATGAAAATACTGAAAACTCTTTAATCACAAACACCTGTGACAGTGCAATATCAATCACATGTTATTACAGTCCTTGATTACATCTCTTCTTTTTTTAATTTTTTTCAAAAATAATTTTACTGTTCCTGGATTTCCTAGCAATCTCTGTGCAGTGGAGGGATCAGGAATCTCCAACCATGTTATGCATTGGTAAATTTGGGGCAAATCTTGCAAATTTGCAAAAAAAAATTTGTCCATACGCTTTAGATTCAAGCCCAGGCCAACTGAAAATGTCTTTCTCTTCAGACGAGGCATTTTGTCTTTTTTAAAATATCACCGCATCGATGAATTCAGATGACACATTTCTTCAATTATAAATAGTGACACGAGCATGATACTGACAGCACTGGCAAAGAACCCCTCTGGGTCAACTCATCATTCCATGCGCAGTTGTCGTATGGGGCAAAGCATTGGATGTGGCTGCAAACTGCAATGGGCTGTACATCATTAATCACATGTACAGCCTGTGCCCAGTCACACATTGAGAGTTGAGAATAAATCGTAACCCCCGTGATAATCACCATTGGGCTGCATTCGGGACGTTCTGGCGCTTTACGGCGCTTCCCTCCTCCTTCAGATAATGATACTGTGGCACTCATGAGAAACGCTGTCACCACAATCATAATTTCCCAATCAACATTCAGCTATCACTTCTCTCCTCACTAATTGACAAATTAAGCCTGTTGGACCTGCGTAGGAATGAACTTGATTTTGCTTTCCATCACTGACCACCATAGGGTACATGTACCCCCCCTCCCCATTACTTCAAGTTCAGTTCATGGACGCAGCCCTCAAAAGGATGCGGATTGTCATCTAACAGGCAGTATTGACAAACACCTGAGTTGCCATGCATCAGTGACATTCCAAAGAACCAACCACCATGTCCACACCCTCATTACGATCTTTGATGTGTTGTCATCTGTGTTCTCTCTCGGATGACAACAATGATTAAATGCTTAATTCAGAGGGGAAATTTGCTAATTAAAATTAACAGACAATGAATTAGGAAACCTCCCCCCCCCCTACAAAAGGTCGGAAAAGCTCGGGAGCAGCATGGGTTAGAGGTGGTTAATGTTCACAGTGGATGATCCCAGACAATACCTTTACACTTGTGTTCATTCATGTAGTAATGATTTGTAGACAATAAAACCGACAGTTGATGGTACACAATTGTTGTCTTACAAAAAGCACCACGCAGCAGCGATGTACCAGTTAATTTTACATGATCAAACCGGCCTAGGTTTCACTTCTATAGCTGCTCTGATGATGGCTATTTCTCACTGGCCAACTACGGCATTCCATTTCTGATTGGCATCGATCTTGTTTCTATTTCAGCAGGAGCAGTGTCCATTGCTACCATTCCAACAGTCATATACCGTGTTAATTTGAAGTGCCTGTATGTTAATTGCACAGTCGTGTTACATTCTACATCTGTGAGCCTTTCTTGACTCCGTTTCTGCCGTCCTGACTGCCATATGCCATGCTCAGCCAAAAACTGATCTCAAATGTGTTAATATGTCATGTCAAGCAAGAGTAGGGTTTTAAAACTAGATTTGCTGTCAAAGTATGAAGCATGCAAGTGTGTTTGAAGACTGCTTCAAAGACTGAAGATGAAATACAATGAAAATATAGAAGCTATTAAAAACAGAGAGAGAGAGAGATGCATTTTCGTAATTGATGTAAAACGATACAAAGGAAATTACTGATAATCACCTGATCTAACTTGCTAGATATTTGAACTGTGCAGAGAATATCCAATACACTAAAAATGTTTCAATAAAATAATACATGGGCTGATACCAAACTACCCTTTATCCAACATCAAGCAAACACATGAATATTTGAAAGAGTCTCTGAGCTAAAACTCTCTACGTCAGACCTTAAATGTTACTATCCTCGGGAGCCGTGAAGATTATACTCTGACTTGCAATGATACAACATTGAACAGCAGTAGGTTTATTATACCAATCATGGCAGCCTATGTTAGAAATCAAAAGTTCCATACATTAAAATTCTGCGCGTGCTACCCACTCAGTTGGTGTCAGGCCATTATTGCCCACAGAAAATCACAGCTATGAATATTTCTCATTTCATGTAGCAACGGTGTTCTTGAAAAGCTTCGCAGAAAAGTGATTTTCTTTTTCCATCATTCTTTACTCAATTTTGCTTCTTCTTAGGCCCCCTGACAGATACATTCGGACAAAAAAAATCTGCTTTCTGAATTACCATCTCCTGGGAGCTGAATGTTTCATCCGTCGATAAATCATTGCATTCAATCATTCAAATGCAGATAACTACATCTATATTTGAACATCTGTATCTCAGTCAAGCCCACAGAGCAATACTGAAAGCTTTCCAAGCAGCACCTAGGCATTACACGTATGTCCATCTTTCTCTTCAGTGCTACAGGGTTTGGATTTTTCAATTATTTACACAAGGTGTTTAATATCAAGCTTGTCTTTATCTTGTTAATGATGACTACATCAAATTCAATAGTTTCTCCCCACTTTTGTACAGAACTGAAAAATTTACATTGGATTTTTTTGGTTAAATTTATTACGGTACTTGCAAAACATTTATGCTAAATTCTAAAAATAAATTTTAAGAAAATAAGCAGTTATAATTTAAATTAATCTGATTACTCTTCTTGTTTATTGTGATCATGTTCTAGAGTTCTGAAAACATGCAGCGATTAGATTGCGGGACAAACGTAACATAATTACTGTAATTTCAACTTTTGATGCTTTCCAAGGTATTGAAAAGGTGTCTCTTCTGTATTGTCCAACATGGAAATCAATGAGTTACTTCCTATTGCTAACTCAAAAAATTCTGTTTAACTGTAAAAAAAAAGCTGTAGAAAAAACGTTACCAAGTACTAATGGGGCTTATCTCTTTTCTGAATATTGTACAAAAAGCTGATGCTTATCAGGCCAGAATGGAATGACGGGAACTGACACTCAATATAAGTAATGGAATGAATTTTTAATCTCGTTTGATTTGAATAAGACTACTTTATATTTTGTTGTATGTACATTTATGCAGGTTAAGTGACAATAAAGAGTTTTTCAAAAATCTGATTACTCATTAAGTCATAGCTACATTATGCCTAAGATGTAAAGCATTGAGAATGTCACATACAGGAAGACTTTTATTGAGCATCTGTTAACTCTCATAATATTTGCATAAATAAATAAATAAATCAATAAATAAATAAATGTGAGTGCATGTATTCAGATTCCTATATTTCTCTGCTGAAAGATACAGTCACCCTGTAACCAGCAATTTTTAGGGCAACTATGATCCGAATTCATACAACAAAGTCGGACCTGTGTAACCAGTCCGGGTTATGTCCATATAGAGGATAGTAGGGAAGAGCCAATGGCGTACCGTATATGTAATGAAATTAAGGCAAGAACCAATCACGTACTGTATATGTAATAAGGGTCAAAGGTTACGTTGGTTCACTTTGTTCAGATAGCGATGTGACCGGACAGATCCACCGATCGAGTGAGACTGTTGGCTACCCGGAAGTATCTTAGCTCCAGTCGATTGGCGACGTTCTACCGTGTTAAAAATTGTAAGATTTCTTCAGGAATAGTTTTCTAAGTTTCTTTACCCTTGACCATATTCGACAAAGAGTTATTGGACGTTTTCGTTCTCTTTTCCAGCTTTTGGTTAACTTCTCGGCGATTGATCCGGCGCGCGTTTTTCTGAGCAAAGGGTCAATCGTACCGGGAAATGCATGGTGATCGAAAAAATCGTGCTCCATCGTGCTCCGATGACCGACTAAAACAGTTGACCCATCTTTGCAAAGCTTGAAACATTCTCCATACTGCAGATTACAAGGTTAAATTGAAATTTGACCAAAAATAGGCGATATTTGGCGACAAATAACTTACTGTAGATTTACAAGGGTCAAATACTGATTTCTAGGAGTCGTACCCGGCCAGGAAATTCATCCAAATAAGTAATTTTCAATGTACTAACCACTTGTGTCGGTCACCATCTCGACCGTACTAAACATTGTGAGTAACGTCTACATCTAAAAACTACCCAGTGCTAAAAGTAAAGGGCGAAATCAAGCCGAAAAGTTCCAAACTCGTTGAATGTACGAGCCCAGGTTTGCATGGTTAATTATTCGTGACGTTGTGGCGGCAGGTTCGCTGATTGGTCAATCGTAATATCCTCTCTATGGACATAACCCGGACTGGTAAGAAGAAACGGGGGAACAACTCAGGTCAACACTGGAGAATTCATGGGGATTTACACAGCATACAGTCAAGAATGCTTCTATCTTTAGATGGCAATAAAACTGGTTAATGATTTTACAGCACTCTTTGACGACATCAACTCCAGTTTATCCAGTAAGCGACACATAACGTGAGCTAAACTGCTACTTTTTCTCTCCTCTCAACATTCATGAGCAAAATCAGGCTGAATCTAATGAGTAGATATCTACCCACTAGCATTGTAGCAGTTTAACAAAGCAGAGTGCAGCACACATTTCCACCTTACATGCGCCCATATCTAGACACCTTGCAATGTCTGATAACCACTTTGCCTCATGTACTCTGTCTGCCCTGAAGCAAGGTTCCAACTTCCTCAAGCAGAAGTAACTGACATTATAGAACTTCATCAGTCCAAAATTTCAAATACTATAAGTATAGATATCAATAAACACATAAATAAATCAAAACAACAATGGATAAATATATAAACACAGAAATCAATTTTCGAAGTGTGAATTTGACCAAAATTTCATATCTGAAATCTCTGACTAAAACGTCACATTTATCTCTCCAGAACTTAATGAACTCAGGTGAGCAACTGAACAAACAGAACCATGCCTTCAGTCCATATACATGTAGCTTTGACAGTTTCATAGATTGTTTCCATTCAATGGTCACACAATCAACTGTCACATCAATGAAACAAGACCAGTTCTAAACCCGAGTCTTATTTGAACTGTGGAAAAAGCTACACATCTGAAAGAATAACGCCAATAAAAATATGTCTGCGTGAAAGCAATAATAAGGACTGACGGTACATCAAATATCACTTTTCTGTGTTTACTCTTAAAGATCCTGCATGAAGTCAACTCTGGTCAAATAATAAACATGCGCCCTTTAGTAGCATCACATTTCAGTGTACTGGAAGGCTGACAGAGAGGAACAGAACTTGCAGGGGGGGAGACTTGTCCTCGGATAATTAGTTTACTTTCTACTTTGGAAACCTTGTATCTGGTGACACGCTGGGAATTAAGAAATAATGATAAAAATTCAAATTCCCATAAGTTACGGAATAGATAATTGAGTTCAACAGTAATGAACACATCCATATATCTATACGGAATTCTCTTTTTTTTCCCCCCCTCTGGAATCCCCCTGGGGAAATTGAGAAGAGGAAGGCTAACAGCAACGCAGCTTCCAATGGGAACTCCGTCAATTCCATTTGGCTAATTAAAATATACAGAATATAGTCAACTGAATACACATAACAAGGATGTAATAATCTTATCATATGATAATATTTTCTTTACTCTTTCGCCTTTCAACATTTTTCCATGAAACTGATCCAGTTTTCTTTAGCACACGTATTTTTTGTCAGACAGTGCGTCATGGAGCAGGCTATACCCCATAATTCATAAGAGTTTATCACAAGCAACATGAAAAATCATTTGGCAAAGATAGCGCTGCCCTGACATACAAATGTATTCGGTAAAAACGCTGGCTGGCTGATTAAATCTGCAGATAAAGAAAAACGGTTTCAAAAACGCGAAACTTAACAGCACACTTATCAGAAGAGATCAAATATATCACAAAATTGTAATTCGGAACAACAAAATTACCTGTGACAGCATACATATACCATATGATATTTTTCCTCTTTTAAGTCTCTCCCCTGAGCCCCTTTGATCATCATCGTTTGGTTTTTTGTTACATTACTCATCCCTTTTCTTTCAATTTTTTCGTGTCAAGACCTATTAGAAGAATTTCCTACCTTTCACGATACATATCCCAAGGTCACATCATATAAAAAGAACTGCCAGTAATTGCTCTTTAGAAAGGATAAAATATCCATGAAAGTCACTTTTGAGAAAATAAAAACAAATTTATGACTTTAGAGTTTTATTTTATTTTTATTTTATTACTTCCTTGGCCATATCAGCTACATTCATGGTCTGACCCGAATCATGAAAACTGAAATAAGGACTTTTGAAACCATTCCAGTAGAATTGGAGCTCCCGTCATTCATTTCTCACTAATAAGCTGATAACGATGGACAACACTTTATGTTCCATGGAACCTTCCTCGACTGAATCCAAAATTATCACACAAAGGAACCAAATGTATTGATTTTTTCAACTCTATTAGGAAATTACAAGGCCATGGACACGATAAAATTTGTATATCTTCGTACAAAGTATTACAAGAGAACCACCATACATTTAGAATGCTTTTCACGCCATTTTCTCTCAAATTGCAATACACAAAGTATACACATATGCGTGTGCAGTCATTCATAGGCGAGATTATAATGTACATGCTGATATGTAACATCAGGCCAAAATAATCATCTGCCAGCCCACTTTGTGCTCCCTATAGAAGTATAAAACCTCCATTTTTAAAGACACACATGTTCTCTTTGATGTAAGACAAAAATTTTGCATCAAAGAAATTGGTGAAATTGGTGAAAATATAAAGCTGACACGTACATAAAACTTCCTTGCAGAAATTCTCATCTTGATCCACTGTAAGCTTCAAAGCACTAACAATTGCCTCATCAACAAGCCAACTTTAGCTATGCTTCCACAAAACTGATGTACCATCAGACACACACACAAGTGAATGTTTGAACTACTGAACGTTACATACTCAAATCAATTCAATTACCGCTAATTAACATTTAAAATTTTACTGTTGTGATTAACTGTGACAAGATAGCTATTCTATTCATTTCATCTCTAATTAATTAATTAACAGCCAATTACAACCAATTAAAATTATTGCTGGCATGTAAATATCACCAGCATACGATCAGGACACTGAGTATTGACCAGTCCAGCCAAACAACAAGGATTCAATCTGAGGAGGTACTGTTCACTCAAAGTGCAACACATTCTAGGATAAAGTACACACACACACACACGTGATGATCTCAAACAACAGACAGTCTAACAACCTTGTGCACTGCTAGATGAATAATGTGTGCATGGCATCATGTGAGCCATGAGTAAAATTTAACCAATCCCAAACAAACTACCACTCAAACACCGCCACTCCAATTATTCATCAATGATTTCAATATGCCTCTTCGAAACCTGTATAACTCAAGCAATATACTTGTTCGGTCAACACAGGCTACACGTAGTCGTGAGGAATGGAATTCTTGAGGTGACACCCAGCATACATGTACTTTACCAGGGACAGAATGCTCTGCTCTGCAAGTACAGGAGAGCGAGAGACACTTCTCTCTCTCTCTCTCTCTCTCTCTCTCTCTCTCTCTCTCTCTCTCTCTCTCTCTCTCTCTCACCAAAATGACTAGGCATCCACCATTTCAATTTCAATTTATTCATCATCAGACCTAGTTATATTGTGTGTGTGTAATTACGTTACCAGAGAAGAATGCGCTAACTTGTTTTTCACAACAATTTGAGTCATTACATGAAAGTCACGCACATCAAACAGATGGCATTCTGCAAAAACTATGCACTCGTAAATGTAAACGATCAGTAAAATGTCTTCATATTTGTCAAGATTTTATGTTGAAGTAGTACAGAAATGGTGCTCAACATACGATATCGACCAGAAGTTTGAGAAAAGATGTCAAGTCAAACAAGCACTCTCGTAAGCCTGGCTACTTTCACAAACCTCCCGCACTGGATTGTCCTGCAGTCTGTCAAGGCAAGACAAAAATCCCTTTGAATGGGAAAAATTATACACTCGGATCAAACTAACTCCATATGTTGCTTTCATGGTTCCTTATTTTTATGAGAGATCCTGATTTTTTCACATTATCAAGTTGGAATTTTCTATCTTACACTCTTTATTATCTGAATGTCAAACATAGCAATAGTTAGCACAATCCCTTGTATGTGTATTCCAGAATTTCACGTTCTGCCACATCTGTTTCAACATCAGGGAGAAAAAAGTACACAGAGACAAACTAGACACATATATCACTGGGATTACTTCATCATGGGATATACAACACCCGGTTTTTATGGTGTTAGCGCTAAGACTGATCCGCATGATCCCTGTGGCGCTAGCTCTGGTCACCTTTCGGTGTTTCAAATGATATATTAATCCCCATGATATCTGCCGGAGCCTCTGTCTAAATGTACAGGAACACAACTGCATGGATTCTAAAAACAACATCTCTTGCAAAATATATCAGCATTTGCAACATGACATGCATTGATGTTCTACACTGCCATACACAGGAACCAGAAATCTCATGTTAATTTACATATTTTTTTAAACATACGTTAAGATAGAACGTGCCTCGGGGACACAAATTTGGACTCTCAAACTTTTACAATTCTCTTCTAATATACCACTTGTGAGGGTTCATTTTAAAGCTCTTGACTGGTGATTTTAAAATTCGAAAATTTTATTTTTCTCCATAGAGTTAACACAGGGATGACGGCCATTTTGAATTTTAAGTATTGGTAAATTTTGACTACCAAAATTTGCATGTTGACCCCCGATTTTTATTCTGGATTTTGAAAGAGAATGGTTGAAAGATTCCTCAAGGAAAGTCATGGCAAATGTTGAAGTCCTTCACTTTCGAGGCGCGAACTACCTTAAATAATTATCATATTGACCGTGCTATTCATGTATACACGTTTTGAGGCACAAGCAAAAACCGAGTCCCTTTTCATGTCGGAACTCTTTTATGTGTGATGAGCTGCCAATTAGAAAGCATCAGTTATACTTCACAATTGGACTTAATTGAGCCAAATGTAAATTATTTGAAAGCTGTAACTGTGAAAAATTCGTCACAACATGAATTTTACAAATTAAGCCTCCTTATCAAGATATATCAAAGTTCTGGGTGAGTCAACGTGGTGAAGCAAGTACATATAAATAATAAATGAGTCACATATAACCCTCTGCCTGCTGCAACTGTGTATACATATCACAAAACAATACATGGCCTTTCAACACACACAATAAAAAATTGCGGTGAATTATTCTGCCAGTTTAAGCTGTCTGTGACATTTATATAGCCATGCATATGGTCAGTAATTCAAAACTACTTTGCGATGAGAAGTGCTGGTCCTAAAAAGGCAAAAAATAAACTTACAAAGGACCGTACGTACATTGTCTGTTGTAGATCCTGACACAAATATGTGAACGGTTGACTGTGAAAAACGGCAGGCATCGCCCTAAAAATTCTTAGATTGGAAATTTATTTCATTTTTGTCTATAGTCCTTATGGTGTTATGACGCGTACAGCGATAAGTAGCAACAAATTGGATTTTGAGAAATGAAATTTGTTGGCAGCAGACCGGTCGGTCACAACTGTGCTACATAATCACACTGTAACAAAGAGATACTTATCGTGAGCCAGGTAACATTGCTAGCAGCAGGCATACATAACAATCACTCACAGACACCAATCACAAATGATTGAACATTGATCAGGTCTGTGTGTAAAATACGGGGTATTATTCTTGCTCGAATTGCTACATCAGGTGAGATCTCAAAATTTTCATTTTCCCAATAAGGTTTTATCAATGAGAAATAAATTTAAAACATTTTTACCATTAATTTTTGAAATGGGAAACATTAGACAATTATTAATTTTGTAAATTTTGGAATTCTCTTGCCATTATTAATACTATAATCAGTTTATCTGCAGTCCCTCCACCCACAAGGGGACAGTGGTTGATCAGTGTTGCTGACAGCCATTTTATGAGCAGCACTGCAGGACAATTACACTGAATTTGTAGCGTTGCCAGTTTTGTAAGCCAAACATTTCTTTCATTCACATTCACGCTTTGAGAGACATCCGATGTGTTTCCAGGATTCTGAATCAATGGCCGCAACTATTTGACAACGGGCTGTCAACCCCCACACCCCTTTTCTGTGTTAGGGCCCATTAGTACAAGCCACTGGTCAATCAGCCGGCCAAAACAATGTTGATTGGGACAATAGATAACAGTAAACACTGTTTAGAATTCAAAATGGTGTCGATACAGACGGTAGTATTGTCAAACAATCAGTTCACAGGTTGTGATTGCGGGATTTCCAATCCATACGCAAACTGACAAGATATCTACACAGCACAGATTGCATTTTGACTGAGCTACACAGAGGGCATTCTGTACATTGTTAAAATGGTACATTATCAATTAATATACACCATGTACCAGAGGCTGTACGAAGGAAGGATAATCAGAACACATTTGGAAGATGGTCAAATTTTTCCACTGCTGCAGATTCAATGCAAATGTCCTGCAATGAACTGTGAGACCACACCTGGGCAATGGCCAGCGTACTGCATTGAACACACAGACTGCACAATTATTTTTTTTCCTGCAAAACCATCATGACAATATGATGACGCACAATGATACACTAAATTCTTTACACAGCCTATCACTATGTCCGTTTGACTTGCAGCAATCTCGTCCTTGACTTTCAGTAATTGACTGCCATGATATACTATACACACTCACCACTGTTGATTAATTTGATGCAACAAACAAAACTGGGAGTGATGGACAATTAATGGCAAGGCCAAGACTGACATCAATCCGTCTTTATTAACAGAGACAGGGAGATTGTTTTTGCAATTTTTCATGAGGTGTAAATGCAATAAATCAACAGCTTGATTATTTGCATGCACAATGTACACATAAGAATACATGTTTTTGTGTATTTGTGCAAGTGTGGGCATATGTTTGCAAAAACATGTGACAAAGCGAATGAATGTATACATGAAATGCGCAACACATCACGCATCAGAGCCCAAAATTTAGCACATCACAGGTCTTTGTACAGGTGTCTAGCCAGCTAGTATACCAAGTCTTTTTGGTGTCAGATGACCAACGGTAATACATCGTGTAATTTCACAAAAACTTGTTCAGATGTGAGACATTTGTGGAAATTGTATGTATGCCCTGGGGTTGACCAGTTGAATTTTTACAAAATGGAGAACGGTCACATTGGAGGTGTTTGAAATCCAGTGGTTACTCAGGCTGCACATAGTGTGCTTCTATCCACTCACGCTCTGCAAGACATTCACTGGATGCGAACTACAGGAAACTGATCTGGCTGCACCCGGATTACAATATTGTCCCCGTGTTTGTATACCCCGGTACTTGTCCCCGCTCTAAAATGCCAGGTGCAGGAATTTGAAATGCGCCCTGGAGGCATCTTACGGGTTGAAAGCTACGGCACACAGAGCTTGACAGAAAATGAGTCATCGACGCTTTTACCGCCACACTTTGGTATAAACCCAATGCTTCACTTTGGTCGGGCTGGATCATTCACAGGAAATAGGGGTGGCAGGGTTCACCGTGTGGTGAGGTCTGATCTTGAATATCTAATTATCTTCAAAGAAATCAATATTCAAGGATGGAGCAATAACCCATTTCAAGTAAGCCTTTGATGACATAGAATATCCAGTATCTGTCACAGACTATGATCACAAATCTATAACTTTACACACAAGAAATATTGAGTGACAAAATCAAGCAACAGCCATCCACATTTTCTCACTGTATTCTCCAAAACACCGGGTCAAACCTTTCAACATGTACCTTCTTAACTCTGCCTACATTACAGTAACAGTGTACACTATGTTTCTTCAAGTTTCAAAGGCTGGACTCAAAAATACATTTATGGCAACATGGTCAGGGTTCTCCTTAAGGGATTTTTAGGGGTGGGCGATCCCTCTGAGTTTCGAGCAATCTTTTCATATGTTAATAACCATACAAAAGAATCTAATTTCACAACAAAAGAATATGCAAATTGTGCCTTGATATGTAAATTTTTTACTCTCTCTCTTTCCAAGTTACGGAGAACACTGATGGCAATAGAGTATGATGTACTGACCAGCACATGCATATAACAAATTCAGACACCAGCATCATGATCCTGGACAGGTCCATTGGAAAAATTTTAGGCTGTCGTATACCAGTTAAAAAAATTTAGATTCAAAAATTCTAAAAAGTTACACCGAAAGCCACTTGTCCTTCATGAAAGCTTCTCAACCTTTACAGAAATTCCACACTTTCAGTCTAATCATGCGTCGATTTGTGGACAAACTATAAATCTAAGAGTGAGTTTAATGTGTGCCCACATGAAAGCTACTCTGCCCATCACACAAAGAATCTGAGAGGAGTATGGTAACTGCCATAAAAATTTCTGCCATCAGATATAAAGAACACTTGGGATTTCTATCTCAAGGTCAGCCCTGCCATTGTTATTCAGAAGATGACAGTTGAATGACCAACCAATCCCACACACCAGAATTCAAAGCCATCGGAAATGAAGAAATTACACTCGCTTTTTTTCTGTCTTTCCTCTGGAGACAAAAAAATTGAAGACAGCACTTCAGACCTTTTTTTCATCAAGAGTTTAGAATTACCTGGGGTTTCTCACACATTCCTTGAATTCACATTCATAGCTGATTTAGTTACAACAACGTGCGGAATCCAGAGTCTTTTCACCATGAAAGGAACAATCACACAAAGCACAGCCAAGATTCGTACCTCTCAAGGCGAACATCAGCAGAGAGCGCCACTGAAATTTTTATGTGCGAGTATAAATCTGCCGTATATCCATCCCAGCAAATGGTAGTAGGACCTTTATATGGCTCTCCTACGGAATTTCCCCCCAAACTGCCACTAATTTCTGATTATGAAGTCCCCGAGCACTCAAGAAATTAGCAAGTTATATGGAAACATGAGAGTTAACACACCGAGAGTAGGCCATCATGGAGTTGGTGATAATAGCTCATGGCTACTTTGCCGTGATTTTACTGACATGCATGTATTTAATGACACATCTTACTGGAATCCGCACTGGAGATTGCTGGTAGATGAGCATGACAGTACCTAAAAGTTTTTGTAAGATATTCAAGGCTTAAAGTAGAATGTGGCTTGCAGACAGATGCTCCGACTCTAAAACTTTTTCAGTTCTTTTCTAATCTACCACTTGTGGGGGTTCATTTTGAAGCCCTTTGAGTAAGAAAAACTTTCATCATCTTAGTCTTTTGAAAATTGAAAATTGTAATTTTCTCCATAGAGTTAACATAGGGATGGCGGCCATTTTGAATTACAAATACAAGTAAATTTGGGGTAATTTGTATAAAAATTTGCTCAGTGACCCCTGATTTTTATTCTTGATTTTGAAAGTGAATGGTTGAAAGATTCCTTGAGGAAAATTTGAGCAAAAGTTTAAGTCTTACTTTTGAGGCGCATGAGTTAAATCTACCCATGTTCTTTCATTCACAAAATTCATGTTCACAAATTACAATACACAAGAGGGTATATTGCCTGAAAACCCTGACTGTTTGACAGTTTTAATACCGTACATACCATGCCTTCCAGCACACACTCTCTCTCTCACACTTTCTCAAAAATAATTACTATCGTGTTAGCCTTGTGTACGCTGGAGAACACCCTTCTATTTGCCACGGCACGACGCCTGAGGCATGACTGGCGATGCCATTGCCTTTGACATTGGATTTGTTCAACGGCATCGACACGGCAGCAAAGAGGCACAACTGTCTAACTGATAACGCCTATTCATAACAAAGCATTTGGTGAATGGAATTGCAAGCTTTCATCCGACTCTTTTTCCACTATGTACAATGTATAAACATCCAAGCTGACTACCCGGAATAAATAGGATTTCACAAAGACATAAAGACTACACACCTTTCTAATTTTTCCCCTTTAGAGAACCTCGTGGGAGTCTTCATACAAGAACACGAGCCACACAGGTAAATACAGCTGACTGTGAGTAAGTCTCCTTGTATAAGTCAGATTTGTATGAATTTGACACTCACATATAATTTTTGAAGTCAAATAATGACACCAAACTGGACGCAAATCTCAGTGTGATGGTAGGAATCATTTTGTTGCAATGAGAATCAAAATGTTCAAGCAGTGAGTGTATTACACAGTGACCAGATACCCACCATCTGTTTTCAAACCCCTAATGGATGGTTTTGCCAACATAATTATCAAAGCGCCGTCACATGAAACCAAACCCCATAAGCAACAGTCGGCACCACATTTTCAAATTCGCCTTTCGATACTTACTGCAATAAAAAGAAATCCTAGTGAAAGTGGCTCCTTGTCCAACAGCAATTTTATGATATCTTTGTATCTCTACATCAAAACTTTCAACTTGCAGAAGCAAAGCAACATGACATCATACATGTCCATGTTCAATAATAAAATATATTTTGATCCATTTAGCGGCTCCCTCCACAGACGACTATAAAAACCTACACTTCAACAGACATCAATCCCCGTACAGGTACAACATGACTGTCACTTATTAAACAGAAATTTCCTGTTGGACAGAATGGTAAAATTGAACTGAATGGTGAATCTGACGTCACTATGAGAAAACACCATAAAGCCTTTGTGGTCTTTTATATTTCCATGATCTGCAGATGCAACATCCGGTTCCAAGCTCATCTTTCATCTCATCGGTAAATATCAATGCAAGGATTTTTTAGATCATCTTACAAAAAGACCATAAATTTTGAATCTAAACTTTTAATAGTGTTTGCTCATGGAATAATTTCAATGGCAAACTGCATCGTCTCAGAACAAAGCCTTTACTCTGTCAACCATGGCTCGGCAGCATAATATAGTGGAGTAGACACATTGATATCTGGCCTTGTAACATAATTTGGGCATTCTTGTGTAAACTAATCATTACTGATTCATCTCAATGCAGCAGGCTAACCAGTGTAATTAATTCACCTTGTCATTTACTTTTTCTCCACATCATTGCAAACACTGGGAAGATAACAACAAGGTCTCCTGTAACCTCCTTAGCTTTCGCCTTTGGTTTAGCCCTATTGTTGGTATGAAATAAGATGAATCCGTACACAAAGAGATGGAAGGTTGACAGGGTTTTGAAGCGACAGACCTTCATGAAGCCAGTCTCAGTACAAACATATGTCATTGATTTATTTGCGCAAGATTGGCAAATAGGGCTGACACATGCCAAACATTTACTTACACAGCGACTCACTGCAAGCACCATTCATAAAATCAAATGCATCCCATTGAATTATAAAAAATGCAGTAACTTGATAAGATTGCTTGATAATTTTGATTGAAAGAAAGATACAGTGAAAAACCACTCGGGACTGAAAAAAATTATGAAAAGCGACGGGGTGATTGGAAACGTCATGAAATAGACACTCTGCCTAACAGTATGTAACAGATGAAATTAGTTGTCAGACCGGCATGACTTGTGACATAATCAATTACGTACAAAATGTCAAGCTATTTTGAGCTGGTCCCTCCATCAGCAGCCAGTCTCCATGGCGATAAGAGGACCAGCGTAGAGGTCAGTCATCATACTTTAGGCAACAGTTGGTATAACAACTAAGTCATCTTTGGACAATTCTACTAATTTAATTAGTCAGAGCGCATTCTATCACGGTTCTGCAGATGTGCCGTTTCTGCCCCAGTGAGAAAACCACATCAAATAGCTGGTGTGCTAACATAACCAGACATGTCCACACAGAAAACAATCAGTGACTCAACACAGAATTAACCCAACCTCAAACCTACATCAAGCACACTCTGTTTGACTTTCAAACAGTCTAACCTTCATTTGATGCAAAAGCTGTGGGGGGGGAGAGACTAGACTGCGACACATGTACAGACGTGTGCAATCTGTGAACGTAGTTAAACCAGTCATGTCGAGAACACAGGTGCCCAGTCCTGCCTTCGCTGTAAAACACTGGGATAGGAATTTACATATCCGAGACTCAAGCCTAGGATCAGCGGTGACTTTGTGTTTTAACGTCGAGCGCAAATACAGAGCATTGTAAACACAACAGAGCTCAAGTGGCCAGGCAGGCAACCACATTGAGTGGCCACTGCAGTCAAATACCAAAATCACCAGGGTCAGTTGGAACGCGTGTTTGTCGTGCATTATCCAATGTATATAATTAATTCTCTCGCTTGTTGTAATGTTTCCTGTGAACCTATTCTTGGCTTCCTTTCCTGTTTCATTTAATTTCTACACAGTTTCCAAACTCTGCGCTCTATTTGTCTTCCCACACAGATGCTCTCCCCAATACAGGTATACACCCATAATATCATAGAGGCAGAGGTAAACTGAAGATATGTGTGATGGAGAAGGCAGTGGTGAACTTGTGAGTGACACACTTCAATTCTGAATTGCACTGCCATGTGTAAGGTGAAACATCCGATCAAAATACTAGTGGAATGTTTGACAAACAAAATTGAATACTCTCATCCACCAGGCGTTCAGACATCTTGGCATGAAAAGCTACACAAAGGTCTGACAGAACAATACAAGTCTGAAATTACACGGTGCTGCTTCGAGTGGATGACAGACAAGTTTACCTGTATCCCTTATCCTGCCAAGTTCACATGTCACCATAAGGTCAAGTTGGTAGAACTACTGAAGCACAGCATGCCCTATATGTTCCATTTTAACAAAAAATTGAACATTTGAATACCCCCGAAAACACAGATACTGTGAACATTGTTTTTATGGACTAAAGCTGCTATAACATACCAAGCCAAGTGGGTGAAAACACGGTTTTGGTTCAATACTGCTTTTTACTGGCTTGGCAGATGGGGAAGTGATACAGTCTGGCAGGACATGGGGTATAGGGTATTCATATGATCATGTAAAGAGTTTATAGCTGTCTTTTACAATACATGTAACACTAACATGACAACTATTCATTTATAGCATGATTTCAAATCTGTGCCCTTTAGATGCAAATTTCTTTTCATTTGCCTCTGAGAAGCTCTACATCAAGCAGTGGAACGATTTGTAATTTATAACAATCGCCGTGCCTAAAACAGCCTTCAAAGTTTATACATCCTGTATACCACTTGGGAATAACACTGCATGCCCATTAACAGTGGAAGGCGAAAATATCAAACACTTTAACAGCCATGTCCAATGGTAACACATCATTCTGTACAACTGAAGGTAGAAACAATCTTACCATGTTGAACAATAAAGCGATGATTTGTACATGTGACTTTGCATGCTCTACAGAAACACTGGGAAGAAAAATCTAAAGCAGTTGTGGAAAAATCTCCTTTCACACAGAGGGGATAGAGTTCTGTAACAGAAACTACCACTTGTTACTACCCAGTTGTATTGCTGTTCTGTAGCATGGTTAAAATTCATCCTCAATACTTGCATGTAATAAAGCTGGAATGAACAGAAGTGGTAGTTTACCATTTTGCCTCCCATGCTTATTAATCAAAGAACATAAAATCTGGTTTTACAACATTCACGACTGATTGCCACCGAATACACTCAAATGACATCCCAACCCCTCATCCTCGTCTGTGACATGCAATACAACTCTACAAAGATGGAACACTGTGCATGGGAAGCTGTTGACCAAGCCCTGGGCACATCCCCGAAGTTTGTGCCCCTTGTTGAGAAGTAAATATTTACCTACAGAAGCCATACAGAAGCCATACAAAAGAATACATCAACTCCCCTGTGAAGACCTGCACTAAAAAGCCACTGTACTCAATCTTTGGTTAGAGCAGTGGAATGCAATTGATCTGGCTCTACATAAATGCACATCTACATATGGAGGGAGGATACTGTGGCATTTTACATGTAAAACTCTTTCACACTGGGTTTGAGATTCAGCTGGTCAAAACTGATCTGACTTTGGACCTTGAACTTGAAGACTGAGGGCAGTCTAAATAAGATAATAGGTCAGTTTTATTGAGCAATCGTCTGTATTGTTGTATATCAATTAAATCCCTTTTCCTGCCAAGTTCATATTTCACCATCAGGTCAAGTTGGTTATAACTAGTGAAGCAAACCATTCCCATATGGTGCATGTTAATAAAGACTTGAAGATTTAAAGGTTCTTGAAGACAGAGATACTGTAAACATGATTTTTACAGACATAAGATGCTATAACAAACCACATGAAGTGGATGAAAATACATATGGTTTTGGCTCAATACCGCTTTTTACTGATTTGGCAGATGGGGAAGTGGTATTGTCTGGTAGGTAAATGGATATATGTGCACAAATACATGCATGTGTATATATATGCATGTACATGTGTGTACACAACACATATGTGTTATCAACCATCCATCTATATTTTGATGTTTGTTCTTGTATGTGAGTGTATATGCATGTACAAATGTAAGTGTACATACATAAGTTACCTGCAATGTATGAAGTCAGTTTACTCTGATGGTTTTAAGAATATGTGTTGACAGTCGCTCCAAGATGATACAAACATATGTGGACATCATGTTTTGTGACAATATATCAACATGTGAAGGTATGTCCGAAC
This sequence comes from Ptychodera flava, assembly GCF_041260155.1. Taxonomy (NCBI): domain Eukaryota; kingdom Metazoa; phylum Hemichordata; class Enteropneusta; family Ptychoderidae; genus Ptychodera; species Ptychodera flava. The sequence goes on along the minus strand of NC_091939.1, from coordinate 18,218,433 downwards.
TGACACTGTCTAAAGAGAAAAGGATTTTATAATTTATCCTCTGATAGTAAATGCTGCCTTCAAACACTTTGAGTTAGGGAAATATATGCCTATTAAATGTGTACCTTTCTAAGTCTGTAACTAGATGCATTTGAAGGGTGTCTGTGATATGATTTGTACAGCCTAAAAATAATCTTTTGCTGTACATATAGTGAAGCCAGTGGCCCTACACACTCCCACAGTTCAAGAACTTACCAGCTCTCTGACATCAAGGCTAATTTGCACATGAAAGTGGAGCTACAGACCACATGCTGAGAAATCCGTTGAGTAATCCTTCCCATTCGTATGATTTCAGCAGATTTGATGAAATACACAGGTGATCCAAGTTTTTTTCATTTGCAGTGCACTGCCTGTAAATGTGACTAGAAATTTTCAATTCGGTTGGCAGTATCTGATAGGCTCCCCTCAACCCTTTTCATCACGACTCAGAGCTTTCACACAGAAATTGAGAATAAAAATTTTACCTCAATCAAGCACTTCCACAACCTGCTTTGAAAAATTACTGTCGACAACTTCACTTCAGACTCACTCCTGTAAATCTCTATTAAAAAAACCAGACGTGGTTGAGCTGATGTAAAGAGGGCCACAAATCAAGTGACCCAGGTCTTATCTGCAACTATCATTACACTTTTATGGACAATGCCTTGTTTGCTTTCAGAGAGAAATGAGCATTGTTGTCCAGCGCTCTTTCAACACAATGAACACAAGTCTCCCCAGCATACAAGATGAACAAATCACATCTGACTGGACTCATCCCTGCAGGACGATCACGTATAACAAACATCACGTCATAATTACTATTTTCAAGAGAAAAAATTAGAATGATTTTGAAAAGGGCAAGATAGAAAATACGATCAACGTCAGCTTCTGCTCAAAAAGGTTCGGATTTACGAGCACTTGAATGAAATTGACATCAATGTCCATTGGCACATTTGACCAAGTTTCCTTTTAAATGCAAAAAAAAAATTTCTCTGGTTGACTGCTGCAAATTATACATCGGGAAAAGTGAATGAATTTCAAGGATCTCTCGAAATCTTTGCTGAAATCTCATTTGAACATGCATGTCTTGGAAACAAAGCCTGCACAGGTAGTCCTTTTATTCTGACTTGCATTATTTTGAATCAATTATGTAAAGCATGCAGTGAATGAATTCACATGTGTATTTGACAAAGACAGTAAACTTGATGCAGCGTATTTTAGTAATTAAGAGGGCCAGATCCTGTAATTTGTATTTTTCAGCCATAATTTCTTGTTCTATTCCCCAAACCATGTTGAGGTACATGTGTTGAGCTGGTCAACTCAGCCTATTCACAGTAGATTGCATTGTAATACTTGACAAGTGAATTTTTGGTCCGGACTAGAATTCAAATGTAAACAATAACGATGTAGTTTATACCTAGAGGCAGTGAGTTGACAAAACCCACAGTCGGTGTTTGAACAAGCTTTTGGGAGTAACAAGAATTTGCAATAGACACATAAACCAAGAATAGTTAAAAAATCATCAAAAATTACCATAAGGTTATCACGAAAATACCGCAAAGGATCCACAAGGACACCCACAGTGTATCGCCTGACTAGAGGCGGAGGGCGATGCACAGCGCCAATTTCTGAGTGGATCCTTTGCCGTATTTTCATAATAACCTTATTATTATTATACAACTTTAATTTGTGACTGGGGCATCAAATGGGCCAAGTATTGACCATTTTTGTGCACTATCAACAATTTTTCTTCCGATTTCTAGTGCAAGTGCTGTGTGGAATGCAATGTTGGATGTCAACACGCCTCTGGATAGCCTATGCAATGCACATACAGAGTGTGAGATGTAGTCTGGCACTCATACACTGGGTCCCTTGAAACTGTCCAACAGTGTACATGCAAATGCAGCCGTAAGCGCAGGGTGCCTGGAAACAATAAGTATTACAGAACGGACTTTTCGTACAGCTTTTGTAGCGAACACGAAATTCTACTGTTCTCAATGGCAGATGTATAATAAAGCGCTTTATTAAGATAGCATACTCCAGAGCAAGAAGTTTCACACAGCTTGTGAAGTTTCTTGCAGGTTCGTTGTTTCTTTTGTTTCCACCCATCTCACCCCCCTCCATTCACTCCCTACCACCCCAATCCCCACCTCTGACATCTCCAGGCATTTTCATATCAGAATTTCCTTCAAAATAGCAAACTGGTGTAGATGGGACTTCTTCTAGAATGATTGGTTGTACATCACAGTTGACCTCAACTCTCAAGTTCATTATAATGTTTATGGCCTATCAAGTGTTCAAAACAAAGGTAACGCTGATGTATTACAAGCAGACCGAACACCATGATGGGGCAATGTCTGTTGTAACTGAAGCAGAAACACAAACAGAAGAAAGTGCCAACTGGTCAGTACTGAATCCCTTTGTTAACATTTTCACATGGCCACACGGCCCATTGAACTTGACACCGTAAAAAGACAGCCTAATGGTTAAACTTTGCCGCCATTCACAGCGAAATGATGGAAATCCAGTTTCCCAAAAATGTCTGTGGTGGGCAGGATTTGTGTTTCCCTGGAAACAAAATCTGTGATGAGACAAAACAGCAGCTGTTGGGGAGGGGGGATGGTGCAAAATGAATCCAGACACATATACAGCCTCGACTGAGCAAAAGGTCCAGCTCGGGGGTCGGTAAATCAAAACTGTGCCATCGGTGAAATCGGTACCCACGTGAGTGGTTTGCGCCGGATTTTGATTAAAACACAACTCTATTATTACCGCTTAGCACAAATACTGTACCATGGCTCTAGAATCATTCAGAACTTCAAAATGTCTGTAAGCAGTGCAAGTGCAGTGAAAATTGGTCACCGCTCTCCTGATGTAAAAGCACACAAATCAGAGCACACAGACACTGCTGTTAGAATCAGACCTCTGCTTTTTTATCACAATTTTCACAACTCTCTTCATACTGAAACACTGTAGAACAAGTTCAGGCACATACAGAAGTGAAAGCATATAAAATTCCAGATGATAAAATACTTGAGAGATCATTTACATTTAAGAGAATGACCAAAAAACATTTTACTTGGTATTATATGTGCATATGTCCCTTTCTGGAAACTCATAGATCAAGCCAGTTTGCAGCAGGCTGGCTTTATTTTACAGGGCCGGATACCCCAAATGACCTATCAAAAATATACACCCACATACTGCAAATATACAAGCAGGGATAATCACGTTGATTCACTTTAAGCAGGTCAGCAGAGGGTCTGCTGTCTCCCTGTGCTCTCAATCCACAGCCGTTGTGAAATGCAACCACAAGACGGACTTCCTGAGAAAGCCTTTACTTCAGTTGAGCATACACATACCCTGGGTATTTGCTCCACTGCGACTTGAGGAGCAAAAACTCACTTGACTGGCCCGACTCTAATACAAATGAATGCACACACAAGTCTCTTTTATTTACAGTAGTTTAAAATTCACACCACTTAGACCACAATGGGAACATTACACCTCTTTGACCGAAATCCTCAAAAGAGCCAGTAATGGTAGAGGTCGCCTCCTTTGGCCTCGTTTGTGATTCAATGGGTCCTAGACGCGGCACTCATCAAATACCCATGTATCTGGTGTAACTGCTCTTTCTCCCGTTGAAATAACATTGACTTCTCACATCCAAAGGTCTGAGATGGAATTCTATCATTGTTGCTGTAGGTCAAGAACCGCTATGCAGTTTTTTTTCATTCTCCATTGTGCATGGCTGCTTTAGCGTGGCCTCATACAGTAACACTTAGCGATGGGTGGGTCACCTTGCTATAGATTTGAAAAGAGGAGGGATCAAAAAGGCATAGTGGGCATCATCGAACTCAAAACCACTCAAAGCAGGTACATATGCAGCCATTTATGTGCTATTCCAGGTTGATGCACAGGCCACGTTTTGGATCAGATCACTGGATGAGACAGGCACAGCGGGGGACGGGACGACTCCATGCAAATAAAGAGTGCTGCAGCTGCCCTACCATGTACATATTCAGAAGGCTAGGCCTGGCCTCACTCTGTGACTGTCTGCTGAGAATAGCTGCCATGTTGACAGGTACTCAATGTGAGAGGGCATTATCAATCAAACACAACAAATGAATGGTGCATGTACCCAAATCTACTTACAAAAATCCCTGACTACCGCAGAGCGGGGCCGATGAATTCCTCCAGGAATGCATTCAAAAAAAAAAGGACAAAAATGAACTCTTTATGCCTACAGAATGGTTCAATTACAATCACTCTATTACATTATTCCAAATTAAAGTTGCTGTTTCTTAAATTAGGGGTGCATGTTTCTGCTTAATTCATCGGACTTATTTGTGCTATTTTTATTCCCTTCAAGTGGTTTTGAACTGCCGGTCATCTAGTAAACACACTGCGGAGTACACCAATTGGAATACTTAAAATACATGATTACCTCAATGCAGCACGGATACACAAGACTTGCTTTGCCAGTAAATAACTCAGAGAGTTTATCATGAATTGTTGGGTCGCTGGTAGAGATACTTCGGTAGTCACGTAAACAACGTCAGCCGAGAAAACAAAATTTTCAACAGTGGTACTACCACGCAACAGAACTATTTCAGGCTTAAAATAGCACTGTCTCGCAAATTTGAGGGCTAGTGACACTTGAATTTGAGTAGCCCTGGTATTTGAATCTTGAACAGAGACAAAAGTTTATCAAGAATGAGTTACAGTCGGCAAACTCATAACTCAAATTGACCTTGAAGTTCAAAGATCTTTTGCGTAGTGCAATTTTCAATATTCTGCTACTCACCAAACTAGCGTATGAACAGAAAAATTGTCACATTCAGCATTTCTGTTTGAGCTGTGCCTGAACACGGCCCTGTGGACGGACCATGGTCTGAGGCAGTAAACCTATTTCTATCACAATTTAGAATACACCCTATTTGATCAATCAAAGGCATGATAAAATCTTTATAGTTGGTACAGGGTTGAAGGTTAAAAGAGTTCAAGTTCATAGTCTTTCAGTTCACATTAAACTTATAAGTTGATCTACTGACAGGGAAAAGCAGAATTGAATCAAAGAAGAGAAATTTAAAAACCATACTACAACAAATCCATGCAGTGAACTGAATCAGGAGTTGTTTGTTAGTTACATTTGTGAAGGGAGGAAATTTTGATTGACAGTGTTTACATGTAGTGTGTGTCAATCCACGAGATTCCTAGCAGTCTGAACACTCTTCAGAGTCAAAGGTGCAAACAGTTGCCTGGTTGCATTCAAAAGCCAAGAAGCCATGTCTCTTCAAAGTACGCATATTTACTAAAATAGACTGGGCGTTCCCCTCTCTCCCTCTTTCTGACATTCCCTCTCTGTCTCAAACAGCATTACATTTAAAATATCCTCTAGTTATTTAGGATATGCCTTTAAATCGCCATCACTGTCTCGTGTTTAATTCCCCCACCCTCTCCAACAATGGTGAGTTTATTTTTAGATGCAGCTATGCAAATACAAGAGAGTGACTGGTTGTCATAGATCATAGTAACGGGTTTTGCATATTTAGAGGGCTTGACACAAGTGAAGCCATCCGACTCCTCTGCGTAAATGAGTTTCCCTGAACATGTTACACAGTATCTTGCATCCACACGTTTAAATCTACAGGCATGTATGATACCAATGACACAAGAATTAAAAGACTATTACCTGCAGATTTCCTCAAATCAAATTCAAGTTCCACAGTAATCTTGATATCTATAGTCAAATATTTTTGCTCCGCTTGTAAAAACTACAGTTTTTGCAATATATTCAAAAAAATCATATCTAATCGCCTATCCTTCAACTGGTTGTTACACCTCTAAGTGTCACGTTCAATGTTGTAAGTTTACAATGGAATTTTAGTCCCGAATTACTATTCATTTGTGGACAATAAGATTGCAACTTGTTCACATTGCATCCTGTTAAACAAGTTCAACTCTTTGTCTTTCAACGTACTCTTGGACAATAAGGTAAGCAAACATACTTGTTTTACAGCACAAAAAGATCAATGAAACTGTTTCACAAGTTTCGTCCATAGTGTCTTTACAGACCCTAAATAGATTACAAACTGATACAATAATACTTTTTCCACACTTTATATGATTAGTGAAAAGTCATCAGTCACAGTTAAGAGTAAAATTGATAAAATACATATAACCAAAGTGCACAACCAAATGAAGAAAATTTACAACAAGATATCAAAGATTTGAAATGCTTCATTGTATATGAATAAATGCGATAATAAATATGATAAATACTTAAACCTTGGCTTAAGGATAAAATAACGCTCAGATGTTTCCAGAAAATGACTATGGAATAAAATAATGCTCTGTCATACCAGAAATTAAATAACCATCAAGATTAATAACGCTAACCAAGAACTAAACAGGTGACCTGGTCTCTATCGCACTCTATACAGGTTTCCTGCAAAAAGTACATGACGTGGAACTGAAGCAGGACTTCAAGCTATCAATCAATTGAACAAGATGGTTAGCAGAGAACTATGGACAAAGACACTAATACAATACTCGCACAATCACAAAAAGAGACACGTGTGCATTCTGCATGTGGTTGGGTATGTATGTATGTATACATGTATGTATGTATGTATGTATGTATGTGTGTGTGAGTGTATGTATGTATGTATGTATGTATGTTTGTATACATATGTACATGTATGGATGTTCGTCTGTGTATGTATAAATGTATATATGCAGTTATGTGCTGATGGTAATACTTCCAAGAAATTAACAATAAAATAATTTCAGGATTGACAGGGCACACGTGATGTTTATTGCTTTAATAATTTATGATTTCACCTTTCTTATCATTTCACACATTTTTTTTGCATGATACTATAGAGCTTTGAATGGCCCACGACATGAAATGGAGTTAAGTCTCTGAGTAGACAACTTGTAATTGAAATTGTCTGATGACGTGACGCACGCACTCTCTCCACGCCGCCCACTTTCACTCATCAACACCTACTGCACCAGCTCCTGATTTAATGTTACACTATGAAACACGTAAAGAGCTGGCTTTGCAAATGGGAAGTACTTCCCACGTTTTCGACGAGCAGGGGAAGGTGGGAGATTTCCTGTCGTTTAATGCGAACCATTTTATGAAGAATTAAAGCCGCTTTGAAAACATGCCACTTATCAGGCAAGTGGACACACAAGGGAATGGCCTTTCCAGTTAGAAAAAAATCAGTCACCAACACATCGGTTGCCATTTTATTATACTGAACGCATGGCATAGATAACCACACTGTAAAACTTCTACGACTTCGAGGTGTTGATGTGTCTCTAACCTTGAAGTTGAACACCTTTTACTGTATCAGCTGTAGATGCATGACTACTAATTTTATGGTCTAGCTGTACATGAACTAACTGTTCTTTGGGTACAAAATTAAGTGCACTGTTATGTACATCAGTGTGAAAACATAAAACACTTGCTCTTAAATTAAGTCCTATTTTCCACTTTGGTTATGTTGGACTGCTGTGTACATAAACAGTATGCTGGTACACCAAATAAACAGACTCCCCAAATCCAACAACCTTTTAAAATTAATAATGTAATTGGAGAATCTCATTAGGAGTTGCCATGGTATTCTAAATACTCCATATTTCCTAATTTAGCAATGTGGCAAACCTGATTGGGTGTTGCCATGGTATTTACAGCGTAGGACTACACCGAATCCATAATTGTAGCCATAACACTGCTTACATTTATTAATTCTGTAATTACTTGACGATCATGATTAACATTTCTCAACTTCATGAACGCAGCTGATTTTTAATTCATCGATTACCAACATTTTGGCAGCTCCACCTAAAATACCAGCGTACTAATATTAAAAAAATTCCAAACACCCTTCCCCCACACAAAGCCACAATAAATTTGCCCTAATGACTAGATGCAGTTACCGACGGTATGTCTACAGTGAGCAAGACAGCAAATGATTGATCACATCATCACTGGGAACAAGTTTTTTTATTTGATGGCCATACTGTGGGTGATCAATTTCATGTCTTTTATGCTATGCAAAAT